>NC_092816.1:150600815-150956315 GCF_023375885.2 Dermacentor andersoni
GAAACTCTCGTAACAGGAAGCGCTGCCAAAACCTGCCGGACTATTTGGCGCAATAACACGTGTGCAGAAGCTACGCTTGTCTAGCTTTCGTTTCAGTTCCGCAGAAAGTTGTGCAGTACCCAGAACCTAGGGTCCGAGATCTCAGAGGCCATGCCCAGCACTGTAACCGCAAGGTCCATTTCGAGACTCGCGTTCCGTACGGCAGCGTGACGTCACGGATTTCTAACCAGCCAGGGCTGGTTAGAAATCCGGGCTGTTCCGGCACAAGAAATGTTACCGAAACTTGGTTGGTTGCAGATATAATTTCGTTATAATGCAGTGCTGCTCCTTCCTCGACCAGTGAACAATTAACTACACGGACCCGACCAAATTCTGTCAAAGTCCGTGACGTCATGGCGAGCTTATGGGCACCGTCGCCACCCCTCTTTTGTCATTTCGTCTTTTTTGTCTTACCTAGCTAAACTAATTAAATTCTGGAGCCTTACTTACCTGGGCTTACCGTTCTGGGACATTACGTGTACAACTTTGCAAATCCAGTGTCTGCATTTGTGTTGTCGGTTCTCTTGTGTCCATGTCTATACGCCTTACCTTCTTTCATAATGAATGCCTACCAACTGCCTCAACTTTATCTAATTCTGTTATCTATATTTTTTTAATTCGTTGCTTTGTGTTTCTTTCTGTCTTTTATAGACTGTAAATTCATACGTAATAGTCAATACGCTTTATGACCAGTTAGTTTTATTTAAAAATGTTTTGTTTTGGACAGTGCATTTCGCTTTGCATTTCATTTTGCAGTTTGTTGTGTAGGATGCGCAACCGCTGTTATGCATCCATCTGCATCATACGCTGACACTCTCGGACTGTGCTGGTTGACGAGGCTAGTCAAGCGGTGGTTAGCACTGCTTCTTTTTTGTCTCGCCGCCCTCGGTTTTGTCCGTGAAACTGAACCAAGAGATTATGCTGATACCAAACCACGAAATGATTATGAGGCACGTAGGAACCACGGCCTTACAAAGCTCCCTTTCGTGAAAAAAAAAGTGTCCGTCTTGATATTTCAGAAGCGGAACTTAAGCGTTCCTTTTAAAACTTGCGATGTGCACAGCGTCCGTACAAGGGCGAACACAAGCCTTAGCAGGACGCCAACCAGCAATTCCCTTGACTTGGCATTGACGCGATAGGAACCGGGTAGCTTCTCGAGAAAGGCCAAGCACCGAGCCACAGACAAAGGAAGGAGGACGAGTGATTTGCCTAGGAAATTGTCGGGCTGGTAATAGCTTTATGCGTCACCAACCCTAATTGTCCATGACGAATGAGAATATACGTTTTGTTTGCAATGTAGTATTTTTTTCTATTGGGAAGAGATAATAGAATGCGGCGTCTGGAATGATTCGTTGGCTGGCTGGAAGCTTTCCACTGCGCGCACGCGGACTATCGGCCTCTGATCAATTGATTGGTGCCTTAGTTTAAGAGGTTTCCAAAAGCTTCCTTTCTGTCGAGATTATTTTGCGGTTAATAATTGGCTCCAAACAGGGTCTCATTTTGCGATAATTCTTGCCGCAAATAATAACTGTAGTCATGATTTTGAGTGCCAATATTTCATAAATATACTCTGTAATACGCTCAAAGAACGCAGTTAACCTGCAATGTTCTTGTTCTTTTCTAATGACGGTGTTATAACAGAAAAACTGAAAAATTGCATGGAATTTATTTTTCGGAATTTTCTTCTTAAGCAAAGGTGGTACAAACGAGTCTGCAATATGGGAGGTAGGAAAATCGAATTTCGCAGGGAGTTACGCTTAGTGTTCGTGCAAGTGTTCTGTTATATATATGAACGACGATAGGATTACGAATATAAAGCTCGACGTAGGTGACTCCGATTTATTTTGACCACCTAAAGTTCTTTATGGTGCACGCAAATCTAAGTATACAATTTTTTTTGTAGTTGTTTCTTTTTCCTTCTTTCTTTTTCCGCCCACATCAAAATGCTGCCTCCGCGGCCAGGACAGCACCCACGACTACGACCTCAGCAGCACATCATATCAACGGAGTTACCACGGCAACTGCGAAAAGCAAGACGCCAGAGTGTATAAATGTTATTGTTTCAGTGATGTTTAGTGTTTAATGACAAGCAACTGTGTTTTTTCTTTTGGGGGGGGGGGGGATGTATTTCTATTTTACGCGCCAATGTAACCATAACGCTTATGTGTGTTTAATCCTTAAGCCGTAACTGCACAAGGAACGCCTTTGTGACGTATTTTCCGCGCAGCGTCGCCCGATGTTGGTACTCTACAGTTACTCGACAGCGGCGGCGCTGTTATCTATGCACCTTAGTACGTTCACTGCGCCCTGCACGGCGACGTTGCTCCCAACGCGGCCCAAATCTATTTCGTGCAGTTATCGGTAAGGGGGAACGTTTCACGGTGTCAACTTGGAGACCGTGATAACCGCGCAGCTATCGCGCCGCAGCGTAGCCGCGGGAATATACGCCTAGCCAAGTGGAGCAACGCCTAAAGTCCAGTTCCACGTGTTGATCAGCCTATAACTAGCACGCGCGCTATACTTATCAACGGGTGGTACGCACCTACCCACGCACATCAGATATTACGGTTGCACTTTCCTATTTATAAACGCAATGGTATTAAACGAGCCTAACGACAGACCGGTGAGGGAAATTATTGAGGCTGGCCAGATGTACGCACAATCTGCCACGTGTGTCAATGTCCCGTCAGTTGCGCTGACGGATAAAGAAATAAGTTATCTCCTTGGGCGTTGGCGTTCTTTTACAATTTTTGCATGTGACTATCCAAGAGTTTTGTATCTGCTTTTTGATTGTGCGTGTGCGGTCCTCCGCTTCCTCGAAAACCTTTATTTAAACTTCAAGCTGTAAGTGAGTGTCTGTCCTGTCCAGTCCGTTTCTTTCCGCCTGTATTTCCGCTCAACGGCACTGCATGATGCATCAACTGGCCCAACAGTCTACGCTTCTGCTGATCAACGTTTGTTCATAGTATTCCTGCTTTGAAACACGTCAGCACCGCATTATTGAATTGCCACCTGATTAGTTTGCCACTGTTTGTCACTTTATCATCACATCTGCCTTCATGTCTAAGCAATCTGCGTAGTGGGCAGCTCCACTTTCTCAAGCGTTATATTATTTGATTGGAGAAAGAAAGTGCAGATTTTAGAAAACTGAAAAAAAAAGACAATATGAAGATAAAAAAGTTAACATCGCGATCGCTTCTCGCATGAAGTTGAACTCCAGCTTTCTCTTTTGTCTTCCCCTTTCTTTCTTTTTTTTTGCGCTGAAGTTTATATCTGCTATGTTGGGCATAACTTGTCTCCTTATATGGAAGCACAAGACCTGCGGCAGACAAAGAAAATCTTCAAGTTTTGTTACAACGAAAAAAAAATATGTGTCGTAGTTTTAAGCTGAACACAATAAACTACCGCAAGACTTAGCTTGATACAAAATCGCTTTCATACCGCCATGGTGCGGTATAAAGTGTCTGTTCAACCGGTACGGGAAGGGTCCGAACTTAGAGAGCCCAGCAGGAGAATGATACAGGAACATAGAAACACACCACGAGCACTGACGAAAATTTCAGAGTCCGAGTTCACAGTTGTCCGTGCGCAGGATTTGTTTGATGCCATTTTTCTGTCCACCAACACGGGGATGGGTTAACCGAGAAAATGTAAGAGCAAAGTTCAAGATTACTATGCAGAAGACTAAGGTAATGTTCAATAGCTTGACAAAGGAACAAGAATTCATGATCGTCAGTCAGCCTCTAGAGTCTGCGCTGGACTACGTGTATGTAGACTAATTACTTAAAGGGAATTCTGGTCATCAGAAGGAAACTCGCTGAAGAATAAAAATGGCTTGCACTGCATATAACAGTCATTACCAAATCCTGACTAGGAGCATATCACTGTCGTTACATGTGAAGGTCTACAATCGTTGCGTTATACCTGCCTTAACATATGGGGCAGAAACTTGAAGACTCACAAAGAAGCCCGAGGACAAGTTAAGGCCACGCAAGGGCCGTGTAACGAAAAACATTAGGCTTAACGTTAAGAAACAGCAATAGAGTGGTGTGAATCAGAGAGCAAACGGGGATAGCCGATATTCCAGTTCACAATAGGAGAAAAACATGCAGCTGAGCAGCCCATATAATCCGTAGGGGAGGCCACCAGTGGACCATCAGGTTTACAGAATGGGCTCCAAGAGAAGGGAAGCGCAGTCGAAGACGTCAGGAAATTAGGTGGGGTGATGGAATTGCAATATTTTCAAACGGAAGTAGGAATCAGCCAGCCCAAGTAAGGGATAATTGAAATTCGCTTGCAGAGGCCCTAGTCCTGCAGTCGACAAAAAAATTGGCTGCATATTATTATTATTATTATTATTATTATTATTATTACTATTATTATTTATTTATTTATTTATTTATTTATTTATTTATTAACTTAGGAAACACCTCCGTTATGTAGTTCCTCGTTCAGCCACAAGGTATGGTGTGGCCAGACGCTGTGCATATGTGCCGGATATCTTTAACAAATTACCAGACGAAATTTTTAACGCTACATCGAAAAGCACACTGAAAGAATTAAGGCAGCTATGGTGAAATTAACCTCCAGAACATTTTTGCATCATAATATTTACTTCTTCAACTTCCTTCGCTTTAAGTACAATAAGCCAATGTTATCTTGTTCTTTTCCATTTGCTTTTCCTTTTGTTTTGTCATTCATGTTTTTTTTATTGTACATGTATCATCAATTTATGTATTTTTTGTTCTTTCCTTGTCTATCATATTCAAAGACACGGTCCTACAAGCCAACTAAGGCTTAGACTGGCCTGGTTGTATAGTTTTGCATTTTTGGTGGCAATAAAAATTATTATTTTTGTTATTATTATTATTATTATTATTATTATTATTATTATTATTATTATTATTATTATTATTATTATTATTTGTTTGCCACTGGAAGACTGCCTTCGTCAATCACTGCCCAACGTCATTATTGTCTTTCTCCGGCACTGGTAAACATTTCCAGCGTCAAAATGTTCGTGTAAACAGGGGCCCCCGCCGACGTGGCCACAATATCGCAGAAACGGACCTCGAGGGCCGAACAGTTGTTAGTTGGCGCCCTGCGTTGTGTATCTCTGCGTTCTTTCGTCGGTTCCGGTCTAAAGTTCGTTGACCAAGGCAGTCGACTTCGATAAAAATCGGCCGCGAGACCTCATTAACTCGCTTTTTGCGAAGGCACCTTTTAACGCCTGCCTCGCGTGTTTCGTGCCTGCTTTCCGATCCGACCGCTTCGTTTCTATCCACCCTGTCTTCTCCGCGGCGCTCGCACTTTGCGCAGGCCCGCTTCGTGCGCTGGGCCAAGCTGCGGGGCGTGGCGATCAAGGGAGACTGGACGGCGAGCGCGTCCGCGCCGTTACTTCGGGCGCTCGCCGACTACGAGGCTCCCCGGAACGACTTCCTGGACTGGCCCGCCAAATCCAAGCCGTGAACGCGCATGCGCGGCCCTCCGCCCCGTGCGCGTTGGCATGCCAACGCGTCCACAATGCGGGATTCAGTGCGGGTTTTACGGAAACGCGCCTCATATTTTGTGTGCTGCCCCTGGCTTCAGCTTTCTTTCTCTCGAACTACAAACGTCACAGGCTCGCGCTCACAAACGCCTTGTGACGCCGTTATGCGAACTTACTGCAAAAATAGATTCTACAATGTACTTTGTCTTTGCAAGGACCTTATCTTTTTAGTGCGCAATTATCGCGCAGAACGGGTCGTCCATCTTCGGGCGGCGAAGCTGTGGCACGAAACCCAGGTAGAGTGCAGAGAGCAAAGCGTATGGACGGGCCTTCGTGGAGAGGGACGCTATGGATTGGGGGGGGGGGGGGGGGGGGCAGCTGCCGGTATTGGTTTGGCACGAGCGCTGACATCACGCCACGTGACTACCTCACCGATTGGCATGTTACGCTCACCCGCTGTGCGTGCCGCTGTCACGTGGCACACTGGCTGGTCACGTGCCAATGTCGCACATGACCAGCTACGTTTGCGCAGTCACCCCGCAGAGGGGCAGCACGTCGTCACTTCACCACTCGCTCCCTCAGTGTGCTAGTGTCAGGTGATTTGTTTGCGTGTGGACCAGCGCCACGTCACCAACTTCGCCACTTTTAAGATTCTGACCAGCCCGACGAATGTTATGTCAGAAAAAAAAGGTTACGTTATGGAATGTTACATGGGCTAGAAGATGCCGTTGTAAGACTCAAATAGAAAGTGCTCTAAGTGCTACTCCCGAGCAATGATGGCTTGCACGTTTAGAAGCAAATGTACAGTCGACTGATTGTTTAACAGAATCGCGCGAGCGTCGACTGGCCGGCCAATCATCGCCTTCTAACGGCGCGAAGCGATGACGCTGCTCAGCAAGAGCAGCGCATGCGCACCAAGTTCACTCGAAGTGCTGGTTTCGTCTGTTAGTCATCTGGCGACAATTGCAAACAAAAACATTCCCCAGTCCGGTGCGATTGCAGCACATTTTCCCCGCGCAATACCCGACTGCTATTTGCAAATTGTGTCAGTTAACTAGAGCGACGCTGTCACACATGTTGTGGGAGTGTCGGGTTACATCAGCTACAATGGCAGTAGCTCCGGAGGCTCTTGCGTCGAAGTGGGCCGCCGCTCTGCGCAGCTCCAACCTCAAGACACAAGAGTGGGCTGTCCAGCAAGCCCGAGAGGCGGCGACGAGGCAAGGCCTCGAAGTCCCCTCATGGGAGACCTGAGCCCGGGTCGTCAAATTTGCCGGATTCCAAATAAAGTTGTTGCCATCCATTCCCATCAGCACGACATAACCCCTGGCATGATTAACTAAGTGAACGCTTCCCTGCTTATCGGAGTTAACAAGTACACGTGAACCCGGACGCGTCCTCTTTATAACACAGACCGCTGCGGTCCACATGTACCTTAACATAAATAACAAAAGGCGCAAAAATAAGAAATTGTTGATGCAGCAGGTTTTTCCGAGGTTGATGCTTTGATTCTTGCAATTTTAGCAAAGTCCTCGCTGCACGTGTTTAACAGCAGATTCTCGCCGACGAGTCTTGTGGCTTAGTAGAACATGGCGTCACTTCTTTAATGTTTGATTTCGTTCGCCAACTTGCACTAGTCTAAATTAATGATTTCGTGCTTTCTAAAAAAAACCGCATTTAGTAAAGTTGTGAATTTCCTGCCAGCTGAGCAGCACCAGCCATACGCCGCAGTGGGGAATTGTAGAACGCACGCACGAGGTCAACGTCGTTTTTAGGAACATTTTTGCACCTTAACAGATTACCAGAGTTGATGTGGTGTCACGTTGTGCAGACACATCCTTCAAAGATTTCTCTTCATTATGCCCCACATAGTCTCTATAATGTTAAAGCTCGGCTCCCTGCGATGGCCATGCCAGCGCCGTAACCACCATTTCCTTAAGGTGGGCCTTCACAACGCGGGCAGTGTAGACCTATGAAAGGTTCTGCCGGAGCTTGGAGGCCAAATTAGCCGTTCCTAAAAGGACCATCGAGCAAGTGGGGCAGAAGCTGGCGGTCAATGATACCAGCGCAGGTGTCTGAGCAGAATCGACGTGCAATTCGGCAGATTTGTACACGCGTAACCATGCGGCAAACGTTCACGCTGTGGCGACCACTTGCCTTCAAGTCCTGGGTGCGGTGAGGTCATATCTACAAAAGGGAAAGTTGGGATCTCTTTATGTTGTAAGGTTAGATCCCCATCGTGGCAAATGCTGAATAGCGGACCAAGACACCTCGCGAGAGCCGGACGGTAAACTTTGTGTTCCTGCTTCCATTCTATGCAGAAGGTTCACTCATCTGTAAATGCCACTCTGTTCCAATCATCCACTGTTCACTACAGGTAATGATCTGCAAACTGCAGCCTTTTCGCCTTGCGACTTGCCGTGGGCAACAGATTTTGGGCCGCACTTCTTTTCCTTAATCCGGCTTTACGGAGTCGTCGTCGCACAAGATCGTCACAAACGTCCCGTCTGACAATAACCTCCACCTGTCCTGTAGTGAGGAAAAGATCCCACTGCGGCTACAGCGACGATGGCCATATTCTGTTCCTCCGCTTCAAACATAGAGCTGCGTCACCAATGCAGCATTTGTCATGAAATGCCTGTATTGTTCTAAATATTATGCGTCGTATGCCGACTATTTCGGCTAATTCTATCTGCGCGTTGCTCGGCCTCCGACAGTTTCGATTTCTTTGATACGCGAGGTGATATTATTCTTCACGCCAGGCAACTACTAAAGAATGGCGCGCGACCAGGCGAAAGTAATATATACATAATAATACAGGCGTCAATATATTTGGCTTATTGGCAACGCGCCTTAGAGCTTGCGCTGTGCTTGAAACGAGATCGAGAAGTTTCCATGATGTTTAAAAAAAGCGCTAACGACACAGCACACAGAAAAAGAGGATGGGACACACACGGCTCCGACTTAAAACTGCGTTTACTGAAAAAAAAAAAACACGTTTACTTTTTGAGGCTTTACATCACGCGTTCGAGTACACTCATTGCAAATAAAAGCACTTGTCATTCCCAAAACATTGCCTCGTGTTCGCCGATGAGATTAACACCTTTGTTCACCCCTGTTCAACAAGCCCATTTCTTTCGAAGATAAGGTTACGGAAGGCTGACTAACGCAGTCGCCACCTTTTATGGGTATGTGCCTCTGCGACATAAAAGTTACACACTCATGATACCTAGCTTTACATGCGTCGTAGTTTCCTGTGCATGCACCTGCCGCCGCCGTTCTCTGCTCGACAAACATCACATATCGCATTCGCCCTTGTGGTACCGCTACATGGACGTCTCATGTTGTGTATCCGCCATATTTGGTTTACATTTAATATCATGCAAATATGAATATTGCATGAGAATAAAGTTGTCACCCTTGCGTGGCGTAAAGATACACATTGAGTGAGGTTTCAGATAAGCTTCATTTCACATAGGTATCAAAATGTGCATTGGATCAGCATAATGTTTTTTTTTAGAATGCCGTATACAATTGCTCCAACGTGTATTTTCCTGCAAGAGTATAACGTGCGTTCTTGGAATTTTCGTAAATTTAATAATACATATTTATGCATACGTACGTAAGTAGGTAGGTACATACATACATGCATACATACATACATACATACATATATGCATGCATACATGCATGCATGCATACATGCATGCATGCATACATGCATACGTACATACATACATACATACATACATAGAATAAACGTTGCAGACCAATGCATGGTGACATCGGTCCACAAATTAATTATGGGGTTTTACGTGCCAAAACCACTTTCTGATTATGAGGCACGCCATAGTGGAGAACTCCGGAAATTTCGACCACCTGGGGTTCTTTAACGTGCACCTAAATCTAAGTACACGGGTGTTTTTCGCATTTCGCCGCCATCGAAATGCGGCCGCCGAGGCCGGGATGCGATCCCGCGACCTCGTTCTCAGCAGCCCAACACCATAGCCACTGAGCAACCACGGCGGGTATCGGTCCACAAATTTGAGGCAGTGGCAACGTAGGCTTAAATGTTATCGATAGCCACGGTATCTGGCATACCACTGCATACGATGTCTACAAATCTGGTCAAGATTAAACTGAAGGCTGCTATCTCTGAATCACTCCAAGTTGAAGGGTCCGTTCTATGCGTAATCTGGACTCCTACAGCCGACGGTTAAAAGATATTGAGGGCCGATTCACAACAAAGTGGGCAATGCACCACGCTTACACCACGAGGAGCGAAAAGTTGCTACTGACTGACAAAGTAGGTTATTAGAGACAAACTGCAACGAAATTTCACTTCATCTAAACTGGTTATAAATTAGTGATATGTGCTACTGAAGCAATCTTAGTAATGTTGGAGGACTGGTAGCTGCCTCATTTCTTGTATTAGCAGCCTCTAAACAGCACTTAAACAGACGGCTCATGCACCTAATAAAGGGAAAATGAGACATGCACTCGAAAGAAAAGCCTCGCAGTTGAAGAAAAATTCGTCCCGGTATGGCACTCGAACACGGGACCACCGCCTATCCGGGGCAGCCGCTCTACCATCTGAGCTAACCAGGCAGCTAGCAGGTGGGAGGGCGAAGTCGAATTTATCAACAACTCGAAGCAAAGTCAAGAGTTTGACGTAATAGTTCTGCTGAAACTCGCAACAGCAAGTCGCATCCGATAGTTACCAGCGTACCATGGACAGCCGTGGACGGCCCATAATTCCTGGGGTTATGCCAGGGAGTGGAGCGTCCTCAGTCATGTGTCGTTTCCAGCGATCAGAAATGACGGCGTTCTTTTTTTTTTTTTTACTCTAAAGTTTCGGTATCAAGCACGTTTATTTTTCCATGCATTTCATGATGCTTCTTCTCGCACTTCAGACGTGAAATTTGGACGCAGGTTACTATTAGGAAATTTATGCGCCATAATAATTTGCAATAATCCACCCATTTCTTGGGCAATCCCCCATCGTGGGTAGGAGCCACACGCATCACAGGCTACAAGAACAACTACTACTACTCCGCATGCCCGATATATAACAGTGGACTGTGTATGCGGTCGGTTCATTTTGTTGCAGTTGGCCGTTAAATTGAGGTACATTGGATGCCTGAAACGGAGCGTGAAGTCGGCTTATGTAAGACCGGAATAATTGGATATTCCTGGGACCTGAGACCTTCCTCTGGCCTTTGACAATGCGCAATATAAACTGAGAAGCACAAGCGAAAGCAGAAAAAAAAAAGATACAGACAGAAACAAACAAATATTACATATTAGAAGGGAGTACATAATTAGCCGCTTTAGTATTGCTATTTTATACCATCCATTTTAGAGCGCTGGAAAGCTCTACTAGTCGCTTAGGATTCAAGTATATTTCGCAGGGAAGTGCGCAGTAACAGGAACAAGCAGGTTATGTAGCCCACATGAGGCTAGATCAGTTTTGTTATTATACTTTGTAGCTGCTCTGCAGGACTTTTATAGTTCTACTGAAGCGCTATAGACATATTCACTGGGCGAGGAGGAAAGGGCACGCGGCGAGCTTTCCTACTCTCCGGTTTGTGCGAGGGCGCTGCTTGAATGTGTTGCCTAGTGTTCCTGTACATGCTCCCGCAGGGTACGGGATATACAGGCACACTAGTCCCGAACGATTTGGAAATGTTCTAGCTTGTTCTCCGTGAAATTTAGGCGATGTCGGTTCATACAAGCTCGTCTAGAAACGGCTGTGTAGCCTTTCGGTGCAGCGGCAGCTACAGCATGGGGAAATTTACATTCGCTGCGCAAACGTGCGACGTGCATCATCAGCCGCGGTGTGCGCACGTGTTGTGAACTATTTTGGCTGTATCGGGTTTTCACTCCACGAATATAACCGACGTCTTTGAATTGCCAGCATGAATTGGAAAATCTTGTACCTGACCACTTGGCGCGGGAACATAAGAGTGCGTGTACGGCCAATCCACTGCAAACCCGAATCATCTAAGCGCCAATCATTATAGAACACTTCCGTCAGCCGCCGGCGTCGTTCTCCTGCATTTCAAGTGTACTAGATCTGAAATCACTATGTTATGCCTGCGCTCTAGTCTACGTTAGCCTCTTGTATGATGCCGGTGGCGTTGCTCAACACAGCGCTCACTGCGGTTGGTAAACCAGCCTCATACATAAAAGCGCTGTGCTTCGGCATTGCCTACTAAAGAGCAGCTCTTAGGCGCCCGTTCCTAGGTGAAGTGTCAGCGTTCGCTAAGTGTCAGAATCCTGGTGCCTGCCCAACTACCACCTCACACAGTCCGACACGAAGCAGGCCGACACACTTTTGAGGATAGCTTTCAAGACCGCTCTCCGCCTGCCGATGAGTATATCGACTGAAAAATATTGGCTCTAGGGTTGCACAGCACCCTCAGCGAACTGACAGAAGCCCTTTACGCCTCGCAACAACAGAGACTTGCGCGGACTCGCACGGGCCGGCAGGTCCTGCAAACCTTGGGGTTCCCAGCTATAATAACACGAACCCAAGAAACCTGCTTGATACCTCGTCACGTCCAGGACAGGTTTCACGTTGCCCCGATACCACGCAACATAGATCCCAACCTGCACTCCAGCAGGAGGAGCGCAAGGGCCCAGTACATGGAGAAAGCATTCAGGTTCAATACCACAGCCAGTTTTACGGACGCCGCCATGTATGGGACGAACAACAAGGGCGCAGTGGCAGTGGCATGTGACCACCGAGGCCACGTAACCTCCGCTGCATACAACCGCCCCTGCACGATTACGGAAGCCGAAGAGCTGGCCATCGCGTTAGCCATCCGCGAGGGCCTACACGCAAACCAACCACTGATGATCCTCACGGATTCCCAGCAGGCCTATCGCAACTTCCTACAGGGAAGAATTGGAAGACCTGCTGCACAAGTCCTTGCCCAAATACTCAAGGAGGACCCTGAGGACTTCACCACCCAAACCATCATCTGGATACCGGGCCACACTGGCATCACGGGCAACCTGCAGGCCGACAGAGCAGATCGAGGATCCGTACATAACCGAGCGCTCATGACGCCGGCTGCAGAAGACCCGGACCCTGTCGATCTCGAATATTCAGCCATCGTGAACTAACACAGAGGGCGTCGCTTGCGATATCCACCACCCCATCGAAATCTAAAGACAGAGTATGCCGCTGCCTGGCGTAGGCTCCAGACAGGCACTTACACGAACCTGCACGTAATACATCGGATACACTCCACAGCCTACAGGGACGACACCAACCCTATACCACATTACGTGGGAGTGCACACTACACAACGTAGAACACCCCGACACGAACACCACGAGGGAGCAATGGGAGGCACTGCAGTCCAGCTCGGCCCTCGACGACCAGCTCAAGCTTGTAAGGAGAGCTGAGGAGATGGCAAGAGCCAGCGGAGCCCTGGACTAGGGGCACCGACCATTAGCGGTTTTTCTGATTATTCTTTTAATAAAATGTATCGATCTATGTCAGTGTTCGCGCGGTTACAAAGCGCGAACGCGCGCATGCCTCGCGCGTTCGTCGTCGTCTTCTTCCACAGCTGGCCCCGTTGCCACTCTTCATGCCAGCGTTCCCATACTGCCCCTCCCCCTGCGAAGGCGCTGACGGCACTGGCCCACTACCAGTCGGTGCGGTGATTTCGGTATCAAATTCTGTGACTCAATATATCTCAAAATAAAAACACGTATAAAGCTGCGTTCAAATTTCCCATCAGGGAATATCGTAATCGTCGGACATTTTTTGCGCTGTAAAGCAATTAACATCCAAAGGGGATCACATAAAAGGAATTCGACGACTATTTGTGGGGACACAATTGCCGTAGGATGGCAAAGAACGTCCTAGACGATGGGCCGAACATGACAAAACAACCCTCCCTGCCTTTCTGTCTTCCCTTCTCTCTCTCTCTCTATGACAAAACAACAACAAAAATTGGCTTTCATCGTCTTTCTTTCGCCCCCGCCCCCCAAAAGAAAGAAAGAATGAGCTAATGCTGCAATGAGAGCTCGTGTGGTCATGCCGCATGCTTCTGCCATGTTCTATACAGAACAAACCGATATACGACCCGGCAGCTAACACTGCTTCAGATGTCCGTGCAGTCCGCACTCAACCACTCGGCAAGTGCCATTCGCACTGCGCCGAATGGTGTGATTACTAACAAAAGCTATATTATTCGTGGGCGGAAACCTCGTCCAATAAACGAGGTAGTCGAAAAATGTATGCAGATAACATTTTGAACGGATGTCAAAATAAACAGCACAGCGAATTCCGTAGCAGAACGGTACCCACGCTATCGGGATCGTCATATGTTTTCTAACTGCTCATCGCTGCTAAACCGCAGCTTAGAACTACAGTGAGAATGCTGCAGTAAGGTCACATTAGCGAAATAAATGTTTAGAAATGCAATTGATCTCCGAGGCTGATTTCAGGCTCAAACACGCGCGCACACATCACGCTGAGTGCGCCGCGTCCGCCTCAACGCCGTAGAAACTCAGGCCACGATTGCTTAAATCACTTCACTGCGTCTCTCATAACCGCGCTTCCCACGTAGAAGACGCCACGTCATGTTAAACAGATTGCGCGATCGCGAACACAACCACCAGAAACTGCCGACGAGCGTGTACCTGGCATACAACACGGAGCGCTCGCCCAAGCCAGCACGCCGGCTGCCCATAGACGACGCCACTGCCTACACAGTAAGCAGGCACCCACGAAAGAAAAACGTATATACGGAACGAATAATCAATATGGCCCCTTATCATTATTGTCATTATCATCATTACCATCATCATCCTCATTTCTGTCCCCGTGGACATAAACTAGCTTATATCATTACTGCGTGCTTTTCTTCCTATGGAGCTTGATTTTTTTTCTTATCGGACAAAGTAGAGCTGCATTGCGCTCTAAAATGTCCGGTCAAACATAGCATTAACGCAGCGGCCAAATCTGAACGCGGTCGTAGTCAGTATTATTTATTCGTCTGGTTCTTCTTTCTTGCTTTCGTTTGTTTTATCGCGTCCGATTACCGAGTGTCGAAGACTAAGGTTGGTTGGTGCATTCATTCATTCATTCATTCATTCATTCATTCATTCATTCAGTCAGTCAGTCAGTCAGTCAGTCAGTCAGTCAGTCAGTCAGTCAGTCAGTCAGTCAGTCAGTCATTCAAATGCTCATATGCCGATGAAGAAACCACTAACTTGGTGCCTCGAAAGCCGCGAGCTTCTCGAGGCTATGAACTTTCTGAATGTTTCTAAAAACCCTCGCTCACTCGTACGACACTTTCCAAATGGTAAAGTTGTTAACATATGTTGCATTTTCCCAGGTAGACTACACATTAGGAAACCTTTTAGGTGTTCATGTTACCTAGCACAGACTGATTCTACGAAGCCATTTTTGCGTGAGGTTTATGGCGAAAACAGCAGGTGAAATTGCGTTCTAAGAAGTTATATTCCTCGACCCTAAAAAATAGATATCAATGAGGAAACATAGGAGTAGGCAAGCCACGGCGCTGTCTCATATTTCTGATGCGAAAGCGTCAAATGACCCATTGAGCGAAAAAATACGGCGTCCGTAGCAGCTAAACAGCACCTAAATTCCCATTGGCTGCGACGCCAAGTCACGTGCGCGCCTTGAAAGGGCAGAGCCGGCTAAGGGGAACATCTGCTGAATCAACACCCTCTGAATATTCTTCAAGGCCTCTCCACCGGTCGCATGACGTCACGCCAAGTGACCGTGCCGGCGCTGCGCTTCGCTATCTCAGAGTTGCGCCCGTTTGCACTGCAGTTAGGGTACTGCCCCGCTTAGCTGCCAAGAAGTTCCAAACCGTCTGATACAGTGATTTGTTCATTTTTCTTTCGTGGTTAGCGCAAAAAAAAAAAAATGAAGCGGAGTAGTTTGTGCATGCCTAATACTGGTTTTTATCTGCTTTATTTATAGTTGGTTTCATTATTACAGGACACCTTATATACTGAAAAATATTCCCGCTTTGAGCTCCTAATCAAGCTTTTTCCCTTATAAATTTAAACATTTTCACATACTCTGCGACGATACTATATTGAGCATTCTGGAAGTTTATAAAAAGTCTTCTGCTTCGCTGTTAGTATTTTACATTCAGATATAATGGCGTGCACTCACAGGAACGTTGAGCTGTCAGAGTTCAACCATATGTGTTAATGGGGGCAAAATACTATTACGGCACGCCATATAAGTTGTCTACGCGTGCACAAGGGAAGCATTGTGTAGCTAGTCCAACCAATGTAATAAGAAACCATGAGACGCCAGCAGTGAAGTGTTCGCAAAAGTATTTTTATTGCGTTAGAAAGAACTTGCATCCACTTTTATTGCATTCACTTTTTCTTGAGCGTTGCTCCATTGCGGGCTGCCACCTTCTGCTGCGCATTGTCTTGTATAGTGCCATTCTTACTTTACAAAAGTTGCTTAAAACTACATTGGTTGCAACACGAACTACCAAACGCAAGAGAGTTTGTGCACTATGACCATTCTCGCATGTCTCAATGTCTGGTTCTTCCAGGAGAGAAATCGTCTGCGAACTCACAACACCCCGCTGATTACCACAGGAGAGAAAATCTTTCGCGTTGGCTCCGAAAGACAATTTCTCTGCAACTAATTTAGTCACCAGTACCATATGCACTGTGCATGGCTGCGGAAATTTCAGCCCTCCTCTCGATAGGTTAACTATCATGGCTGTGTTTTCCGCTTCAATCTCACGGTTTTGAATAACCAGTGTACTGAAGCAAATGGAGCACGAAAGCTTCTTTAAAGCAGCATGAGCAGCGTATCCTGCAATGTAAACAATGGCATCCATATCGGAGTGGGCACGTGCAATATCGTCGTCACTGACAGCCACGGAAAAGTTGCATCCTACAAGTTCTTCACTGATGCCTTCACACTCTGTTTCATCGCGTGGAAATGTCAAAAGTTTTTGAAGACGAAGCTTTTTCTCACATTCGTAGAGTTGACGCACCGAAATATGGTACTGTGCTCCTGCTAGTTGGCGGTAACGGCCAAACCGGTCTTTTAGTGCGTCCGTCTGAAACTTTCCCAGCAAGACGTACTTAAAGTGAAGTTCCTCCAAGCAGTACCGCGAGAGTTCAACCAGGTAATAGCACGTCAGTCGCAAAGCACTGTGCGTCTCTTTCGTCAGCGAGCCACTGCTGGCGCCAATTCGTATCCAAGCGTCCAGCCAGTCGACAACTGCACTCAGGAAAGTTAACTGAGTGTCGCCAACAGACGTTACAGGATATTGCATGCTGTCCCTAAGCATCTGGCCTTTGCAAGGGTCTTTAACGTTGACTATTCGCCACCATGTGAGGATAATGTCAATGAAAGAGCGGTCGACTCAGCTTGAGGAATCTTCAATGCGGAACCATGTGTTCTAAGTGCATTTGACACGAACTCATTCATGAGATCCAGGACGAGTTTCACATTTTGCCGCTCCAAAGAGGTGGGATTCACGGCTTTTGCGTTCAATCTATAGCCAGCCTTCACAAGCGATGATTTCTCTGCAGAATAAAGCTGCCTCACAGCTGCAAAAGAAGCAGCTTTCATACGAGGAGGCCCTTCAGGCATGGTTCCATTCAAGTCCATTTCAGGGAAATAGAGACATGTTCCGTGGTTTTTTTGGTTGATCCAATTGTTCCGGACGCACTTCAGCAGATGCACAGGATCTACAACGTAGAAAAGAGGACGAGCGTTGTCTGCTGGATGGGGATAAACAATGTTCAGTTGAGGGCTTGCAGCAAATAAGGACATCATCTTGCGGTTCAGAGCATTGTTGTCTGTTACTACAGCGATAACTTTAAGGCCCATTTTCTCAACATTTAAGATTATGTTCTTGGCATGCTCGTGCAAAATTTCTGCGCTCATTTTGCTCACAGGCAGTATGTGAATGACATCCTTATTTGCAGAAAGGAGCGACTGTATCATGAACACATGAGCTGTTGTGGCGGGTTCTGTGGAATGAACCGATGATCCTACTATTGTGCCCCCTTTGTAGTCAAAGTATGGTTTTATGTGGATCTCATCAATCATCAGGGTGACGGTCTTTTCATGGTCTTGCATTGACTTCACTCGTTCTCGAATGTAGGAAAGGTAGTGCGTTTGCTTTTGCTCTAGAAGAGGGTCAGCTTTGTAATTTGAGCAAACACGCCGGAGTGTGGAAGGATGGGGCAAGATAATTCTTGATGCAGCTCTTGTGAAGTGATAAGCATGAGGAGAAATCGAATTCATAATACTTGCGAATACCAATAGTTCTGGACTATACACACGCTGCTTCGCAAGAAGAAGTGTTATCTGCTGACCCAGAAATTTCAACAAAGCAGAGTGTTCTTTCGGCGTATCACTGTCCTCAATGACGTCTGCAAGAAGTGAACTGACTAAGTACAATACTTTAGTTTCCTTCGACTCTTTCGTCACTCCAGGTATATCATGGAAGTGTTTCTCGATCTCCTCTAGCAACAAGGACAGACTGGAGGTGTCACATACTTGAATTGGCACAGTGCTACCCCAAGGAAGCTACTGAAGCTTCACTCCGTTCAGGAAAACGGAAAGTGATAGATCTGGGAGAACTAGCAAGGCGCATTTCACATTAGGTGAAGGATCGTTCTCAATGAGAAGAAACATAACGCGCTTTTCATCGACAGAAATAGTCCAAAACGTTGTGTTGCAAATCCCAGACAGCTTAGCTTTCAGTTCCTCGTATGATGAAATTTTGTTTCTTTTGTGTTCTAGTTCATTAGATTCAAGGGATCTTCTCATAGCCTCCTGCAGCGCAGCATTTTCCCTTCTTGCTTTTTTGGTGTCTGGCGATTCACTGCGTGCTGGCGTTGAGGAAAAATATTTTGGACAGTTTGGGAACAGAGAAGGCACAACATCCTTCTTTAACTGCAGTCTATCACGCTTCATCTCTATTGTTCTTCCTGTCTGTTCATCTTGATGAGACAACGTCATGATGAAGTCATCTGCGTGGAAGTGCAGTTCACATACCTGCGTGAGAAAATGAAATGAGGGAAGGCCATTCGTCAGAACTGTCTATTGCATAAAACGCTCAGTAAAAAGCATCTTAAGAGCGTGGACATTTTCCACATTTTCCACGCAAACAGACAAAAATTGTAGCACGCAGAAGTGACGCAATTTATACTAAGGGCGATAATCTAGGTATAGGAGCTAAAATGTGAGAATGAAGTTCGTTCGAGCGTCCGTAAAGATGTTATTATTCCTGTACAGATGTACGCACAGTCTAGCGCTCATCCGCGTAAATAAATGCCTGCTGTCCAATCCGTACTTTATTTAAAATGCTCTCACTGCCTACGAAGGGTACTTTCCATTCTTGGAGTCACAGTCCATACAATAGCAAAAGCTCATCACTAAAAAAAATTACCTGAAGCAAAGCTTCAGTGCCTTACCCTCGAATGCGCTGTAGGTGTGAAATCCTTCCGTGGAATGGCTCGCAACCATGCTTTCTTCAGTGCTTCGTCTCTTGGAAAGCAGTAAACACGCACTTTTGGGCCATTGTCATAGTTTCCACGGCACCCGGGAACACAGCACCGGCCCATATTTCACAAAGGTACACTCGGCGCAACAAGGCAGGCATTCAGCGATTAACTCCGGGTGAACTTTCCATTCCTACGATAGTACACGTATACAGGCCACAAAGGAACAGCCACACGGAAAAGATACTGCTGACGTTGCAGAGGTTGTCTAAGTAAACACAAGTAAACACAACAAAACACTTGTATTGCATTAGGACCGTTGCACGGCGAAGAGGTGGCAGCGACTGACTGACGCCGCTGACGCTGCTAGCGAGTCAACTGAACTAGACGCTGGATGAGACGCTGGCTGCGCTCAAGTTCACTTGCGCGCGCTCCACGCGCGTTCGTGGCGAACGCGGGAACAGGGATGGCGTCGGCATTGGCGTTTGTGCTGTCTCTTGCGGGAATGGCCATGCCGGTCGAGCAGCCGGACACATGGTGTGACGTAGCACGTGTGGAAAGGAGGGTCAGGAGAGGCCTGAAGAATATTGACAGGGTGTTGGCTGAATCGATGGCGCGCCAGGTGTTGCGTGAGGGGAGAGGGCATCGTTGCGATGCCACTACACCTTGGCTCTCGGAAGCCCGCGTTATCCGCGCGTTCCTTGTGCGCGCAAGCTCTCGCCTGTATTCTAACTTCACTTCGGTGATTGCTACAAAGGAACTAACGTTTAAAAAATATATAAATTCGGAAGGGAAAACGCTGGCCGTAGAAAGTCTTGAACCTATGCCCCCGCGCTCAGAAGCCGAGTGCCTTACCCACTGGGCTAAACAAGCGCCTCATAGATAAGCCGGCCTGTGCGCTCTGCTTTGTGACGTCGTGCTACTTGGACCGACATGTCCATTGCCAAGCCCGGCATGACAAAACGGTCATGTCAAAATCGCCGCAGCTTACTCGCGAGTGTCCCCATTAAGATTAAGAGGTAGGGCGAGGTAGCATGACGTCACGGATCGAAGTGCAGAGGCCTTGTGCTCTCTAGGAAGCGTTGGCCAAGCGTCTCAAAGTGCTCGCATGCCCCCGAGGAGTTCTTAACCTGAAGGGTCGCTCAGCTACGTTCAATTGGAGATTGACGTTTTCGCATTCACAACTCATAAGTGCTTAGGTGTCCTCGTATTTCTTTCTATCAAACTTGGCAAGGCCAACATGGAAAATCGTCTACACGTTCAAGAGTAGGAGCCCTTATGATATAAGATAAGCCGAATTCTGAGTTTTTAAGTTGTATTTTTTTCCAAGAAAGCATTTCAGATTGACATATTTGAAAGTGATAACCGTACTAAATGCTGTTCTACAGCAACTATAGCTTTGACAGCTACTGTTGTCATACCAACATGCTCATCCTATACTAATTTAAATCGAGGAGTTCAGCTGTTCGAAATTTGTTATTTTGTACCTCTTACGCCTTTCTAAGTTAAACCACTCCCACAAATCTTACAGAAGAAAATTAAATATTACAAACAGCTTTTTTGCGGCAAACGCTTCATAATTTTTCGTGTCATTACTTGATATGTTTATCGCAGTGCAGTAATTTAGGCTCTGAGCACAAATTTCAAACATGTTCAAAAGAATAATAAAGTTTTATATTGAAGATAATGACCACTCGTTTAAGAAAAGTATTAAATAAGACACTGTCTGACGTGTGATCAGTTACATTGGATCATGTGAGCAGGCTTTAATTCCTTTATTCTTGTTCCCCTCATTCCTTCAGCTCGTCGTCCTTTTCCACATGTGCCTGCTTATTAAAATGTCCAAAGCAATGCACTAGAATATAACAAGAATTAAAACATGGTGCTATCCCAGCTTTAAAAGTTCTTGTGAGAACTTATCAGAGCGATAGCGGCTGAAAATAACCAACAGCCGCTGAAAGGAATCTTTCAAGTGCCGCCTAAATTAGCGTTCGCTGACGCGGCGGCAATGACGACGATGACAATGACTGTGACCCCAACGTCTTCAGACATCGTCGTATCGTGCGCCGTTTCGTTTCCTGCCAAACATTCTTTTGCCTCCTCAGAATGTTACTGGCATCTGCGACAAGTCATCTAGATTACACGTTAACCTTCGCGACCTCAAATCTATCGTCTCTTCGTGCATGTCAGTTAGGCGCCCTACCGTGGGAGCATTCTGGAAGTTCATAAGCTTGATCTCGGATCCTGAAGTTGTGCTTTTATTGTGCGTGTACTATGGCGAATCACGTTCTGATGTCATAAGGCGCCTAACGTCTTCTTCTCGTTCGTTCTTTCTTCCCGCATCTCCCATCTGTGAGGTCGAAACACCTCGCGTGTACGAGCCATGTTTCTTGAAGTGGCGGAATCAAAACCCTGGCCCCCAGCGGCTGCATTTCGATGGGGGCGAACAGCAAGAAACGCCCACGTACCATGCGTCGGATGCACGTTAAACGACCCCATGCGATAAAATTTAATCAGCAGTTCCACACTACGGCATGCCTCATAATCATATCGTCGTTTGGCACGTAAAATACCAGAATTAAATCATTTTAATGTTCAAGAACACAACAAAAACAACACAACGAAAACAAACTAACAAACAAAAACAAAAGAAACCCGAGGATATGGAACTTGTGCGGCGGCTCCTATTCCTTAACGTCTCACATTTATCGTAATTTATCTCTACTTCGACGGCGTGAGAATAATAGCTTTCTTCGCAACGCATGCACGGAAACCATCGAAAGCCGAAGAACCAAAGCCAGGTCCCGCTTTACACAACCACATGTCAGCGACCGCAAATATGAGTCCCGTTACTTCATGCAGTGCATCATGTCAAAGAGTGGGCCACCGTCTAGACTCTGACAGAGCTATTGGAAGTGCAGTTGTTACCAAGACTTGAACGTCAGTACTGTTCTTTATCACTACTGAGATGAAAATGAACTACAAGGAACCCGTATGGGGGTTTTCTTTGTAGCAATTGCTTGGATTGCATGGACGTCTCATTTTCCCGTTATCAGTGTGGGCACGTCAGGGTGGCCTCGCAACCCATCTTAAGTTTTTTCGTGCCTTTGATTGTTCAGCTAAATAATTCCTTTCATTGTAAGAACGTTCTCTTTGCTATTACATTAGCGTACACACACACACACACACACACGTATATATATATATATATATATATATATATATATATATATATATTTATATATATATATATATATATATATATATATATATATATATATAATACAAAGAAAAGTTCCGCAGGTCCGGTGCATAGGTAGTTGAAGAAACGGAGCACACTTACGAAAATTGCATCTTTACCTTAAGACCTAAAACCTTAAAGATGCAATTTTCGTAAGTGTGCTCCGTTTCTTCAACTATATATATATATATATATACAACCAGGCACAAATAGAGCCAATTATAGTTCATCTGTCCAACGCAAATTTTTCTGATATTAAGTGCCGTGCCTCGTCACATGGTGTACAATTTTGTCCCGCCGCAGGATATTCGAACGAACTTCAGCAGTAAAAGGATTTGGAAAAATGTTCCGGCCGTCCGAGACTTCGCGAGCTTTATCATGACACACATCAGGCTTCACACGAACGCCCTCAACTTCCGTTAGCTCAAGAAGCAGAAAAATGCGTTCCGAAACCTCAGCGCAAGCACTGGCATAGCTATAAAGCTCGCGGACAAGTGGGGAGCCACCTTAATTATGAATACTGAGGTACTACATGAAAGAAGCCGATCGCCAGCTAGAGAACACCATATTTTACCAACAGGCAGACAAAACCCCAGTTTAGCATTTAAAGAAGTCGTTCGGAGCCCCTTCAGCGACCTTCTAAAACAAAACAGCATCATTGATGCCGTTGCCAAATCACTTCTTCCTCTAAGCCCTACCGCAGGCAAGTTTTTGTCTTGTACCGAAAATGTGTAAATAAAATAATCCTGGCTGACGCATTGTCTCTGGAATTGAAATCTTAACAGAAATAATTTCGAGTTACGTAGATGGCCTTCTTAAAGTGGATGGAGTGTAAAACGTCGGCCTAAACGCCTAAATTAAATGTTTTGGCTTTTCTACGTACGTGCACCTATATATATATATATATATATATATATATATATATATATATATATATATATATATATATATAGACAGAGAGAGAGAGCGGTAGGAAGGCAGGGAGATTAGTCAGAAGCCCCGCTCTTTCCTTATGCTCTGGGGAAGGCGATAAAGGAGGAAATATCCCACCACGAAGTTTTCATGGCACAATGGACAAGCTATCTTCGGCGCGTGTTCAATCGAAGTTCATTGATTATATTGTTCTGCTGGGGACAGTCAGCAACATTAACTAGACCGGAAAACCCGGTTGCTATCTGCATAGCCAAATCTGTACATCGATATCGGCATCACTACAACGTCCCAGCTCTCTATTTCCGGTGTCGGTATTGCTTCAAGCGTGTCGCGACGTGTCTATGTCCTACAGTAGGGATGAACAATAAAGAAATAGAGCGTGGGGGAATTTAACTATTGTGCGAACGTTCAGCCGAGAGAACGTCACAAAACCGCTCGGCAAGACGGATTCAGAATGCCAGCAATGATTGTGTACACTTATATGACCAAACATTACAAATATAGTAGTACTAAATAAATAATAAAGAAGTAAATACTATATAGAAGTATCAGGCCAACGGCGGACTGTTCGTAACCGTCTTCAGTTACTCAGATAATTTTCGAAGCGCGATTCATTAGCTGATTTCTTACACTTAATTAGGCGAAATTTAATAAGAAGCTGAACTGCTGCGATGTTCGACTTTCATGGGCTGGCAGTTGCTGCGCTGATGACGTATTGCTACGAAGTGTTTCGTGTTCCGTACATGCATGCCTTATCTGATGGTCACTTTATGAGGAATTACGCAGTGTGCAAGTATACATAGTATAAGCACGTGCTACAAGTTCCAGTTAAGTTCACACTCATTTCCGCAACAGCTTGGCGATCTAGGTATATTAACTATCTTTATTGTTACTAGCGATGCATTGCTAAGATCCTAACAACATATTCAGAATAAAAACAGGGACAGCGCAACAAAGGACGAGCGAGTAAAGAGCACAGCACAGAGCGCTCTGCCCTGTGCTCTTTACTCGCTCGTCCTGTATTGCGCTGTTCCTGTTTTTATTCTGACGATGAACCAACCAGCCCCTTTGAACACACTACTAGCAACATATGTTATAGTGACTTACAAACGCCCTTTCTTAAGTAATTACTTCAGTTTTCTTTTTTGTAATCGTGTACACGTTTAACAGACTATTCTGGGCCGTATACGTGGACCTAGCTATCTCGAATGGCAACGTGCAGTCTTAAGGTTTTGGAAAGAAATTATTAGCTAAGCAGTCACTATATTTAGCGACGAAAAGCTGCAATATTTGTCAATAGATATGCCCAGTTCTGAACGGCGTTGCAAATACCTTCTGCTGAAAATCATGAAACGAGTATCGTTTCTCTGTCTGTCTGTCTGTCTGTCTGTCTGTCTGTCTGTCTGTCTGTCTGTCTGTCTGTCTGTCTGTCTGTCTGTCTGTCTGTCTGTCTGTCTGTCTGTCCGTCCGTCCGTCCGTCCGTCCGTCCGTCCGTCCGTCCGTCCGTCCGTCCGTCCGTGCGGAAGTCCTAAAGAGCTGCAATTGTGGTTTAATTTTGCTGCGCAGGAAAGCAACTGTGATTCATAAGCAGGTTCAACGCAGCTATCTTTTTTTTTGCAGTACTACTAGCAACAGACAAAAGTTCGTAACGGCTTCAGCACTCGACACCCAACAGCGAGACAGTATACTAAGATCACAACTGGACAACGCACACATGGTATGCATGACTGCGATGAATGGCAAATAAAGTAGTACTGATAGGTATGGCGCTTGAGCGTCATCCTAATTTTTCTTTCTCATTGACTGATACTGGCCTGTACGAGACATCGCAGCAGTGGATACCGTTAACAACTATGATGCAACACAGGTTACGATAATATACAGGCGAATTTTATCTGCGAGCACACGCTTAGTCAATTCATTTACGAAACTGTTGAACGGCAGATTGCGCAGCGCACAACGCTTACGGTATTCCACAGTTGAACGGTCGGAGGTCGTGCTCCTGCCTCTCCTTCTGTTCCTGCGCGTTACGAATTTACGCAATTTTAGCATCAGACTCCTCCAAATCTAAGGAAACTAAATTGTTCCAGGTTTGCCTGCCAGAACACCGCGACCTGGTTACGAAGCAGGTATAACCTGTAGGACGCCGGCTTAATTTTGACCATCTGGGTTTATTTACCGTGAACACAAGTGCACGGTACACGAGCATCTTTTTGCATCCCGCACTTAGCAATACACGTGCGACCGCCGCGGCGGGGAGGGAACTCGTGACCTCGAGCTGAGCAGCTCGACGCCATAACCACTCAGATACCGCGGCCAGTTCTTTCAAAGATCCCAGCCAACTCAGAAAATGAAATTACTCCCGCGATATATCGGCGAAAAAAAAAAAAGTCATTTGGAAGTAATATCCAGGGGAACAAGCCAACTAGACGCAAACGCAGAGACAAGCAGTGCGCAGGACGATGCTGGACTAATAACTGACGTTATTATTTGCCTATGACCGCAAGGTTCTCAACAAGTGCATGCGCCAGCACGAAACGACACCGCACAACCAGATTTTTTTTTTCACGTGTCACTGACACATGCTATCGAAATCACATGTCTAGGTACGAACACTATTCAGTTAGGTTGAGCGACGGTACACTAATACAATAGTCATTGGGCTTCTTAAAAAGCTTAAAAAGTCTCCCTAGCGGTTCGCGCCTTTCCTCAGCCAAGAATCGTTACCGAACTAAACATAGGAACAGACCCAGATATATTGCAATGGTGGCCTAAATGTCCAACCTCACTTGCGCCTACTTCGTTTTCACTAGTTTAATTCCTTGTCGACCTGATAGCAACTACGCCAGTACTTAGCCTTACTGCCAGATAAACGGCCCAGTCATCTCCAGCAACAGATAAGCGTCGGGAAAGGAACAGCGTATCGGGACTGCCACGTCGTGATAGTTTCGATCACTCGGCTTATTATCAGTCATTGGGAGCACAATGAAAGGGATCGTTTCAGCTAAAAGTGGGACATCTCATGATATAGTCATACGGCGGCTTTTGGAAAAATGACAACCAAAAGGAAGTGGGGGGGGGGCGGATTTCCTCTTCTTTCATTTTAACAAAGCGCGTCAAAAGCGGTGCTATCACTGACTCAGCGTGAGAGCGAAAGTTAGTCAGGCGGGGAAATTAGGGCCGCTTTATAAGAAGCAGCCTCAATCCTCGCGGGTACCATTTGGACGCGAACTATACGCTTACTTGCTGTGCGCCTAGCCAGAGGAGCGGATCCACAGCGAAGATGTTCACCAAGGCGCAAGCCCTGGCCATGACGCAGATGATGGCGGTGATTTTCTCCAAGCTGCCAGCGCAAGAAGACTACTACGACTTCCACGAACTGTCCGAGACGTACGACTTCATTATCGGTGAGTCCTCTCTTCTTGGCCAAGCGGGGTTGCACGGGCGACGGCCCGCGTGTATCGGGCACGTGTGCGTGAAGTCAGAGTTCCACTTTCAGAGCAGCCTAACACTAAGTCACTTTAGAGCGGTGTAGAATGTGGTTATATCGCGACTGCGTCTAAGTTTCCTAGTGGTGGGAAGCAGCTTAATCAAGAAGGAAACCATAAGCTAACCTTGGATTTTTTTTTCATTCGTCTTTGCTTATTTCATCTGTAGGAGCGCCACCGCTGCCGCCTGTGTAATGTCAGCTATATCGAGGTGTTCTTCCCGTCTCTGCACCGTTTTATTTTTACGCAGAAAAAGTAGCTCAAAGGCTAACAGACTGAATTTCTGCTCATTTGCCGCACAGTCTATAATCATCGCTGTGCAAAACGTCAGTGCTGGACCGACGACGCCTTTGACAATCCAACCATGCGGCACACGTGCGACCTTTCGTAACCGGAACTATACCATTGGTTACCGAGCTAACTGTCGCCTATGCCGAGTTTTATATCCGCGCGTTTAGTTGTATGAATTAAGTAGTTATGGCGCTTCTGCGATAGCAGAGAGCTTCCTCTTACCGCGAATGGGAGGCTTTGTAGGACAGTAAAGACGTCAAGGGCGAAGGGCCAATGTCGCCCTGACGTACCCGCGTCAGGGTGCCGTATGATGTCATGGTTTATGATAGCGTTCGCAAGCGTCTAGTTAGCTGTTTGTCCGCAAGGAAGGAGCCTCTACATTTCATGCTAAAGGAACAGAGACTCAACCTGGCAAATTTTGCTAACTTATGATAAATGCGGTAAATTGTTTGGAAATTTGTGACGTCACACTTACGTGCCCACGCTCAGGGTTACGACGCGATATTCCAGAATGGGAAGCTTGCCCTTGATTTTATCCACTAAAGCTTTCTTAATTTTCCATCTTCATTTTTTTTTACCTTAAAGATCACTAATTACGTAAGGGGTGGGTGAATGTATTACAGGTACGCTAGTAAAATATACACAAGCGATGCATTTGTAATGAAGTTGAGTTATCTCTGTAAGCCAAGTTTGATGTTCTTTTTCACCATATGAACATATATGAAGAGCTTTTTTTATCTAAAAGAGCCGAATCTAGAAACCGAAACTAGTTGAAATTATGCTCCAATAGGAAGCGCATATAATCAGCTTTCCCTAAAAAAAAAACCTATCAGAACGAATTGGGTCAAATGACGCCAGCAACACAGATGCACAGATCCTGTTTGAAATCGAAAATTAGCCTTTCGGTGTATAGATCAAAGTGAGTCAAATCCACTCCACCTGTAGGAGCACGCTTACTGCACAATGTGATCGAGGCACTATGGCAATTTATTTCCAAGTTGTGCTCCTGGTTATGTTATAGCCTTCAATGCTGCTCAAGAAAAAAAATTCCTGTGAGACATTACAAATGAGGCTCCCTATGCTTAAAAGCAGACAAATTTTCTATCTCCAAATATTACTCTGTGTTCATGAAGCATGGCTAGCACCCCTAATTGCCAACGTTCTAATAGCTTTTCTGCTAAAAATAACATCAGACCGTTCTGACAGTCGTTTTCAACAATGTTTTCTGACCAAAACTGCATCAAATAGAGTGTTTAGAATTAAAAAGAATCAAATGGGAATTTTACAGGCTAATATTGGCAAATATGCTGCATAATTTTTCATTACTTGTCGCTTGCAGAGTTGCCCTAGCTGACATGTAATAGGTATCGTATAATTGCTTTTGTAACATTTCATGTCCGTTCGAGAACAAATATTTTCCTTTTTTCACAAGTTCTGCTTAGGTGAATTTGACTCATTTCGAAAAAAGAAAATAACGCATCATGTAGAACTTCCGAAGGAAACATTTCTGCGCTGATTAAGCGCTGCTCTTTTAGGTTACTTCGAAGGCCAATATTCAATATTCACGGCAGCCAGCATCCGTAGCATTGAGCTTCAATGCCAAAGCCTAGCTACCCAAAAAAGATAATTAAGGCAATAAATAGAAATTCCTTTTCACCATAAAACATTTTCTTTATCGAACCAGACAGTAAGGAAAGTTGATTCGACCGGAGGTGCATGATCAAATACACAGAATAACTTGTTCATCATGGTCAGCCTATGTTGCTCTCACTGCTGATCGAAGACCAGAGATGTCCATTTACGTCAGTCACGCGTTAGTTGACACCATATTATTTCTGATCCTCCTTCTGACTTATAGAGCTCGAAAATATGACATGGAGACATTCAGCAACATGACAAAAATTAACCAGCAAACACGAATTACAATATGACACATTACAATGCACGTAGTAATTCCTAGGTCGAACGGATTACTGCAGTGAAAGCGCGTATTACAATGTTTAGCTCTACTGGAACAAAAATTGACGTAAAATGTACGCGGTTAGATAAACATGAGCCTAGTTTAATAGAGACACAGTTTTGAAGACTACAGTCGAAGGAAGTTGTCCTCACTGCTAACCAGCAATTCATCCTCTAAAGCTGCCCACATAGGAGTAGGATAAAAAGATTACCCTAAGTTGTAGAAAGGCAAGTAATCGTGAAATTAAAAGAAATAAATTTAGCAGAAAAAGTCAAACGATCGATCCTGTGCCAGGCTTGAAGCCAGTCATCGAAAGAGTTCACAACCGTTTCAAGAAGTGCAAAATAAGTGGATAGTAAGCCAAGCAATCCTAAGAACGTGAATATGATAATAGGCGGAATCATCGGAACTATTTCGACATAAAACTGCTCGTATACCCTCCTTTTCATCACTGTTATCTCTTTCTGAAGATGACTGGGCCGTTGATATAGTCATGAGCGCTGTCAGCATTTCACTTTTTTTTTGCTCGCGCACTGTTGGAGTCATTATTTTCTCTGTGTTGGCTGGGAGCTTTAAGGAACTCGCCGGGGTAGCGAAGTTCCTATGGCGGTGCGCTTCTGAGCTCGACGTCCCGGGTGCGATCCCAGTCGCGGCGGCTGCGTTGCCACGGGAGCGAGATGCAAAAAATTCCCGTGTGCTCAGCTTTACGTGCCCGTTAAAGAACCCCAGGTGGTCGAAATTAAAACGGAGTTCCCCTTCCCCCTACGGCGTGCCTCATAATCATAATCATGGTTTTGGCACGTAAAACCCCAGAACGCAAAAAGAAAACTCAGCTGCTCCTTTCTACAACGTAATTAGTTCTAGCAAATGTCACCGCAAACTGAAACCGAATTGCCGGAGAGAATAAATGCCACGCCCTCGGCAGACGCCCGACAGTATTGTGCTGTTTGCGCCTCGCCACCCGACAAGCATGACGCGACTGTCCTAATCAAGCCGCGATTGTCGTTCGGTTCGTGCTTGCGCGACTGGCCAGCTTAGGAATTTCTCGGATAACGAGCATCGAGGTTTGCATAACAATGAATCGTCTGCTATTTTCAATTAAACGGTTATGCAGTCCAATTTTCATAATCGCTTGCCCAATTACTACCTCGAGTCATGTTTAAAAGTAGGTCTGTTTGGCGAAAAGCAACATCGAGAAAAATCGCTGGATTGGCCCACCTTCCCTATAGTTCCCTATATTTAGGGATTTTTGTGAGACATTCCGTATACGTGGCTCATGTTCACAAGAAAAGTTAAAGAAGAAAAGAAAAGTATATGGTGCTGCCTGATCAAGCAGAGAACACGAACTCAGACAAACAAAAGAATTGTACCACGTACATACATGGCGGTGGATTGTATATCTGCCAGAGGCAAGTTACATATTAATGCACTGGTTGCATGGGGCTCTTGCATTGCCCAGGGGGCGCTGCGAAAAAGGTGCTAAAAAGCGCCCTCCGTCCAAAAATGGGTCGTACCAAGCTCTGTCGTCTGCTTCGGAAAGCACGATTACAATATGGACCCGCCACTTTCGGTTGTGTTGTATCACAGCCTGCAGCGAATATCGGGCGCCGAAGATTTTTTTCAGGGGTGGCACGCTGCGTAAAGGCAAGAAATTATGCAGTGCCGAATACGTGTACGCCGTTTAAGAATTAAGCGGCGAAGTTTTAGCGCGGTCTCAATCGCAAGTGAAGCGAGTCGCATGCGAAGTGGAACATCACGTAAGGTTTGCACGCTGCCCGATTCAGGCGCAGAAACGCGAGGAAATGCTTGCTATAAATGAATCCACAGCAGCGATAAGCAGACATCATGTTTACGGAACTGCTCGAGCACACGACGGTACGCGCCGCGATGTACGAACTACTCGAGCGCACGATCGTACGCGCCGCGACGGCAGCGGTCTTTCGACATGCCGCGAAACGGCAGGCCTTCCGCAATCTTTGTTGACTGCATGCCGCCAGACAAGTAGTTATACCTGCACTGTAGTAGCGGCCATCTGTCCCTTTAGCAATTGATAAATGACTGATGCAATGCATATGAGCTCGCAGTAACGTACGTGCGAATCGCGCTGCAGCGCGAGCTCGTGCACTGCTCGCTTGACGTAGCTTTTAATGACAGCGCTCTAACATCGACGTGCTGCAACCAATACCACCTTGCTGCGCTGCCTCAACGTGCTGGCTTGAGGTCAAGTATGAGTACATTTAACCCTCTAACCTGTGCTGCTCGTAGTGGGGTAGTGAATTGTCACCGAATCAGCCCGACCATGTGTGCTCATTTGCACAACCCTGGTCACTTCACCACTTCGCACCGGTCGAATTGTTAATTGTCGCTGTGGCCGGGTCTCGAATCGTGAATCACCAGCCATGCCTGGCTGCTATGTCGGTCTGCTGTCGGGACTGTAGGTGCAAAAGACCGAATTTTTGAACGCAGATAATCAAGCAAGCTTCAAGACAGGTGAAGCATTCAGCATGGCGCGAAGTTTCGCTTACTCAGCGCGACGAACTGCAGCTATGCAGCGCGCCCGTCGCTCCACTTCGTGAGGCCTTGAAGGAAAACGGTAGAATCTGATGTTGGGATTCAGGCCTTCTTGTTCATGGCAGCCCACGACGCAGAAGTAATGACGGTGACGCCTTTTCGAGGCTGGGCTAGGTCGCTCCGGAACAGCGTCACCGATTCCTTTTGCTCCCAGCATTACGTCCGACGGCTCACGGAGAGTCCGTTTTCGTTAAACTATAGGCTGCGGCGAGCTCGCAGCGTGGTCGGCATGGTCTGTGAGAAGTGACGAGCCTTTTCGCACTCCCAACAGGGCAGAAAAAAGTGCGAATCGACGCAAAACTCAGCCTAGAAACGTGCTTCGCCACAGCCAGGACTCAATACGACCCAAGCTGGTACGACCCAGATGTCGTTTCCCGCGCCGCCACCAGGCGCCGCTACTATACCTCAAACTCCAGCGCAAGACGCCCATAACGGGGGTGGAGGGGAGGGGGATAAGAAATCACGCGCATATTGTTGTGCGCACAGACGACGGAAATTGTGAGTGCCGTGGGTCCTGTACCGCACAGATACAATTCAGTAAACTTGTTTTTGATGGCTTGGCTACGAGAGGCCAGGCTGGCCGATAAACAAGCCATGCGCGCCCATGAGCTGCCGATAAGAAACGGCAGAACCATGGCCAAAAAAAGGACTCCTATTTTCCAAGGAACAGTTGCTGTACGAAAGCCGGTGTATAGTCAGAAGTATACCAGGTGTTCGTTCTTTTTTTTTTTTTAGCCGCACCATCTCTTTAAATATTTCCTGTGGCACACACCGCAATTTTAAACCTTGAGCTAAATTTACAAGATGAGACGGCCGTTACCTCTACGAGAAATGATAATGCTTAATTGGAGAATTAACGTAGTTACACTAATGAACTTTCTCATTATTAATTTTGTTGCGCTTATGTCAGTGTACAAGCTATATAGCAAGCGAGTTCGCATGACGTATCCACTTGAACGAATTATCAGGGCTACACCAGTTTCAAGGTATAATAATTTTCGAAGTGTGTGACTGGATACATTCGCGTTCCAGTTACTTTTGTGCTTCAATGCATGAAGCAGCTTTTTCTTAAAATGTGAGTGGAGCAGCAGTGCATCTTTATCGCAAGTGTGACGGTGCACACATCTCGAAACCAGTGCCATCCTCAGAATTTGTTCCAAGTCGACTTACTGCGCAGACTCACTGGCTAAAATTCGTAGATTTATATACTGGTCGGAATGTAAGTAATTCAAAATACAATTATAGTAATTAGAATACTGGTTCGATTAAGCATTTTGATTTCTCCTTCAAGTAACGGCCACGTCCCCTAGTAATTTACTCGGGATAAGCATTGTGATATCTGTCATATGGAATTTTTTTTAATGTGGTGCAGTTAAAAAAACCATGCTACCTACAGCTGTCCCGAAAGCGAAAATTGAGCGCGCCGACGTTTATCTGCGGCTACTGTCTGGCACCGGTCGCGCCACAGTCAAAAGACCCCCGCTGCGATAGCAAGCCACGCACGCAGAAGTGATTACCTGGTCTAAGAAAACGGTTAGCTCTGAGACCATGAACACCATCATGCAAGGCGCCCCAAAGGGCCCCCATCAACGTCACATTGCTGCGGCATGCAGCACATGCTGGATGGGCTGTAGAAGGTGGCCGCTCCGACCAAGTGAAGTTGGACCATGCTACACCACTCTAATCGATCTCGCGTTGGGAGCAAGACCCCACCATAGAGAGAAAGAGTGCGTGATTGAGGAGAGGAAGAGTTGCTATAATATGCGACCACTTAGGAAGCACGGCTCAGTGCCTGCCCCTGGATTCCACATGGAGTCACGGAAATGGCCAGGGAATATAACATTGATGAGTTGTTCCGAAAATATCCTTTTCTCGATGTGATTTTAAACCCCCAACTTCGATGGACTCACCCTTTGACCGCACTTGAGGACCGAATTGTTTGCACCATAAGTGTTCTCTGCAGAATGGCGGGTACTAAATGGTGACGGACGACTGCGTTCCTTGGGACGCGTTCATTCAACTCTTTTCTTTTGTTTTTTTTTCGCCATAGAATCGCGAACTCCGCACCTATTTGCACAGCTTGTTTACGACCTCACTTCATCGAATACAGCTGTTACAGGCTCGGAGCTTACGTGTGTGCCTAGGAGAACCGCTAGTTACACGTCCAGTCGTCTGGCTAAAACAGACACAGAAGCACGAGAGCCACAATTTACTGCAATTTCCAGCATGTACAAACGTGCAGGAGACTCATTGGATCTCCTCCTCAGCATTCTTCTCAGCCGAATTTCTCGTTGATTCAAAACCGTCCGGGTGCGCTGATAGGCGCCGTGTTTAAAGATTACTAGTGAGGAGCTTCACAACCACCTTTTTGGCAATTGGACCTCTGCTACTTTCCATGCGGCTTCTACAAGTACCGAATATAGAAACGTTAGTCGAAGACCTTTAAATAATAAGGTAAGGTTTTGACTATAACAGCGACACAACTGGTCTTACATCAACTATTCGAAAAGTATTAGCGGTCTATATTCACGTTTACGCCGGCGGTCCTGTTCACAAATGAGACGCGACAACAATTTATGCGATGCCAGCTTTGCAAGTGAAGTGCGCTTGTCTGCTAGAAAGCACGTCGTTGCCGGCGAGTGCACAATTATAGTGGCCTCCGAACCACAGATTTTGTACACATATCTTCATCTTCAGCAGCAGCAGCAGTCTGGCTAGGCCCACTGCAGGGCAAAGGCCTCTCCCATACTTCTCCAACTGCCCCGGTCAGGGGCACATATACGAGAGACCAAAAATAAAAAAAAAGGAGAGTGGGCTCCTTATCTGCTTTCAGGTCTGCTCGAGCGTCGTAAATGTAATTATGTTCGTAAGACTGATGCACCCCTGTCGTAGAAGTTTCTTCTTGAGTCATCTGCGACGGCTGTTTAGGTATTGTGAATCGGCTTACGCTTCCTATTGGCGCAAGCACTGACGTACGCACCTGCACTGCACATACGTATTTTTTCGACGGCAGCGCTCGTCTTTGCAGCGGTGGACATGGAAAGCATGCTGATCTTACGAACAGTTATAGCTTTGTCAATACGCTTTTTTCGCAAGATCTTCTTACGCCTACATTTGTTCGTAAGTTCGCACAGTGAATTCTGCCCCTGTACGGCAGTTGGGGAGAATTCTGAGCTCAGCTGGTTTATACCGGTGAAGTACGTGGACATGCCGGCATTTCGGGAAAGCAAACAGTGAATGAAGCTGCCCAAAATGGCTTTAATTTGAGAAGAATATTTTTTTTACAAAAGCCGACGCTTCGAACATGGCAACAAAATGTGCCTATGCAGAAAAAACATATCGTCTCGAATCTGCCACTTCGCTAAAGTAACTTTCTGCGACAAACTGACTCTGGCGTTAGATCTAGAGTTCCACGTCCTCGCCACTCAGAGAGATTGTGTGATCGGCTTCTACTGAACGTAGCATTCACGAACAATTATTTGCATCGCATAGGATGTGCCAGTGATCCCCACTGTGATAACTCTGGCAGCTTAGACAGTGGAGCGCGTATTACTTGAATGATCTGCGTACCATGACGAGGGGTATCCGTTTGAGCGCCAAATGGACATTACTTGTCACGGTCCGCTACTTTTACCTGGCATTTCAATTTCAATGCCCGGCCTTTCAAAACAGGGGTGGGTCTTGGGATAATTGTTCCAATATCTGTCAGAAATTTGTCTTCTCGGAAAGCTTTAAAAATTCACTTTATGATAACATTATTATTATTATCATCATCATCAGCCTATCTTATGCCCACTGCAGGGCGAAGGCCTCTCCCTGCGATCTTCAATTACCCCTGTCCTGTGCCAACCAATTCCAACTAGCACCCGCAAATTTCCTCATTTCGTCGCACCACCTAGCTTTCTGCCGTCCTCTACTGCGCTTCCGTTCTCTTGGTACCCATTCTGTCACCCTAATGGTCCAACGGTTATCTAACCTGCGCATAACATGACCTGCCCAGCGCCATTTTTTTCTCTTACTGTCAATGAGAATATCGTCTTTAGCCGTTCGCTCTCTGATCCAAACCGCTCTCTTTCTGTCTCTTAAAGTTATGCCTAGCATTCTTCGCTCCATCGCTCTTTGCGCGGTCCTTAACTTGTTCTCAAGCTTCTTTATCAGTCTCGAAGTCTGTGCCCTATATGTTATAGAAAAGCCTTAATTCACCAATCGACTCACCTGTAAATACGAATATTAGGTTCACTCGCGCATTTCATATTTATTTTCTTTCTTTTCTTTCCCCTCTCCTCTGCGATAATTTAATCCTCTTTACCCTGCCCATACAGTGTAGTATGTATGCGGTTGTATACACGCTTGCAAAAATGTCTATATTCTAATAAAGGGCTTCTCTATCTCTCTCTTTATATATATATATATATATATATATATATATATACATATATATATATATATATATATATATCCCAGTGAATCAGCGAAGTAATCCTTAATAAATCATCAATGGTAGCACACGGGCGCTACCTAAGTGTATCTATGTCAATATGCGGTGACGAAACGAAATCAGTTCAAGCATCAAGGAGCGCCACATCCATTAAGAAATTTCGATACAGCATCAAATCAATCAGACCGAACCAATCAGATTAAGAAACCAGTATTATCGGATATGTGTAATAAAATGTACGTAAAAGTGGCTTTCATTGTAAGTTTATTAAAACAAAGCCTAAATGGAAGAAACAAAAGTGAGTAAAGTACTGTCATTGTTCCGTACGCGGTCACAGCGCTTTACTTCTGGCCGAAAAGTGCTGCGTTCGGTAACTAGCTGTCCCGTAATGGAGCGATCCCATGTCACGCATTTCGAAGGCGAGCGAACAGCCCTGACTGATGCTATGACGGCAAAAGCACGCCATTAGTGCGTTTCATACGGCTGCCGTAACAGTAGACTACGTTCCTTTATGCTGGGGCGGATAAAAGTAGAGAAGCTGTCCTTATTTCATCATTGAAACAGCTGGTCACAATGCCTTGCTTGCCTTTGAGTAAGCCTGCGGCCGAATGCGCAAAAGTTTTTGTACGTAAACGCTGTGTACCATTACGCGGCTGCCATCGCTTGTATGTCCAACATTACGACGAATTTACATACAGTCTTACGAACAATTTCTAACGTAAGAGAATTTTTGCCAGTACATCCTGTTACAGTCAATGCCAAGCCTTCTCTAACCTCTCTACACTGCATGTGCAACTTGACGAGTTTGCTTAAAGAACCGTGTATCGCTTCTGCGAATTTTAATAAGAGCTTTGTTGACGTTAGACCTAACGAGAAGTAACCGAAACATTCAATCCCGCGCTGCTCTTGTCGTAACTTACGGCAAGAAGTGGCGCTTATATATAGCAGTATGAAAAATCTGCACCTCGTTGAGTGTTGCTGTCTATTTAGAGAGATAAAGAGGCAGAAATAAGTAGGGAAAGGCGTCGAGGTTAACCGGAAGAGAAAGATATGGTTTGCTGCCCTATAAGTTTAGAAAGTGGTAAGAGCCCGTATTTAAAACTGTATTTGATATCAGTTTACGGCTGACATTTCCGCTTTCCCCGGACTCTTTGTATTTTCGGTGTATCCTTATCCCCGTCATGATTTAAACAGCATTATTTCCTTCTGAATTCGCCTTGTAATCTTCTGACTATCCCCTGCGTAATGTTCGCTGGAACAGTATTTGTCGATGCGTATGTGTACCTAGTATATAGTATATTTGATCATTTCACATCGCACGCAGTGTATCCGATTCGTTAATTTCTTTTGTCGTTTTTTGCCTATTCGCTGTGGTCCGGGCGATGACCTAGGATTGTGTAGGCCACGTTCAGAGCCTGTCTCTTTTTGCCACACCTCGTTGACATGTTGCCCTGCGCTGTCTGCATGAAGGCACATTCAAATGCTTAGCAGTGCATCCTAAGGCTGCGTGTGACAGCACCCAACTTGCCGACGTTCCTCCGTGCAGTTGGCGGCGGGTCGGCGGGCGCCCTCTTGGCAAACCGCCTGTCGGCGAAGCCCTCCCTTCGCGTGCTCCTGCTCGAGGCCGGAGGAGTGGAAGACACCCTGAGCGCTGTGCCGCTGATGGCCACGCTGCAGCTTCAGGGGCCCAAGGACTGGGCCTACTGGACGGAGCCCCAGAGAAACGCATGCCTCGCGCTCACCGACCAGGTACGCAGTTTATCGTGGCTCAGTTGTGTGCAAGTTTCTTTTTCTTTTTTTGTGTGTGTGTGGCCTCCGGCCTCAAGTCTATCTAGTTCAGCAGCGACGTGCTTCATCAGTACGGCGGCGGGAACTTCCCCAGTCATCTAGTTTTAATAAGAAAAAAGAACAATACGTCTTCTAGGAATGAAAATCGACGTCGTGGCTGCTGAAAGGGCTCTTGTGTTCTAGCTCATGAACTTGGATTCAGAACTTGAGGCTTCTGGCCACGGCTTGTGAACTGCCCTCAGGAAAACGTTGCCGAGTCAGAATCGTCGTCTTCCTTATATTTTTTAGCGCTGTTATATAAGTTGTGAGGAACCAACTAGCCTAGCAAGTAATCATTCTGGTTCCTCAGTGCTTTTTGCATCGCTGTGGCTCTGTTCCACGAGGCATCATCTCCTTACACACGCTGGATCGCTGTAAACTGATAAAATATTCCTTTAAAACTTAATTTTTTCATCACAAGTTTCATTTTATTTTGAAAATTAAATAATCCTTCTGCCTCTGTTTAAACTTTGAGATTTTTGCCACTACAACAATATGACATACATCTAAGCATTAAAGATTTCAAAAGTATTTTGGCTGAAGTGGCTCAGTAATAGCAACTGAAGCTTGCCAAGTCTTTCGCTCTTTTAGAAAGCAACGTGAGGCTTATAGCGCGTGAAAAAGAAGACTTGTCTTTTTCACGCGCTATAAGCCTCGCGATGTCTTACCAACAAGCCCAAAACACTGCTTTATAGAAAGCAACGTTGTCCGTCTTTACCGATAAAAGTTCGAGCGAAGGCAAGACCCCGTGTGGTAACGTCACGCAAGCTGGTGCGGTAACATCGAGGTGGCGCTGCCACCTGTCACTCATTTTCACGCGTTTTCTGGCTAGCCGGGCCTCTCTTCACTGTATGAGTGACTTCATCTGGTGTTCCAGAAAGGCAATTTCCGAACACAGCGCAATCTTGTTCTTTCCTTTTTTTTCACTTTAGCGTCCATTTAGGCGCACTTCCAGCGAAAAACCTGTCCTGCCCTGGTTTACCATGAGTTGTTGCCAAGCGTACACACTCCACTTGCGCGTGGTGCGGGTGCTTGCGGCTGGTCTTCGAATGGTCGACCCAAGCAGACGAGAAGACGTGTTGAGCGATAATTTTGAACGAACAGCATAAAAGTGGTGCAGATAACTTTAGCTTCATAAAGATGGGCAGCGTACTAAAGGCTGCAGTTAGCTACCCAAGTTGGAATTAAACTAAGTAGGGATCCTGCATGCGGCTGGCAGTTGATCGAGAGCCAGCTCCAAACTTACATCGGCCTTTGTAGAAACTTCTACAGAATTGCCTGACCTGTGTGAAGACTCTCGTATACACTAAAGGTTGCATTTAAAAATCCTTGTGGGCTTCAGGCTAACGCTGACAGTCTACGGTTAGCCTGATAATTGCCTCCTATTATGGAGTTTGCTTTAGTATGCTAAAGCTTATTTCTTTCTTTTTTTTCTTTTTGCGCTACCTCATGGTGACAAAAATGTCATATCCATACGCGATATGAAAATAGAAACAGCGAAATCGTTTTGAGGGCAGACGTTCCGGCGGGCACTAACCAATGTATGGGAAGGGGGGGGGGTATTAATTTTGCCGGTCACGAGCTGTAGACAGGTGCGGAAAAATAATTTTAATTTTGTTTGCCCCGTTATCTTATTATGGATGCACTGAAAAAAAAAGAGAAAAGTATTCGAGGTAGCAGATTATGTGCAAATAGCCAGCGCACCATGACCCCTAGAACTCTGTACTGTATCTCAGCTTTAAGAGTAGTCATTTGTGAACAAGCAGCAATGTGTGAACACTTCACAGAACGCCCGCATCAAACTTGCGCTGAATACAATTCGTTTTGAAAGAGAGGGCTTCTTTTATTTGTGTATCTGTGACAAAACACTTTGCCTTAGATTAAAGTACGATCTTCAAGCTATGGTTCAGCGTTGTTAGTGACTGAATGTCGGTAAATTCGACATGTGTATATTGATATGGCAGTAACGCAAGTGCGTTTAATTACCTTACGGCGGTAAAGAAAAAGGAAGTGCGTCAGCTTTAGGTACGCATTGTAAAGTACCTTCAATACGCGTGTCACAGGTACATAAATTTATGTATTCCGAGGCCGCGCAGACTCCATTGAAATAAACTGGTGGTAGGATGATCCTGTACGTACGGTTTAGTTAGTTCTTGTAATTGCACGGTAATTAAACCGTGATTTAGAGCAACCACTCAGGTCGCGTATTTTTTTTCCTCTCGTAAGAATAATTGAATTATTTGATCAAAACACGTGTACAAGTTCATTACTACTGGCAGGCATTACAAGCGAAAATGAAATTATGCTGAACACATCCCTGATGTCTGTCCATGTGAGCGTAGCTTTATCAGTTTAGAGGATGGTTCATTGAAACATGACACATGGTGTGTCGTACAATGTGCAGGGGCCCTATCACGTAAAACTATTCCAATATGCTTTTATTTCAATCTCCTGACGTCAAATTTGCGTAACCGCCGACGCAAGCATCTGGCGGTGACCCGCAGGGTTGTCTGAACAAACCTGTCAAACGCTCTCCTCGTTCATAGGAGGCCACTTTTGTTTGCTTGAAAAACGAATAACATTGCCTACACTGAGCGGCTTGTCTTATCTAATTGGCTGACAAGAGGAGAGGAGCACGCTCAAGTGTAGAGGGATTCGATGGGGCCGAGCCACTGCACTGAAAATCGATAACCAGATGAAGAAGGTGGTGTCAGCGTCTGCGATTCGTCCGCTTTCGATTACTTAGCTTGCGCTGGCTAGACGACAATCGCGGCGCCATGCAACGGAAGGTTAAGAATGACGCTAAACCGGATCCTCAGCAAAGAGGAGTAGGAGTTGCGAGAACGAGTTCGTAAACGTGCCGAAAGTGCTCGAAAACGTCACACAGCCACGCAAAAAGTTTTATTACACGCAAATAAACCCATGCTCTCCGGCAGGTACGAGTAGCGAGTGCCTGAGCGATCGGCGGCAGCCATCTTTTATTCCTTTTGGAACGGGGCAGCCTGTGGCTATACAAAAGAAAATTCAGCTTTGTTAGGCATATTAATGCATTCTTAACGCGTGCACGTTGCTTTGACGCGGTGAGTTTTTGCGCTTTTGTGAAATCGCATGACAGGAGGTGAAGTGTGGTGCCACCCAAAAACTTTGGACCAATATCCGAGGTCTTATGGCGAAAAGGCGTCGAATCAGAAATAATTTTTCTTTTGTTCGGTGAAATCATGCATGATCAGTGTGTACACATCATATCAAATGGAGAGCTATCGCGGTTTTCGTGACGTCGCGTGGCAGACAGGCGAAGTGCGGGTGGTCCAAAAAGGTTTTTGACCAATCGCGGAGGGCTGATTGCAGAAATGGAGCAGAAAAGTTTGGAATGAGGTCTCTCTATTTACAAACTACACCACTGTGGCCGCGACAGTTCCACAGTATACTGTAATGGAAAAATGCAACGTGAGAACAGGCGGCGCTTCATGCGCGCAATGCTACCCAATGTCTCTCGAAGTGGCTCAGCACACATTGAAGAACTGTATAATAAAGTGCAATTCACGCCACTTAAATGCTTCCATGGTACTTATCTTGCACCTGAAAGAGCTCCATAAGTAACAACAGAAATTATGTGCAAAGTAAGAAAACAAAACAAAGAAAAACAAGCCACTAAATAACAGGAAATTACATAAAGTTTTCAAAAAGCTGAAGAAACAATGCGATTGTCCAACTATTGTGGTAGAAACACGCTGGTACCATTTATCTTGACTAAAATAGAAATTCTTGCAAGGATATAGGTAAATAGCGCATTATAGACGAGGGACAACCGCAGCACCCTGTTTGTCTCGTTTCTTCGGTCGTGCCCTGTGAATCTGTGGGTTAGTTATATTTAACCATGCATCTTTTATAGAAATACTGCAACTTTATTTTTCGTAGTACTGCTTTTGTTCAGTCGTAATACTAGTATTCCTATTACTAACAGTAATACTACAAGGTATCTACTAGCTAATACTACTGCTGCTACTACATTTTTTTTTTTCAATTTTACCCACTTGTATAATACTTATACTGCTCAATATTGTACTGCGTGTTATTTTTTATTGATTCTATTGCATTATTCTCGAATTAGTTTTTCTGCACCTTGGATAAAATGTCGTTGTTGAATTGGCAGTAAGTTTAAATGCACAAGTAGAGCCGTCCTCCGTTACTCGCTCACGTCCTTGCTCCTCCGGCCATGCCGAACGTTACACAGCGCAGTCCGTGGCCACGTGGCAAGGTGCTGGGCGGCTGCTCGGCCGTGAACTTCATGCTGTACGTGCGTGGACACCCCGAGGACTACGACCGCTGGAGCCGCGTGCATGGCGCCACCGGGTGGGACTGGGAGAGCGTGCTGCCCTTCTTCAAACGCTTCGAGGACCAGACCGACATACGCCTGGCTTCGTCCGGTACCGTCCCTTCGTCGAATGTCTCGACTCCGTGCGATTCAGTGGGCGTGGCGTCCCGCATTTCCTGGAACATACCCAGTGTCGCCAAACGGAGAGCATAGAGGGCGCCACCTCCCTTTAGGTTGTCGCAGCTCGTGGTGCATGGTTAGGGCCGCGTCAATTTTCTTATGACGAATGTTTCATGTGGGAACAGTCGAGAAGTAGAGCACTGCAATGCAATTGTCTCTCTCGAAGTTTTACAGTTACGGCCATCCCACCACGATGAAAACGCACTGACCATTGCAGACGAGCCATTCGTGGTAAAGTACCGGCAGTGATTGTTTTAGTACACCGTAACGTTGCATCACCCTTCGCCCATGGTGTACGCATCGGAAATGATTCGAGTTGTTGTCGAAGTAATGTGTCAAGCTATACCCCCTGGTCGCTAAACGTACACGCGCAATCTGGCGGTTTGTTGGGAAGCGCCCATATTTTTGTGGTTATTCCATGTGCCTCCCGTTGCGACTTGCTGCAGGCATGTACGGCGTGGGCGGCGAGTTGACCGTGTCCATGCCCGCGTCAAACACACCGCTGGCAAGGACGTTCTTGGAGGCTGGCAAGGAACTGGGCTACGACATCGTTGACTACAATGCCGGCCGTGGCCAGATGATAGGTGAGGCCGCACGTGGTGGAACCTCTTGGTGCTAAAACCTCAATCGCAAGGAATATAAACGTGTTATGTGCCACAGGCAATTGAAAATACCCTTAAAATTAAGAATAGAAAGAACGCTTGCACACTTACTGCCCCTTTCAATATGGTGGCGTTGAAAGTAAGCGCTTACATCCTTGTCCGCTTGCGTGCTGTAGTAGTCTCCAAGGCGGTATCGACCGATGACCATCGTCGCACGATAAAACGCGTATCTGTATGTGCGCAGGGTTCTCGACCTTCCAGACGACCATGCGCAACGGTTCCCGCTGGAGCACAGCCAGCGCATTCCTGAGGCCCGTCTCCGGTCCCGCAGGAAGAAAGAACTTGCACATCTCCCTGCACTCGACGGCCAACAGGGTGCGTGGTATACTGCACGAATTATAGTTTTTAATTTTTCCGGAATTTAAAAAGAAAAATACGCCTGTTGTCGATAGCCTAATTGTAATCGTTGAGCCGGATTATTCGGAGAGGCTGACATTACTTGCACGGGACCCGGAGTTCTTTAACGTCGAATCGATCCCGCGACCTCGTGGTTGGTGTTAGAAGGCCATGTATATGTCTACGACTGCGCCGACGTGACGCGTGAGTGCTCGAACGATGTTTTAGGCGTGGGAGCCCCTCCCGGCTGTCACGGGAAAAAACAGTCCGGGGGTAAGAGGTCATTATTTTGGACAAGCGTAGAACCAAGCTACGCGGACCCTTCGAGTACTGTACAGTGCAATCTCGGTGCAATATTTTTTGCGCGTTTACACCTTCGCTCCTTCTTGGTTCTGATTTTGTTCTCTCCCCCCCTCTCTTACCACTACCTCTCCTCTCTGCTGGCGTCAACATCAATGTTAGACCGTTACGATGGAGTCAGCAGCCATTTGCTTATTTCTTTTTTTTTCGCTCCCCCCCCCCCAAGTTCATTAAAAAAATCACTTCTCTCTCTTTTTCAATGCACGAGCTCTCATTTAGATGAAAATTCTCCGGCTAAAAAAATATTTCACGTCTTGTGATGCATAATTTATATTTTGTTAACATTCTAGAACTGTGAAAAAAAAACCTATAAATAACGATTCCGCATTCACACAGTGACAGATCCCATGAACAGCGGATAAAAAGATTTGACGGTGCTTCAAGCTTTGCCCTCAGGAAAAGTCCTGATTTTGCCTCACACAAGAAATATCTCGTCACTGTAAAAAAGATACCGCATCAAATTTATCTGTGTCTGAGCAAAACGACACGCTTGGTCACATTGGCATTTGAAGCACTATGCATGCAATCGTACGTCTGCGTTTACGGTCACTGAGTATGCCGGTGCGGTCAGCATCAGTGCAAACAGTCATCTGCGTTCGGAAGAAATTTTATAAAAATAGTTTTTAACTGACGGATAACACTGCCTGTTTCCATCAGCTTGCGTTCGTTACTATTAATGAAAGATGATATTTCAAATATTTTTCACGTAATTTTCCTAATTTATTCATATATGACAACAATTATTTTACAGCGAAGCTGTTAGCCTTTAGTTGATGGGGATTTTTGGTGTCCACCTGCAAAAAAAAAAAAAATGTAACTGAAAAAAATTTATATCTCCTTTGGAATCAGGCGCACAGGATACAACACACAGCTCAGTATTAATTTCAACAAATAAAAGCAAAAAACAAGCATGAAAACCGCATGATGAATGATAAAGCGCCTGTGAACAATGTGAGACACGTTCCTTCTCCCTGCGTCTGTTTCCCGGTAAAAATTACGGTTAAACAAGCTGCTCCGGTGGGAAACGTGCAACAGCAGCATACGAATCAGTGAGTTACGTCACCAAACTTAATACATAAAAGGGAGACTTGCCTAGCAACCTATTCGGTTCATTGCAAGACCGCTATGGGTATAGACCACGCAAAGTTAATACTTCCGAAGAGCAGCGTTAATACGATGAGGATCGAAGAGTGCAAAATCGTAATGCTCGAGAACGGTGTCGTGCTAAGACTAGGCAGCACAAGAACATTTAATATCCCCATCGACGGCATTTGAGTGGTTTTCTAACAGCTTCTCTGGTCATCCACTTTCGCAGAGTCGGGATAGCGAGTGAGTAAAAACTTTATTCTAAATGTCCGGCGATTTGGGCGGAGTGAGGCCATAAGCACCCCAGTCTAGGCAACGGCCTCGAGTCCTTGGACACGGGAGGCTTCCTCGGCGTGCCGGACGACCCACAGTTGATCAGCGAGGTCGTCGCCTAGCAGGGCCGCCTCCCAACGTACGTGCCCCTCGGTTCGAGACTGCCATGTCTACCCCTTTCGTCGGGGACTCCTGGTACTCGCTACCGCTGCATTCCCACAGCATGTGCTGCAGCGTCGCTCTGACTCCGCAGGCTTTACAATCGTCTGACGAATAAATGTCCGGGTAGCAGAGGTGAAGGATCGCCTTGTTCGGATATGGATGTGTATGCAATTGCCTCCAGGCAACCGCCTGTTTCTTGTGCAGTTTGGCATGTGGCGGTGGGTGTTTACATCTGTTCAATCTGTAGTGTTGCGTGATGTCTCTGTATCTCTGAAGGATCGCATGACCACTGTCATGCGATCCCCCACGACCACTCCCGCATCGCTCTCGCGGTGGGCGAGACGCCGGGATTGCTGGCGGGCGCCGCGGCTCATCATGTAAGTCCTCGAGCCACGTCGGGATGGCGAGTCGATTTTTTGTGTCTTGCTTAGTTTAAAAAGAACGGGGACAGGGCGCGTTGACCTGCCAGTAAAATATCATATTTAAGACTTCGTAGGGGTTGCCGCAAGGTGTAATGAATGGGAACCAAATAAAATCTTGTAATCAGCACCAAAGACAATGTGCGTGGGTTTTCTGCTCCCAGGTGCTGTTCGAAGGCACGCGAGCCGTGGGCGTGGAGTTCGTGAAGAATGGCCGCATCCGTACCGCATTTGCCACCCGCGAGGTCGTCCTGTCGGCGGGTGTCATCGAGTCGCCGCACCTGCTCCTGCTGTCAGGCATCGGACCCAAGGAACAGCTGAAGGAGTTCGGGGTAACGTATTCTTCGCTTCAATGCCTCTTCGAAGGGAACGTAGAATGCTGAGTTTATTTCACTTGCCAACTATGGAAAAAAATTCGCTTCTCTGGAACAAAAGTAATCAATTGGCTAATTGACCGTTAACTACGCCATTTACTTTCGTGTGGCTATTCTGCTATAGCATTTCAAATTCTCATCTGTAATGAAGACCAAGTTGCGCGTTCAGAAAAGAGAACCGCAGGAAAAGGTGACGGAGACAGAAAGAGCGCACCCGAATTTCCGTCTCCGTCACCTTTTCCTGTGGTTGTCTTTTTTGAATGCGCAACTTGGTTCCTCATAGCAATGCACCAACTAGCCCAGCAAGAAGTTCTTCTAAACTATCTCATTTGTAAATCTGTCGTTTTACGTATGCTCAGCTTTTTTTTTTTTTTTTTTTTGGTCCACGTGGCGTTAACCTAACCTTCTTGCACAAGACATCGCGCATCGGGCCCAATTACGACAAAATGAAAGGTGCAGGGGGTACATGGAGCTCTACAGTAAATATAAAAAAAACTTCCAAAGGCAATCTTTCTGAACAACTCCAAGTAAAGTGCCGTACAATTTGAGACTAGACCCAGGTGTGTGAGGACGAAATGTTCCAGGTTAGTTTGACAAAGCGTAGGCGTTTCTGCCTTGGTGTACATGCGAGTCTGGAGAAGGGTTAAGCGTACTTTTCTCATACAGTGTAATGCCACTAAACTTCAAATGGAATATATCAGCACAGATGTCTAGAAAACATTGGTATTTAGTGCGGAATATGGGAGATTAAAACCGAAATGTAGAAATGAATAAGAGGAGGTTGTAGGAGCGGCGAAAATGGGTGTTAGAATAGCTCTTCATCAAGGAAGCCTTTAGGTCGCAAGAACTCCTGCTTCGTGGCCCGGGAGACGCATTTTGCCAGCCTATACGCAGGGGGTTCCCGCCAACACTAAGCAAGTTTTCTTTTAAAAAGGAGTGCTTTCTTGATGCTTGAAAGCACCCGTACATTGTTAGTAGCCTCCTAACTAAGCCTACAGTACTTTTTGTGTGTTCTGTTTAACAACGGGTAGTGATTACTTAACGCAGTTTTTAATTGTTACCTTATGACCGCAATGTCAATACAGTCTGTAGAGCACATTAGAAAACGCTATGTTGAGTTGTTTCCCGCAGGCTATATACTTTCTGCGTAACCTTTTTTTAATTAATTTATTTATTTAAAAGAAAGCAGCCGCGTGGCGTGCAGGGTCGCGCAGCCGGATTTGAAGAATTTGCAGCCTTTCTTCAAAGCACACAAAGGAAGAGGTACGCATACGGTAACGCTTCGCAAGAGATGCCACACAAACCTCATACTGACATAGTGGCCATAAAGCCGGTAATTAAGATGTTAGTTCTTGATCCTGACTGATCAGGTAATTCAGAATGTAAGGAACGCGGGAGCCTTCCTTTGAAAGTTGCTAACATCACAAAGGCGGTTTCATTGGCTCAGATGGATTCACTTTCTTTTAAATTTTGCGGTGTGTTAGGTGGCACTCCCATGTCTTTCATTGCTGTCAAAGAGAATCCTGTCGAGTAAGCACACCGTTCAAGTGCAGGCTTTGGAAATAGCTCGAAAACATTTTCCAAGAAACGCTGCTGACCAGTACCATCTCTCGCAGCCCACCCAATTGATCCCGTAGCTTTTACAACCCTGCTGAACACCACTCCGGCAGATAAAACATGAGACCTAAAAGGTGCGCGAATATACTCCGACAGTAAAGCAAGAAATATACGAATGCGTTTACCCGATGCTTTTCTGGCCCACTTTTGCCAACAATACCCGCTGCTTGAGTTCCCAGCTTGTGCTGCCTGATGTGTCGTTGTAAATGCCACAACTGCCGTGGTATATTCGTAGATTCCGGTGATCGCCGACCTGCCAGGCGTCGGAGAGAACCTGGCCGAGCACTTGTATCCCGGTGGCGTCAGCGCTAGCGTCAAACGCAAGATCGACATAGACGTCACGCCGTTCGCCGGACCACTGCTCTTCTACTCCCGCAACAAAGGTACGCGGGTGCACGGCCAACCTTGGTACAGTCTGTTGTCAATATAACGAACGCATAGATATAGTGGAATATCGGGATATCAGTATAAGCATACTCAAAATGTGTCTCTGTTCTATCACCCTGTAACAAATATCCTTATAGCGAATGGCGGATTTAAGAAGGCATTTTCGCCCCGGATGGGACTCTGTTGTAACGAGGCTTGACTTCACAGGCAAACGACTGTTCTCTTTGTGTCCTATCAATTGCAGCCCACGTTCTACTACTGTCTTCAACATCTGTCTCAGTAAATCCATGTAAGGTCGTGTGGCTACAAATATGTCTTTTTTTTTCTGTAGTTATCCGAAATACAGCGTGAATCTCTATGCGCCATTTGCAAACTCATTGGTTGATGGTCAACTTACGGAGCTTGCGGTACCAAGGCCACCCACGGCCTATGGGCGACATCTTAGTGAGAGCCTCCCGAATAATTTCAACTACCTGGCGTTCTCAATCGTCCGCCCAAAGCACAGTACACATGCTCTTTTAATGAGGTGTCCATTAAAGGCTCCTGATATTTTATTGTTATTTTTTCGTGGTCGCTATCACCTGCACTTAACCAGTTACATCAAAGAAGCGCCAGTTAACGTTTATTGCCTGGTTTTGGACCGTTACTAACTTGTGTGCGTCCGACTTCCCTGCCCCTCCTCCCCTTTCTTTCTCTCAGTCTCGTCTAATATATACAGACTCGAAAGATTCGTAGCTATAGGTAACTTTTAAAAACTGCTGGATATTTGCATTCGAGAACCACCATCTGATTATGAGGCATGGCACGCGAGGGTATAGTAAGCGTAATCATTAACTCAGTACGTTAAGAAGGACAGTTGGAAATAAAGAAGAAGGTGCGCCGAGCACGGGCCGCAGCCACGGGGGCTGGCCCGCTCGGTTGCTGCGAGATGACAAACAAGCCAGGCGTCTGGGTCTAACACCCCTCGTTGAGCTACATGGACTACCTGGTCTTGCCCGTGGTCTGTGGGCACAGCATCCTGAGAGTCCTATGGAAGTTTAACGACCACATCTGCTCGGACACCAGGGGGGCTCACTGCACGCCGCGCGACCGTGAGCAACGGACCGACCACTTGCCGTTGGTAATGCTTGGCCTTTGAGTCTCGTCCTCCGTCGCAACCATGGGCGCTCTGCAGTTGAACTTGTTTTTGGCTCCCTCTTACGTTATCCCGGCGACCTGCTTGCCACAGAGAAGGCGCCACTTCAACACCAGCCCTATCTTCAACGCCTCCGAGACTACTTTTGCGACCTACAGCCCGTTTAACCTATGTCAGCCAGGCAACACACATTCGAGGACCCAGACCTCGCGTCTGCCGCACATGTTTTTCGAAGGCGAGACGGCATACGGGCGCCTATAACGCCGGCCTATGATGGACTCTTTCTGGTTCTGCGCCGTTCCCCCAAGACTTTTGTCGCTGCTCAGCGTAGACGCGAGGAGACAGTCTCTACACATCGCCTCAAGCCGGCCTACGTGGAGACACCCATCACCCATTTGCATCCCCAGAGCACATATTTCTCAGAGCCCGACGCTCTGCATTTGTCATTGAATTCTCATGAGGTCGGGTTCATTTCAAGCTTTCGATCCAAGCAGATGCGGGTGCTAGAAAACATTTAGAAGAACAGCAGTTTTCGTTTTAGCTCTTGCTTAGCTTACGCGTACGCTTTGTAACCAATCAATTTCCGCACAAGGCTATGTGTGCTCATGGAAAACGCAGGTACTCATGGATCCGACCGGTTCCCGCAAAAATACGGCAACAAATATCGACGCGGTCGTCCTCCAAACTGCAACCGCAGACTTTGCGACGCCTGTTTCTCCGTTCTCATTTATGCGTCTACTGTAGGCACGAGAGGCTTAATTCTCCGAGCATGAACGTTCCACAGTGAGAAATGCAGCGAGAAATTCGACGTAGGGACTAACAAAACGTGTTGGCGCGTATTTCTTTTTTTTTCTAGCTTTCATGAGTAAACTTTACAATACGAGATGCATAATTATAGCCATCGAAAGTGCTTTCGGAGGCCAAGCTTAACTGGACGGCTGATTAGCGTTCTAGCCTAATCGCAGCTATAATTGGAAACTTTCAAATTGTTTTGCAACTGCATTAGTTACAATTACTACGTGTTGAGTGAGTCACTGTTCATAAACCACGTTTATCTCAACAGCTACTGAAAAGCTAGTGAAGGATCGTGGTAAGCAGTTAATACATTCATTTCTGAAGGAACAGAATGCAAGAGTGCACGCAATAGTTCCTCTTCTATAAAAAAGTTTGCCTTACAGGAAACACATGCTTGATTCGTGCAAGTTATATATACATAAAGAATTGGTTGTGTTCAACGAAGTCCAACAGGGATATATGGTGCGGACCATAGATTCACAGATGGTAGTCAGGTGAGCGGCTTACATCGGTGTACAATTTCACAAGATGTGCAGTATCTGCGAGGGAAGCTGGGCGAGGGCAGAAGAGACATGTCGCGCCGAACGCTGACCGACGGTCCAGAGCTCTTGTACGAGTAGCTAATGACGTCAGTACAGCACCTCACACGTATCCTTCTTAACGCAACCCTCTCGCGGCGGGAGAGACTAGGCGCACCCACACCGTTACCAGTGCGCGTGTGGATTGGCAAAGGACTGCCTTTTCGAATAGCTGGGGATTGTGGGAAGAACGGCAGTGGATATATCACTGGAGGTTGGTGACTAGTTGCGTCTGTCTGAACGCGTTCTGGAGAGGATCGCAGAGGTATTCAAACAATTGGCACCACGCACGGGACCGTCTACACTTCGTTATGCACTTTTACGGCGAAAGACGATCCGTTCAATACCTTGCGGAAGTCTTCCACCGCTTGGATTCAGTCATAAGACTTGCGCCGATCGGCTGCTTATGCCAACTAGAATATATGCTTTGGTCTTCAGAACTGAGCTAGTTGGCTAAATCCATCTTTCTGTTCGTTTCCAATCAATTTTTTCTCAATTATTGCTTTTTTTAGCGTTACTCGAACAGAAAGTTAGAACAAATGCTGTAAATGAAACGGGAGATATTGACGTCCATACACCGCTAATTAACTAGCGCTGCGCCATGTCGTCTGCTGTAAAAAGCTTGGACGACGTCTGCACATCCTAAATCGTGAGTGCCGGAAAGCTGCGAACTCGTGCTGAACTGACCCTGCGCGAAGTCAAATCAAAGAGAGCAGTGCAGACGGCGTGCGCTGCATTGTCAAATCGAAGACGAAAGTGCTGCACTGCCTGAACTAAAATGCAAGAAGTGCAGCGAAATCAAATACCCTTAATACGAACGACGCCAATGGCAAGGAGGAAAAGGCTGGATATGACAGAGCATATAGCAAGCGCATAGAAGTAGTGTCGATGTTTCTTCTGGTAACTTGTATCTCAAGGCGGTCATTGCGGTCATATGCAAGCTGCAGTTCGGCGATTATAGGCGGGGCGCCAGCAGAACATGAAAGTGGCATCTTTGAGACGAAAGTTAAGGGAGGAGAGGTTAGGGCAGTAGAAACTAAATGGCCGGCCGACACTGGCACCAAGAAAATTCTGGACTTGTTCAATGTCGTCACTCTCAGTGATGCCCATAAACTTATTGCGAATTGAGAGTAAGCGATGGGTTCATAGCATCGTTGGTCCAGAGGGTTTCAAGGGACTGGAAATCCCGTCCACGTATGGCGCTTAATACTGGCCCGGTCGGTGTCCAAGGCGATTGCCAACAGCATCTCAGCCTTTTAAATATACCTGGTAGCTCCTTGGCCGTAATTTGGCAACCTAGAGAGAGTGAAGGTTTATTAAAACCACCGCAGTCTGAATGATCCCGTTCATATACGTGTACCGGATTCAGACCGATCGGGCTGCGTTTCGACGATTTCAACGGTCCGCACAGCCCAACGCTTAACCCCGAAAACTTAACCATGGCGCCTGTGATCGCTTGCGCGTTGACGCCCGATCTTGGAGGCCACAATTTAATCCTGATGTTGCCGACGCCAGCTGCTTTTTCGTCTTCGAAAGTGAGACGCCTAAAGCCGAAAAGGCGTTACATCTGCGATGCTCGTTCGTCTGGGTACTAAGCGACAAAACGTTCATAGCAGAGAGTAAGGCTGCAGTGCTAAGTCGCGGGACCACTTCGCGACTTCAGCCTTTCGAGAGCGACCGCGTGCACCGTCATGTCGGGCATGCGCATTTCTGTGCCCCAACAAAACGTGGACACTTTGCAGGTTCAAAAACGCTTTCAACACCAAAACAGCCAGGAAAGACAAATAAGCACAAATTGACACGCTTTGTCGTCCCTGTCTCTTTAGCCCTAAATGCGTTTTTTGGCGATAAATCACGACCGCCACGACTACAAGCATAGAATGTTCGGTCTCCTGTTCTACCAGGTCCCTGGACCATCCCCGGCGGTGTGGAGACGGTCGCGTTCGTACAGACCGAGCCAGCCAATGGAACGGCCGCTGATGTGCCCGACATCGAAATCCTGCTCTTCTCTATGTCGCCGGCGTCCAGCGAAGGCGAGAGGTTCATGCTCGACATCGGACTCGAACAAGAGGTATTGCGTCTGCATGTATTCCCGTGAAAGTAAAAAAAAAAATCGTGAGAGAACCCGCAATTCATTCATGTACGCTCGCAGAGCTGCTGATAAGTTACTCGACAGATAATATTGCCGCAATGTAAGAACTCATCATAAACTTCAATCATGCAGAAGAAGCTTACGACAAAAAGGACACGACTACAAAAGATAAATAGAATGTGAACTATAACATGATGTACAAAATCTAGATACTAAAAAGAACCCCCGTACAGAGGGCTCAAAATATTACTAAACACATTATTCTCCTCGCAAACGTGGATTTTACTGTTCAGGAGCAACATTGCTTGTGTCCAGCAGTATTGACTGTTTGAATGATAATTATTTTAACCTCCAATTGAACACGTTGTCTACGATGGGCGCGGTGGAGAAAGCATCGAAATAACTGCCGACCAATAGTGCCTGTGGCTCATACTTGATATGATCTCGATATTTGACTTTTTGATTTGTTTAGCCTATATAATGACAAGACGTCCGCAAGAGTAAAACGAACGGCGACGGTTTCTCATTGGATCCCCTCCAATGAGAATGCACGCCTGTACAATTTATTGGAAAATCGGACTTTTTTATTTTGGATTCCCCTGTATTAGATCGCATCAAGTTCACTAGCAGATCGTGCACTCTTACTCGAAATGTGCTTAAGAGCAATACGGGGAGGAGGAGGAACAAACGTTTATTGAAACCAGGGGCCGTATAACGTAAAACTACCCCAATATGTTTTTATTCCAATCTCCTGACGTCAAATTTGTGTAACCACCGACGCAAACATCGGGCAGTCACCCGCAGGGTTGTCTGAACAGACCAATCAAACACTCCTCTCGTTCATAGGAGGTCACCTTCGTTTGCATGAAAAACGAATAACATTGCCTACACTGAGCGGCTTGTCTTATCTAATTGGCTCACAAAAGGCGAGGAGCACGCTCAAACGGAGAGGGATTTGATGGGGCCGAGCCAGTGCACTGAAAATAGATAACCGGATGAAGAGGGTGGTACCGGCGTCTGCGATTGGTCCGCTTTCCCTTACTTAGCTTGCGTTGGCTCGTCGACAATCGCGGCGGCATGCAACGGAAGCTTAAGAATGACGCTAAAACGGATTCTCAGCAAAGAAGAGTTGGCAGAATGAGGTCGTAAACGTGCTGAAAGTTCTCCGAAATGTTGCACGGCCATGCAGAAAGTTTCATTACACGCAAATAAACCCATGCTGTCCGGCAGGTGCGAGTAACCAGCGCGTGAGCAATCGGCGGCAGCCATCTTTTATTCCTTTCGAAACGGGCAGCCTGTAGCTATTCAGAAGGAAAATTCAGTTTTGTTCGGCATATTAACGCATCTTTAGCGCATACACGTTACTCTGACGCCTTGAGTTCTTGCGGTTTTATGACGTCGCGTGACACGCAGGTGAAATGGCCGCAGCCCGAAAGCTTTTGACCAATAGCCGAGGGCTAATGGCGAAAAGGCGTCGAATGAGAAATCATTATTTTTCTTTTGGTCCGTCAAATTATGCATAATCTGTGTGATATACGTCATATCAGATGGGGAGCTATCGCGGTTTTCGTGATGTTGCGTGACACACAGGTGAAGTGGGGGTGGTCCAAAAAAGTGTTTGACTAATCATGGAGAGATGATTGCAGAATTGGAATAGAAAAGTTTCGAATAGTTTTACGGTATAGCGCCCCAGCAATACGAGCACAAAAAAAAAATTCCGGCATTGCAATTTCCTTGACCGGCGATGCTCATTACATGGAAAATGCGTATCTCATACAAACAAGTCGGCCTGCAAACTTCGGTTTTCCTCGCGAAGCCACTTTTGGTGGATTATTGAATGTGTGCACCGTTGCTACAGGCGTACGACGAATACTACAAGCCCTTGCGCGGGAGCCACGGCTACAACCTGGTGCCCGTCCTGCTGCATCCCAAGTCTCGCGGTGTGCTGCGACTCAAGAGTGCCGATCCCCGGATTCCTCCGGCCATTGACCCCCGATACCTGTCACATCCAGATGACGTCCGGGTCATTGTCAAGGGTACGTACAAACGGAGACAACGAGAAAAGAAAGGAAAAACTACATTTTAGTATTAAAAGTGCAGAGAGGATGATGGCACGGGGTGGGTGGTTAGTCCCAGAGTTTCACATGCCACGTTATTCAGTGCGAACTGGTGACCTGCGCGAGGTACCGTTGGTACGTGGAACTGGTGGCTTTTGTCCGTCCTAGAGCTTCCTACAGGAATCTCTGGCACTGAGCATCTACGCTAGCTGTAAGTGAGGCGGTTTATCCAATGTGGGAAACCTGTGCTGAACGCGCATTCGCCTGAACTTCGTTCTTCTGTCTTCAAACAGTATTTGTGATTTTGCGAAATTGATTATGTTTAATAAACATCACTCTGCATATTCAGCCATTGGCACTGATTACGCGCGCGCGAGAGAAATTGTTGTGTTGCGGTGTTTAGAAAACTATGATGAAAATACAAGCCGTCGAAAACTAATGCCGCAAAAACGTCGGAAGCCACAAACGCAAAGATTATGGAAATCCTTGTGCTATGTCTATCATTTCCCAATGTTAACAATGCCGTTAATCATTCCCCGGTAACTGAACCATGGCCTTCGAAATGGACAACATCCGAGATCGAGAACCTGCTCGCGCCATCTCAAAGCCATGGCTAAATGATCGCTGCGCTTGTAATATTTTTGTCGAAAACGGTGCCGTCAGCTGTCGTCAGCTGCCATAAGCCGTGGCATACAATATCACACCGGTGCAATCTCGGAGGCCGCATTTCAGGTACCCGGATAATGGCAAGGGCAAGGGCCACAAAGCGGCGGTGAGGCGCTGCCTTCATCAAGCAAACCTCGTCAATTTTCGCGCTGTGCGATGACGAAGCTATAGGGGATTTGCATAATGACGACAACCCTGTGCTGCAATGAAGTGACGCAGGTTTTCGGCAGCCATGGTGAAGGATAGACACCGTAGACACGAGCGGGTCATAGCCGGTTACCTGTTTCATCGCGCGCACGGGCGTTTCGTGCTATTTCTGAGCGTTCATTCCGTGCAATTCGACATGCCAACCTACAGCTGCCTGCCGCTATATGCAGGCAGTTTGTGTACGCATACAGTTCCGGCTGTAAGGCTACACTTAATCACGCAAAGTTCAGTAAGCGTTCGATGCACCGTCTTCACCTCTGAAGTCGGCCGCTTCGGGGCTGTGCCAACCGTTTGTTCGGATTTCTGCACTAGTTGTAACATTTAGGCGCAGTAGCTTTGATTCACCAGTCACACGGCATATTTATTTAGAGGAATGCGTACAGCATATTTCACACTAATGATCTACTGCACACCGTCGTAATCAGTTGCGTCCCTGACCCAAATCGGCGTGGGCGAACGCAGTCGCGTTTCTTGAGGCAAGGATCATATGGTGGGCGACGGTGGCCGCCACAAGCTCGCCCGATCATATTGCTGAACACTCTAGCGTTTGCGAGGTCACTTCCCTCGAGCTGGATTATGATATCGAGCAATTGTTGCGCCAGTAAACGAGAACAAGATATCGACGCATAACGCGCTCCTTGATTTGATTCCCTACTTTCCATATAGTTTGCTTTGATCTAATCCGGAATGACGCAAAAGTCGACAAAACTTGCAGCTCATGCAGTCAAGGACTGCTACCCGTCGCCACTTTCACATCGTAGCAGTTAGAGATGTTTTCTTCAGGGCAAGCGCCAGAGCATGCCAAGACAATCCACCGATGCCGTTGCGGGAAACTTGCATTTGTACGGGGCCACGTTACGCGGCGAGTACGCTATGTACATATCAGAACATTACAACAAACTCAGTGAGACCTGTAACAGAGCCCGCATGGCCCACAAAAATTTCTACGCACGTCCTGCGCTCGCCCGCATGTCTATCTGTCACGATTGTGGTGAGAAAGCAATGGTCGCGTAGGGTTGTCGGCCTTATGCAAAATGTTTATATGATCCCTGTCGAAATATGTTTGATTTCACGACGAGTTTCACAACGCCACCGCAAAGCATCCCGGTAGCAGTAGTAGTATTACAACAACTGTGCTAATAAGCGTGTCTCTTTATGTACCACGAAAAGCGGCTCACCCACTCGAGATGAAAAAAACAGTGTTGTGGTGCAAAAAAGAAAAAAAAAAGAACAATCCGGCAGAGCCCGTCTACAACATTGCAATGGATGCGCGGGCACCACGGGGCGCGTCACACACGAAGTAGTACGTCTGGGTGCGCGTCACGTGGTCGCAGGTTTCCGGGTGTAGCGCAAACATATTCCGTACTACGCTAACGTGCAGACGGGAGCATTAACGTTACTCTGACGCGGCGCGTTGACGTCCAGATAGATATACGTTACCACGCAGGATGTCGAATGAAACTAGATTTGATCCCGTAGGTGGAGAACGCCAAGAGCGACGCCGTATGTATACACTCATGCCAAGTATCTATGTAAAGCCCCTGATGAGAGACATTTCAGGTATTATCAAATAAAGGAACATCGGCCGAACCTCTGCTACGCGCTATCTGCGATAGAGGTGAATAAGAACGATATTTCATTCTGCAGGTAAATCTACAGAATCTTTTCTTTAAATGTATAGTTTCAGTTTTTATTGAAATTAGTTTAAAGTAAATGCCAGCTATCGAATTCCAGCCTATGTTTTCTTTCTTCTTCTTTTTTTTATCCAATGGGACACTATGTAGCCTTAAACGAGCACTGGCACCCAGCAGATAAGGATAGCAGCAGTATACCTGCCGTCTGATCACTCACAAGTCACTTCGCGTGAAAAAAAAGAAAGAACGCTATTTCCGCCGTGCTGTGGCTTCGTTTGTCAGTTTCTCGGTCCCTTTGCTACGAGGAGCATAGGGTGAGTAGTTTGGGCTTCTGCGCTTACTTTACAGCAGCAAGAAAGAGGAAGCAAAAACACAAAATGGAGAGGGTGGGCGCCAAACATTAAATATTTGGTTTCCTTGGCGCTGTAAACACGTTTCCTAATGCCGGTAATAATCGGCAAGCCCCGCCTTACAGCCGTAGTACGCATAACGTCGTCCGCTTGTTGGCGCGAATTCGCGCGTTCGCGTTTACCGCGCGTGCGCGCCAACCCTTCCTCTGCGCGCAGGCATGAAGGCCTCGGCGCGCATCGCCGAGACCGAGGCGTTCAAGCAGCTCGGCTCGCGCCTCTGGCCCCGCCACTTCCCGGGCTGCGAGCGGCACCTGCTGTGGAGCGACGAGTACCTGGAGTGCCTGGCGAGGCACTACACCACCGCCCTGTGGCACCCGTCGGGCACCTGCAAGATGGGCGGCGGCAGCGACGCCGTCGTCGACCCCGAGCTCAGGTACGCGTTGCACGCACGCACGGACTTCGCCGGCTCCGCTTGTCCGAGGCTCACGCACCACCGCAATCCGTACAAGGCAACTTGCGCTGAGCCTTTTTAATGCGTCAGCATTCTACGTTCACTTCCCTGGGAAATCCGTTTCTGTCTGTCTGTAACGCGTGTTACGATACGCTCCACGGGTATGCATGGGGTGTTATGGGAGTACAGTGCTCACGGAATGAAACGCGTCAATTTAGGGCTAACTAATGCCCATACTTTCGTTTCCACCGGCTGCAGTTTGTGTCACATCGACGTAATTTTGGTGCGTACACTTAGAGCGGAGTCCGAGTTACCTATGGTGACCAGATTCCTAGCGACATGACATGGTACTCTCGACTTCTCTGCATATATGCAGCGTTCTACTAAATGATCGCAGTTGCGTTTCATTCCGTGAGCACTGTACATACGAGAATGCCTTATGACTACGTATGACTACCGACATTTATGATTATTATTATATGTAGTGAGTACTGAAGAGGTAATAAGAGTAATCGGGGTTAATAAAAGACTCATAAAATTGATTATACGGAAATTAATCATGAATAAGGCCCTTCAAGCCTAATTAACGGTAAGGAAGCCTAACGGTGAATAATCGCAATGAAATTAAGCATAATGACGCCTGACTGTAGGCCAATTGGAATACTGAGTCTAATTAAATTATTTTGGTTAAATATGATTGCCAGGAGTGCAGATTTTTGGGCTGTAGTTGCTTCGTTGCACTAATTAAGGTCATAGCGCTGGATTCACGCGTACAAAGACGACAGCACGTGCGGTGACTATCAACTTGTCCAGCGCTACGACCTCAATGACTATTTATCATTAGCCTAAAAAATACGGTTAAATTAATTTAGGCTAATTAAATTTAATTCCGGGTACCTAAGAATATTTAAGCGTAATATCAATTCATTACCTTTACATTGATTAAGATTAATCACGAATAATTCATGGTCATTAAGATGACGTCAGCCTAATTAAGATTGATTACGATTACATTACTTAAGCCAAATCAAGAATAATGAAGGCAATAAAATAAATTGTCCTACGTTACTTAGCCCTAATACTGATTAATTACGATGACGTAAATTTCGCCCAGTAAAATTAATTACGACTAATTAGGTTCACCAAATTAGGTAATTGCAACAAGTCCATGGAATACTTGCAGCACGTTGCGTCACCCTCGACTCATTGAGCCGCGGTGTGCGTATACACTCGACCACTCAACCAATCATTCGTTGCATGATCGTGCAAGATGAGCGACAGGAAGTAACGCTTAAGCGCTATCTGGCAGGTCCCCACTGGGGAATTTTCTGCAGTAATTTTTTTCTCGGTTGACAGACAGAGCCACGCGCAGACACACACAGTCTGGCTAGCGAGAAAAGGGAAGCGGGAAGGACGCTGCGACCTTTGGGCGCGACACCTCCGATCTCTGACGACGAGCCCGGAGAAGCGAGCGCGTTCCTATTGGCGATCACACTCGTACGCGGTAACGTTACCGAGACCGGCAAATCTTGGCACATAGTGGCCGGAGGAGCGACAAAGCATTGGTCGCGGTCGTTTGAAGATCGTCTCGTTTTCGTCGCTTCCCCCATAGCGGCCTGTGTCGGCAACGTTGCATTCGTCAGTGAAATCCGCGCAACACGCTCTGCCTGCTGATCGGCACCTTGCCCCGAGGCTTTCCACGCTTGACAGAAGCGCGAGAACTATCAGTGGGCGAGACCGGTTGGAAGGGTTAAGACAGAAGATATAGCATAGCCTGGCACAGACGAGACGGAAATTCAGGGGAGGTGGAATTGTCCGTGCTAGGCCTGTGGTCTGAAAAAAAAAATGGATGTAATCACTTATGTGCTTACCCACAACACAATTGCTGGAAAAATTTCACTACCGTTGCAGCAAGATAGCGCTTTCAATTCACGTAGGTCAAGTCATTACATTTCCTTGTGGGGATTTATACGTAAAGATGTGGCACACACGTTTAGCAAACGAAATTCTTATTTTAACTGCTACTTCACTGTGATAACAAACTCGTTAATGCTGCTTTCTCAACAGCTGTCTGTGTATACTGATCAATTTCCCACAGCTAAATTACCTTGACCCATGGATTTTTCATTCACTTGTAAATATGGCGCTCACGCATTAGCTTCTTGAACGGTTTATTTACTGCGTCTTTGTCGTTCTTCCGAATCCCGCTTTCAGGAAGACTAGTTTCCAAATGTTATAAGTCACTGTTCAACTGCCCATGAGCATTTCCTATTCTAGAATAGTTTCCGCTGCACAGGGGGGACAACGCATTGCGGGAACAGCTGAGTGCATGACTCGCCAGGAGGCGCTGGCCTCGCTAAGCGCCCAGGTAAGAAGCCTCGGACGCATTTCTGCGGCTGCGCGACTTGCCGCGAAGTTTAATTCATTCGCTCACTGCAAAACCTGCTCGGCTGCATAGTTCTCGGTTAACAACAGCGAATATAGCGCATCGCAGATGACTATCCGGTAAAGAAATGCAGAGAAGCACGCTGGCTTTCTTTTCCTTTTCTTTCTTTTTATTTTTTGGCAACGCACCACAAGTTTTGCTTCACAACGTAACATGCGCCCGGCGCCGAAGCAGACAATGCGGAGAAGAAAAAAAACCGCGCTTGCAGTGCTTTGTGCGCCTGTGCAGGACTCGTCCATGGTTTCTGCACCTCGCGAAGCTTCAGGCAGTCTCCGATGTCTAACCAAGAACGACAAGAAAGCCCAGTAATCTCTAACCTAATGGTCTCGTCCGCGCAGCATGTATTCAAACATCCTCCGCAAAGACAAATTATCGGGTTTTTCTTCTTTTTTTTTATTCCTTAAGACGACGAACAGCAGTCGCCAAGACTTAACGAAGTGCAATTTCCGTCAGCTGCTTAGCTAGCACTTACTCCATTCAGCAGCAGCTGTCAGTAGGTAGCTTCAATGTATTTACACACCCGCAGGCGAATGTGGAGCGTCCCACCTGACGTTAGCAAAGTTATCCGACGAAAAAAAGAAAGATTAAATAAACTCGGTGCAAGATACGATATGAATACTTACGATTGTCGGTAGTTAGAACGCTGACGAACGAACACCGTAGGTCTTATATTTGTATTTTGCCCCTTCTTTTTTACACTATATTTCTCTTTCGTTGAACGGCTAGGCTAACGTTAGCCGCGACACACGATGTATCGCGTACCGAAGACCCCTGCTTTCGTCTTACAACCATTTCAATAAGGTTAGCGGCTATTCGCTACATAACGACTACCTAACAAGCATGCTCACCTTTCAATTTCTCGGAAGTGAAAAGAAAATGGGTTTGCTATTCCTCCCCGTTTTGACCCGATTAACGTAGATGCGCTTGAACGCATTATGTCCTTTCTTCTGTTTTCCTTGCCTTGCTGAAAACCAATGGCCGATCAGAAATAAAACCTTGCAGCGCACAGTAGAGACGGCAAAGGCGTACACGTGTGCTGAGAGAGCCAGGAGAAGACGAACAGAATTTCAGTCGAAGCGATAACCGCGACAGTGAAGCGAACGAGTAAAGCGCCCTAATACAAAAAGGTACACGAAAAAAAAGAAAATGAGAGAAAACGCGTTTTCTTCTACACCTACTTCCGCTATGTTAATTTAAGTATGTGTACGTTTCAGAGATAGAACCAAATGCGCAAGATGTATTTAATTTTCCGTTGGCCACCGGAAGCGTGGCGACGCTATTTGCCAGATGCCAAAACTATGGCACAGCTGTCTACCCAGCACTCTCATAACGAATCTTCAAAGTATATGCCCCCCATATAGGCTCACGCATAGAAAAACGGGAAGCCTCAGTGCGAAGCCGCAACCGGTCCCTACCTCGCGCGCGACCTTAACCCTAAACGATTTCGCGCGCATGCGCGTACGTGCAGGGTTCTGGGCGGCGTGGAAGGCCTGCGAGTGGTGGATGCATCGGTGATGCCCGAGCCGCTGTCGGCGCACCTGAACGGCCCCACCATGATGATCGCCGAGAAGGCGGCGCACATGATCCTCCGGGACCTGGAGGGCGAGGATAACGAGCCCCTGGTGCCAGACGCCACGGCCGTCGTTTGAGACCTCCGTGGACGCCCCCCCGTATTCCAGACTCAAGAACATTGCATCACAACCAGCTTTCCGGCAGCCTTCTGGACGCGCTTGCGCTTTGCGTCAACTTATTCTGGGTGGTGTACAGAGCATCATCACAGAGTCGGTTATCGTCAAAGCGAAGCGTCTAAATCTATAATGTAGATTACCGCTAGTGTTGCCGTGCACCAGTTCGGGCGACGGTGCATGAAGCTAATATAATGTCGGCGTAGAGCCTACAGGCTGTAGACAAGAGCCAAACTATAGTTGATTCCTGGGCATGCAAAGCAAGCTGCACCGTGTAAATTGAAAGGTTATTGTGTATAGCTTAGATCGGTCTTGATCATGCCAGCTAGGTTGGGCGGTGTGTGTTTGATAAGCACGACGCGTGTCGTAGGTTGCGACTGGTCGGGCTTCACGGATCCTTGTCTTGTTGTAAACACAGATTGGAACTTTCTTTGCGCGTTAAAGCAAATGCGCGGGGAAATCTTAGGAATCTCGCAAATATCTCTAGACCGCACTTGTCATCCTGTCAAGACCGAAGGTCGGCAAGCCCACTTCGCTAGATTTACGTAAACGAATAAGGCCCATTTTCCACTCATTGAAAAAAAAAAAAAAAAAAAGCTGTGAATCCATGTTAAAGCATCTTCACGTCTGGCGACACAATCTGCAAGCATGCTTGTAACATTGTATAGCCCCTTATTGAGACGCATTAGACAATTATAGAAACTGCTAAAAACTTTATATAACGTATTATACACCTTGGTACTAGGAATTTTCATTGTAAAGCTCGCTAGTTGGTTATTTCGACTACGCTTTATAAGTTGTAATATCGGGCTTGTCGAACTGAAAAATGGACTGATATAAACAGTACAATGCATTGGCAACAGCGTGCTTGAGCTATTTGAAATTGCTGGCTTTGATTTGTCGTCCCGGACCTACGTACAGTATGGCCTTACACACTAGCACGAAGTACCGTGGGATTGCACGCCCTTATATCTGCTTTAGTTTGTTCAGGTCGTAATTCATACTTTCTGTTAAGTTTTAAAAACACCCGGGACCTGTGATGCGCAGTGTTTGTACAAATAAATACATGAACATTCCTCATTGAATAAAATTATTCCATCTCGAATGAGCGCTGTTGTGTACGTTTCATGAGCGCTGTTGTGTACGTTTCCCTATTAAGGCGAAGTTTTATTTGCCTACCATCCGATTCTTTCACCTGGATCAGTCGCTGGTCGGGTTCTCGCCAAAAAGATTCCTCCTCACTTTTAAAAAAGCAAAAAAAAAAAGGCAAGCATGTCCTGCCGCAGGATTCAAACCTCTACTGCCAGGTGCAGTAGTCCGATGATTTAAACATTAGGTCACAACCACTTTTATTTTCATAGTATTTATTACGAACATAATATGTATTTGCGTAAGTATTTCCTTAGCGGCAAAATCAGTCTTAGCCGGGTCCACAAGCACAAAACAAAACACTTCACAGTACAATTTTTACAGTGAACAGTTCTCTAAATGGAAGGCAGAAGGATACACTGCATCGGCAATGGATCCCAGTTTGGCTGGAAGTCTCTTTGATCATAAAAGTATTTCAGTTGTGAAATCACCTGAATGAAATGCGACTGGGAAGAAAAAATTGGTTCTGCACTCCGATCTAACATGCGAGTTTCCCATAAACTGCGCAGTGCCATAAATAGCAGCATGTCAAAAGGCACATCTTCCCATTTCGGCGGCATGAGATATGGTATCGGACGAGGACTTACATCAAGATCTTTTTTAAGTACTTTGGAGAACGCCCCAAGACAAGATAGCGTCCATGCAGTCAATAAAGCAGGGTTCTCTAATTAAGGCGCCACTCACAGTTCTTTTATATTCCTTTACTGCGTTGTTAGCAACACTACGCACACATGTATAAAGCCGGTCACTTGGTGCTAAAAATTATTTTTACTTCATTTGGCTAGACATTACAAAATTTTAAAAGCCTTCGGAGAGGCGATCGCGGTCACCAAACCATGAAGCTTCTGAAACAACTCGGGGTGGGGAGGGGCGGGGGGTGTTCATTATGTGCTTTAGGGCATCGCGCGTGTGCGTACTACTTCTTATTAAGTGTTGCCTCGCAGATTTTGCATCTATACTCGCGCATTCCTTACATCTATGCGCTTTTTGCACCCACTGCTCATACACAAAAAGCATCAGTATGTCAGCTGGGCGCTCCCCCTTGTGCCTCCGGATGGCAAGAAACGAACAGCGAAAAGGGATTGGCGGCTGTTCTATTTTCAAAATTTGTTTGAGAACGCCCCACAAGAAAGGAGTTGAGCTCATCTTTGATTGCCACGACTCTATTAAGCCACAATCGCATGCACGCTTCTCTCGTGCATACGATAACCACCTAGCTCTTTGAGATGATCGCCATTTGTTATGGTGCTGATTTCCATTCTATGGCACATACCCATAATGGAGAGGCGGGGGGGAGGAGGGGTGTTACCGGGCAATAATCTCGTGCGCCTGCTGGTTATGATGATTATTTCGATTCTATGGCACACGCCCCCAACGGGGGAGTGGCCAATAAGCGGGCACTGTACATATCGCACCAACGCCAACTTGCTCTTTTTGATGATCGCGACGTGTTGATGGTTTTAGTTCCATACTATAAGTGCTTACGTTGTGCCTTTAAGTACTTTTGCAAAACGACGCCCTGCCTGCATTTGTTGATCCCCACTCAGTTAACGAGCACAAATGCGAGTCAAATATAGGCAAAGACGCAACTGAAGATTTGAGAGAAGATACGCGATACATTGTGCCGTGTGTTGTCATACAGAGCTCTAATAAGTTTTCCATCACGCGCAAACCAACTAACCCGCACTACTTTTGACGTAACTGGAACTATCGCAACGCCTATAATGCTGCTTTCGTAAAAAAAAAAAGAATGAAAGACCGCTGACCGCATAAGCGAGGGAGCGTTATCGAAACAATGTACGATTGTTGTAATACAGTGCGCTTTCTCAATACCCACGCTTGTTACCTGCATGCCATGATATGCGCCTGCAAGCGTAACAGTGGGTCCATACTACCTGTTCCAAGTGTTGCCCCAGAGCAACATGATTTTTTACTGTGGAGCTATTAGAACCTCGCAGGATTTCTCTTGACGATGATTTTATCCTTGACGCACTTAAATTTACACCGCGCTTCACCGTGCTAACATTCACTCCAGCAATGTCTTCTCATCTTTGTCTTATGCCGACACCCAATCACCGGGCATCGGGATGAACCTGGGAGTGGAGAGTGTTTCACAATACACTGTACTAACATGGTTATGCTGAGAAACGGAGAGCAATATAGTTGGGCGATCGTGGCGCCGACATGAAAGAAGGGAAGCACGGGTAGATGACACGCTCCAGTGTGCAGGGCGAAGGCATCTGTTTGAGGTATCGCGCTGGGCACAGTTTTCGACCTAGTCCGCGTTTCTCACGGTAAGCTCTTTACAGCCATTTTCCTTTGCGTGCGAAATCAACTTTAACGCGACAGGCGTTAAGGGCCCCATGTCGCAGAAAATCCAGCGTCGACGCCGTTGTCCGTGTGAGAAAATTGATCCCTAACCACGTAGGCTCTTCGGCTGGCGCATATGCATTACTGAAATAATCGATTTTTTCAAAGTAAAACGCGTCAGAAAATTCGTAAAGTACGACTTACACTCAACTTACAGACATGGTAGCGTCGAATTGTAATTTGAATATACGAGAAAACATGTTTGTTACGCGGAACCTCGAACACGTACCCCTTTTCCAGCTGCTGTTCGACGTCTTATAGGGGGCGATGGTTTGGGCTAGTTGGTTTTCCATGAGACTGAGTGGTGCAGCTCGAAACAAAACAGGGGACACAGGAAAAAAAACGAGGACAAGCGGTTACTGCCAAACAGGAGCGGCGCGCCCCGCTCAGTTCCATGCAGCACCATCCGGATGGCACTCGCCTCCGCAGCAGCGGCGGCGCCTGCCGTGCGAGTGGAAAAAAAAAGAACCAGAAAGCTCGCCTTCGTGCATATTGTTCGCCTCCAGCGTTCACAGGTAAACATTATGGTTGCATACGCTGCATTTGCCGGGAAGCGTGAGAAGCAGTCAGGGATCTTTGAATGGTATCACATTCCACTCTTAAATCTTAATATTGAAGAGCTGAGAAGCAATTTTCATGGTACCTATTTTTAATGCAAGGGAAAGTTTACCAGTCAGAGTGTGTAATCAAGAAGTGGTAACGCGGAAAACGCCGTGGAACATTTTTTATCAGAATTTTTTTATATGCAGTGAAGATGTAGTCTTTCACTGGCAACGTGCTCAAAGCCATGCTCAAAGCGGTGGTAGGTGAGCGCGATAATGATTATACGCCGGCATTATGGGAGGCAGACGACAGTGCGGCCGTAATTGTGACAAAGTATTTTGTAATTCGACGTTCCTGCTATTCATGTTTGCCGAAGTGTTAAGTACTTTTGTGGTAATGGTTACGTGTTTTCATTGTTTCCGGCCCAAGTGCTTTGGTATTTAAACGTCAAAGCGAAACCATTCGGATTGAAAACGAAACGACGATTTTACGCGTGATACGCAGTTCAGCGTGTAGCCGTAGCCCTACGTGCGCTTTTGAGTTCCGTAGCATAGAATAAAGCGCAAGTTCTAATATTATAGCAACTGTAATTTTAAGCAATAATTATGTTGTACTTAATAACAGCTGGCTTACAGTAATCTCATAGACTACGTCGGAAGTACCAAGATTTTATTGTCAGGCCTCGCCACTTACTGGTCTTTGAGATTTTCTTTGCCAGTTTAAAATTATAATCCCTTCTTCAGTCCCGAACAGCGTGCCTGTTTCTATCACCATAAATCACGATCAGTTCATTTCCATCAACGTCTCACAACACTTTCTGGCCAGTTGTCCTCCAAGCCTCCTCCAAGTTTTTTGTTTGTGCTTCCACCGACATTCATTTCGATAGGTTCTCCCTCAGCAGCGATACGCTGGAAGTTGAGTTTTCGGGGCCAACAGAAAAGTGTTCTGTGTGCAAGCATCATGTAGCTATTGTAGATGTCAAGGGTCGACCGTCACGGCCATAGAGTTTCTCACTATAACACCTAGAGGGTAATCTGGCGCCACCGTCTATGGGAGTTTCTTAAGGGGGCACCGTGCCGTTATGGGAATGACGGTACATGCGTCTGCGAGGCTCGTGTTGGCTGGTGTTGTAAGAGGCTTCGTCTAAAACGTGGATATGGCTGCGCAAATAACGCGTTCTCAAAGTAAAATCCTCATAAAATCTTTCCATTCACGCATATTACATCTTTATTCACCCACAATGCATGACCAAGCGAAGAAAAGCAAGGACAGACGACCAACTGTTTCAAAGCGAGCGCGAACCTTGTCGTCTGTCTTCCAACTTTAGCGGCCCGCTGATACTTTTTATGTAACATGTAGTCGTACACACAATAACAAGTTCTCATAGTTAAACAAAACATGTTTTCGCGTAATAATAAATCTAAGACAGCTTTTCACGTGCTGTTTTAGTAGAAAATGAATCATTGTGACAGACGGAACGGTACTTGCCAAGCCCGTCTTCAAGGTGTCCTGTCTCTACGAGAACGATGCCAATCTGAAGTCACAATAAACCGGCATTCCCATGCATACCACAGCGCAGCAGCGCCAGATTTCCCTCTAGGTAATGTAGTGAGAGACTCTATGGTCACGGCATCAGGGACATTTCTTTACGACGGGACATTGTAATCGAATTGTAGTCGAATGTGAAAATGTATATACAGATAAAACTGAAAATAACAATGGCTATATTTGGCTACAAATTTGTTTTGCTCTTTTTTGTGTTTGGCTACATTTGGGCTACAGTTTCTTTAGCTTTGGGCTACGCCGCGTTGTCCGACCTGGCAACACTGGTAATGGACTCCTCGCGGGCAAACAAGCGCGTTGAGACGCTTGACACGTTTTGATTTCGCCTTGCGAGGCGCGTTCAGAACGCAGGCGAGAGCTTGCGCAAACAAGGAACGCGGGTAAAAAATTATGCGTGACTCTGCTATCGCAAACAACAGAGACCAGCGGAGCTGGGGGAAGCCTACTAAAGATAGACTAAGTGTGCGGTTTAGCACCTTTACTGGCATTCCCCCAGCACTGCCGGTTTCTGGTGTTTGCGATAGCAGAGCCACGCGTAATTTTTTGCAGGTATACATTAGACATAAACTGAAAACCGTGAGAGTGCAAGACCACCACACGTTCCACCGGTAATGTTGTCTAAGGCAGATCAAACTAAAAACCTCGTTAAAAAACTACTTTTTGTAGTACGTGATAGCACAAATTTACTTACCCAGTGTTCTCACGTCGAGTAGAGGGACAAAGCCTCTCTGTACCTTTCGTACTCCAACAACGACGGGATGGTTTAGTGTGCTCTCTCTTTGCCTTCGCGAGGCCGAGAATACTCAAGCGTGTAATTAAGTAGCACTTGGTGTACCAATCCGACAGTAGCCGACGTGGAAAGAGATGTTGTTTGAGCTGTTGCTCCTCCAGGCAATGCTGGGCACCAATGCGTAAATCTTCTTGCCACGAATTACTATTCTTCACATTGAAACGAAACGTTACGACTGCCTCATTAACTTACCAGTTTTAGGGTGCTTTCTTATACATTATTTCATTGCTCCTTTGTTTTCGTACTCGCATAATAACTGTGCGCCAGTCAGGTATCCCTAACATAAAGTGCTATCGCTGTTTTCTCTTGCACAAGTTGAATTCAATGTGTGGTGTTTATTGGCGCAAGGGCCAGGTATGGCCAAAGAGCGCCAAGCCAGTGTTGATGAGTTTGCAGTGAAGGTATGGCTTCTATGAAGTTGGTGTGACGTGGCTGTAAAGGGGCCTTAAAATATCGTCGCTCTAACGTTCATAAAGTCTATGTGTAATGAGATCATGGCAACGACAAAAGACGTGTACTATGAGCATTAAGGTGCAGTGCGAAATAATCATACCATATAAAACATGTATAAGATTCTAAAATTCACTAGAGCACCAAGGCCTCGTCAGAGCCTTTGAAACACAAGGGTCTAGAGGCATGTGCTATACAAAACAACTGTCACAGCGGCATCCTCTTTAATGAGGATCCGCTACGAACTTAATGGGCTTATAACATGTAGTATCACATCATTTAAGAAATTGAGGACTGCTTTGGTGTTAAAAAACTGCTCTTTACCTAGAAACATAGCCGGGTGAAGAGGGACGCAATAATGATATGCAAGAGGAAAATGCTTCTTTCTCTCAGATTCGGCTTTCCGGCACTCCAAGAGGACGTGGAGGGCGGTCAGCCTCTCACCACATCGACCACAAGTTGGAGTTTCATTTCCAGTAAGCAGAAAATTGTGGGTACCAAATGTGTGCCCTATTCTGAGACGGCAGAATAGGACATCTGTTCGCAGTGATTTTGTTGGGAAGGGCCAAAAACCTAACTGTGGCTTTACAACATGCAGTTTATTATTTGTTTCTGCGTTCCACATGCGTTGCCAGTGTTGTCGCAGTTTCTTTCTTAAGAAAGGCTTCAGATCTGTGACAGGAACAGTAGCCGTAGGAAAAGTGGTTACTGATGTGAGTGATGTGGCCATTTTATCAGCCAGTACATTGCCCTCGATATCTCTATGGCCAGGTACCCAGCATATAACTACGTGTCTATGTGATAAATATGACATAAAAGTGACTAAAGCTCAATGAAAACAGGATTTTTATGCTTTTGTAAAGAATTTAGCGCTTTTACAACACTTAGCGAGTCTGTGAATACAGTTGCTCTGTCGAGCTTTAGTTTCTTTATATGTTTTACTGCAGACAGTACTGCATAGGCTTCTGCAGTGAAGATACTTGTTTGCGGGTTCAATACATCACATTTAGAAAAAGGGGGACCAACAGCAGCATAAGATACACCAGCATGTGATTTTGACGCATCTGTGTAGATTTCAGAGCAGGAGTACTTCGATTGAAGTGCACGCAAATGCATAGCGATATCGAGGTCAGGTGCGTGTTTTGTGACCTCTACAAAGGATACGTCACAGTCTATCACCTGCCACTCCCAGGGTGTTAATAGCTTAGCTGGAGGCATTAGGCGATGTTCGAGAATTGGGACATCCATTTCCATGCTAAGTTCTCTGGCATGCAGTGAGAAAGGAAATCTCATAGAGGGTCTGTTACAAAAAAGTGTTTCACACGTCAGGTCGTTAACGGTTCCGAAACACGGATGTTCCTTATTAGAGCGAACTTTGAGAAAATATGTGAAGCTGATATATGCTCTCTGGGAATGGAGTGACCACTCATCTGACTCGACGTATAGATTTTCGACAGGGCTTGTTCTAAATGCGCCAGTGGCCAGGCGGATACCGAGATGGTGAACGGGGTCTAACATCTTAAGCGCGCTCGGTGCGGCAGAGTGATATACTACGGCACCATAATCTAATCTTGTTCGAACTAGGCTCCTGTAAAGATTCAGTAAACACTTCCTGTCGCTACCCCATGTTGTGTGGGATATGATTTTAAGTAAATTCGTTGTTTTTAGACATCTTGCTTTAAGACATTTATATGTGAAATGAAAGTAAGCCTCGAGTCAAGTATTAAACCTAGGAATTTGTGTTCATTGTTCACAGGTATTTGTTGTCCGCCCAGTTCTACGCAAGGATCTGGGACCAGATCTCTCTTTCTTGTGAAGAGAACACAATAACTTTTTGGGGGGTTGATTTTAAATCCATTTTGGTCTGCCCACTTGGACACCTTGTTTAAGCCCTGCTGTACCTGTCTTTCACACACTGTAAGGTTGCAGGATTTGAAACCTCTCTGTATATCGTCTATGTAGACAGAATAAAAAAATGGCTGGTGGCAGTGTAGAACGAAGTGTGTTCATCTTAACGATAAAGGGAGTACAACTGAGTACTCCTCCCTGGGGTACACCTGTTTCTTGTATAAAAGGTCGCGATAATACGTTGCCGATTTTCACGCGGAAGACACAATTTGACAAATAGCTTTCAATAATGTTCAGCATATTTCCACGGACGCCCATTTCCGACAGGTCTCGCAAGATCCCGTAACGCCATGCCGTGTCATACGCTTTCCCCATGCGGATAGATAGAATAAACTTTAATGTCCAACGGATAAGGTGATCCACCCACGCCCCGACATGAAGGTCAGGGGGCGAGTGCCGCCGCCTCAGATGCGGGCTGGGAGGTCTTGGGTCCCAGCAGCCTCTTCAGCCAGTTGGACGAGCCGTAGCTGGAGCTCAGAGTCCGAGCTGCGCAGCAGGGTCTCCCAGGTGTCTATACTACCTATTTTGTGCGTGCCCCCAGGAGAGTACGGACATTCCCATATTATGTGGTCGAGGGTCCCTCTCGCCCCACAAAGAGTACATCTATCGCTCCTGGCCTCGGGGAACATGTGGTTCGCCATAACCGGGTGCGGATACGTATAAGTTTGTAGTCGTCGCCACGCGACTGCTTAAAGGGAAGCTGAAACGCTTCGAAAAAAATGAGTTCCCTGTGGCATTCTACAGTTTTGAGTCCACTGAACACGAATATTTCGTTTAAAAAGGGCGGAAACAAATGCAAGAGGCTGTATTTTGCAAGAAATTGCGCACCAGCGCCTCAGGGCATCGCGCGAACGCCGCTGTTACCCGTGATTTGTCGGGACCGCTTTGACGTCATTCACGGGGGTCGCCGGTCGGCGCCGCCGTTTCAGAGAGTAGCACGCTGTGCTGTTCTGGCTTCACAACTGAGTTGTAAGCATTATGGAACGTTCTCGCTGTCTCGGGGAGCTTGTATCTTTCGCGGTACATGTTCGAACCGACAGCCGATACAGAAAACGACGGCGGCAACGGGGGGCAACGACGATGTTGAGTGTGCCAACAGCAAAAGCGATGTGTGCACCTTCTCGCGCGTTGGAAATCTTAGCTGGTACATGTCTTTTCATGTAGCTGCACGTTCCAATGACGGGAGAAAAAACGCGCTAAAGTGTCACTGGGAACTTGCTGCTCGAAGAATGCCGAAGCACTAACATCTCATTAGATTGTAAACACGGGTGCAATTACGCGATGTCAAGCACCTTGCCGCTGCTTGTCTAAAGTTCCGTGGTTTTTTGCGTGTTGATACACGATCGCGAACATAAGTGCCGCGTTTGGCTACTTCAAGCTCAACATTATCTGCCTGTGTCACACTGGCTGCTTCAAACTCTTCGATTGGTGATGGTAGTGCAACAGGTTGACCAGGGGCTCGGTTCTCAAGGTGCTCTACTAGAACCTGAAAGAGTGCAAGGCATGGATGTCATGAATTTCAGCATATCATGCATATCAGCAAACATGACAACAGTTGGATTACTTACAGTAATAGAAATACTTTTTTCAGTAATTTATGTGTTGGATTAGTTGTCTAGTGATTTAGTAATGTGAGTTATTTGGTGTCTCTAATTTCACGGCTAAAGTAATTTATTAATTGCGTTAAATATGCACCAGTAAGCTGTGTACGGCGCCAGAACGTTGGTAGTGTCGTGAGGTGTCGTGGAGGCACATGGGGGGGGGAGGGCATGAAATGTAGGCAAGTGTATGTTACCTTGAAGAAAGGTTGGCGTCCCTTTATACTTTGCTTTTTGCTTCTTGTATGCATGAAAACTTTTTGGAAGCAATCGTAAAGTAATACCATTACTTTTTTGAAAGCGGTAATTGGTAATGTAATTCATATCAATTAGTGTAATAAGAAAGTAATGAGTAATATATCATATTTACTTTCAAATAATAATTTTGCCATGCCTGATGCATAGCTAGGTAAAGGCAAGAAAACATTTTTTGTCCAGTAGCGACGTCCGTATTCGGCTAGACCACGTCGAACGCTGACAAGTTCAGTACCTCACAACGTTACTTCATTATTTGAGCCCGTTCGCCATGCCACGGGCGCGGGCGCGGCTGTGCCGACGCTCGTTCTTGCGGCATTTCGCTGCTAGTAGCAAGCTGTGAGTGCGAAATCTACGGAACGAAGTTTTCACACGCCGAGTTCAACACTCTAACGCGAGCATGAAAATATTACCGTAACGTCTCACGTAGTGCGATTTGAACACGAATGCTGAACAGCTAAACCTGCGGGCACCGCGTGGTAGGACGAATAGCAAATATCACTGAATGCGCAAGCGTACCCCCGGCCAGTTATTTCACCGTACCAAAACAGCGCCGAACAAACAGCCGTAGTACTGTGTTCCGTGAGAAAGCGGAGTGGGAAAACAGGATGAAAACGACAAGCACTTTGCACGCATGTGCATATTCCCGGCTGTGCCTCCACCTCGCTTCGTCATAGGCCGCTGTAAGGTCGTTTGTTCGACACTCAGGTGATCATCCGTTTAAAATATTGCCCGTGTGCACATTAAAACCCTTACCTCACCCTTTCTCCTCTTGGCGAAGGCGGCTCTTGGAAGTGGCGAGGTGTTTCTCTTGTGGCAGAATATAGACGGGACGACGTCGGCTTCAGTCGCGCCGATTTAATTGGAATACCGATTGCCCGCATCGTTATCAAGCTCCGATGATAATCACTGTCGCGGAAATGATCCGACCACAGCACAGTTGATTTCGTCGGCAAGAAATTATCTCTCCTCACCGCACGAACCCACTGCGCTGCAAGTTTCTTGTCCATCGAGAACATGTGAAACACCACATCGTCTCGCCCGCCTGTGTTCGCACAGCCGAATGCTGCAGAGAACGAGGGCATGTTGGGCGCCCTTGGCTGTAGGCATTCACGCAGCACAGAAAGCAAGCCCACTTCACGAAAATCGCAAAAGAAAACAAACGGTGAGCGGTGACAAATCTCTCGTAGCGTCGTTTAGTAAAGCGCAGGACAGAAAGAAACATGCCAGCACATGCCACCACGCCGGTCCGGCAGCACGGTTCCCGGGAATGACGTCACTCTCACCGGTTCTCTCCTCCGGCTGCCTCCTCACCCGGCGCACCGGGAAGCGACGGGGGCGTGTCCGCGGGGGGTATTTAGAAAGCGATTTCGGCCGCTTACATTGACAATACAGAGAAAAAATTTCAGAACCGTAAATTAATAGGTCTGTTCTTCCCAACCCAAGATATTCATGGAAATTGAAAACCGTTTCAGCTTCCCTTTAAGCTTCGTCTATAAGAGTGGAACGCGATAGCATTCAAAGATCCCCGACTGCTTCTCACGCTTCCCGGCAACTGTAGCGCATGTAACCGTAACATTAACCGTGAAACGCTGGCCGCGAACACTATGCTTTGTGGTAGAAACGCGGTCTGCTGCGTGGGCCGCGATGCGACGGAGGCGAGCGCCAGCTGTAGGTATCGCAAGGAAGCGGGCGCGCCGCTTCGTGGCCCGAAGAGACCCATCGCGGTGGCACACGCAAATGGCGGACGCCGCGGCCGGTCTGTGCGTCAAGGGGTTTCGAAAAGAATTGTTTTCTCGTACATTCATATTACAATCCGAGTGCTATCATGTCTATAGGTTGTGTGTAAGTAGTAGTTTACGATTTTTCCGCGTATTTTAGCTTGCGAAATTCGATTAGTTCAGTGAATTCCTTGCGTCACATGGAGGGCCTGGGTATGGATGGTTTGAAAATGTTTTTGTCGAATCGACGTCCGGCGCCGAGCGCCAGACTTTCTGCGACAGGAGCTCCTTAACGCTATCGCCTTAAAGCCAGCAAGTGGCGAGGCCTGGCGGTGAAATTTTGGTACTTCGGATGTAGTCTAAGAGATTACGTAAGTCGGTTGCTAATAAGTCAGCTTAATCATTGCCTAAAATTGTAATTTGTATGACACCTGCGCTTTATTCTATGCTTCAGAAATCAAAAGCGTACGCATGGCTACGGCAACATGCTGAACTGCCTACCACGTGTAAAAGCGTCGTTTCGTTTTCAATCCGATTGGTTTCGTTTTGACTAGGTAAATACCAAAGCAGTTGGAGACGAAACCACGAAAACATGCAGCTCTTACAACAGAAGTACTCTAACACTTCGGGAAACATTAATTGCAGGAACACAGACTTCATAAATGAAATAGCACTTTCTCACAGTTACAGCCGCACTTGTCGACTGCCTCCCAACAATGCCGGCGTATAATCGCTATCGCGCTCACCTATCACCGTTTTCAGCATGCTTCCAGAGAACGACTAAATCTTCACTGCAGATCGAAAAAATTATGATAAATGTTCCACGGCGTGTTCTGCATTACCACATAACGATTATACACCATGACCGGTAAGCTTTCCATTGAAATAAAAAACAGGCACCGTGAAAATTGGTTGTTCGTCACTTTAAGTTGAAATCGCGCTAATCGGTGCCACTATCCAACCAGGGAGTACGATCTGCTGCCTTATGGTGCGTTGTAGCTCAAATTAAGCTACAACTGAGCTACAACTGAGCTATACAATTGAGTGTACCTACGAATCTTTAGGAAATGATGTGGGTATAGGTTCCAACGCCTTCTCACAGGAGTGATGGAGACAGAAGATCGAGAGAGGATGGCAATTCACATGCGCACGTCGCCGTCTGCTACATCTCGGGTGCATTCTTCAAGAAATTTCTGGGGAAGCAGTACATAGTTTTTTTTTTTTGCAAAATACTGCAAGTTGCTCCACATAATAAGCCACAGGCGCAAAGCAAGTAAGAGGCAGTTCGACGTGACGGGTTTCGTAGTGCAATATTTTGCGTATTGTTTTCTTTTTCTTGCATATTGTGCCTCCGTCCTCCGTATGTATACGCCGTTGCAGAGTACAGGAGAACACCCTGTATTTGTGATATAAATAATGAAATAATGGTAATACCTCAAACACAAAACAATAAAACGAAAGCAGCAGGATGAGAATCCTAAAGCACCGTACGATACCGGTTGCGATGCCCTTTCACAGTATCATTTAATGAATCTGTAAGCTATGGCAAATGAATGAATGAAGAAATGAATGAATAAAGAAAGAAAGAAAGAAATAAATCTGAGCGCCGCACAATATTATCCTTGAGCTCGCAAGGCCACTGCACAAAAGCTTGTGGCGCCCGCGTATCTTAATGACACGTTTGGGGCAAAGCGCTCTCCTTATCCAAAGGTATAACAATCGAACGCTATCACATGCGCAAGGTCAGCACTCACTGCACCGGTCACGCCACAGGTTTCACGCATAAGAAATAAAATAAAAACGTTCGATATGTATCGACGATCATCGTACAACGATGAGACGAAGTCAACGGGGAGTCCACGAATTGTGCCCGCTGCACAGCGTCTCGTCTTCTGATCATTGCATAATTAGTGCGTCCAAGCAACCCATCGAACCGAACCTACTTAGAAGATGATGAAAAAAAAAAGAAAAAAAAAAAAGAAAACTGCAGGTCCCGCAAGAAACTAGCCATTAGTGTAGCGCCCATACTTGGCGCCCGTAACGTCCCGTGGAGAATTTTCGGTTTTGTCCGACGAGTCGAAGAAGGTGCACTTATTCTCGGGGTTCATCGGCGAACCGAGTGGGCACCGGAAGGCCTTGGCGAAAGACCGGAAGTTCCTCAGAGGCACGTTGCAGAGCCTCTGCGCGTCGCGGTCTCCCTTCGGTGCTCCCAACACGTGGCAGTAGGTGAGGAAGAACACCTGGTCGTCGGTGTAGTCCTCCAGGTTGGGCAGGTGCATCACGTCGACGTTGGTCACCAGGTCCGCGGCTGCGGCGCGCTTGTAGGCGCGGTAGGCGGTCTCCAGAGCGGGCATGTGGGGCATCAGCTGGAGTCGGCCGTCGCCGCCCTCTCCGGCAGACGCGGTGTCCGCCACGGTGTCGCCGGAGGAGCTGCGATGGGAATGTGCGCGCGCAAAGAAATGTTCGAGAAGCTTCGGGCACCGAGACGAGCGCCGTGCGGGCCAGAACTTGCGTACGCTTTTCCACGGAATTCTTACGCAAATGGCTCGGAAGTGTTACGGAATCAATCACCGCGACGCCGCGCGGGTGTTGATAAAAAAAAAAGTGGATTTATTCGACTTAAGCCTTTCAGCTCGGACGGGCTCTCGTGACCACAAGAATTTCCGCACCGGCCAGGCAGAGGGTCGGAAAGGAAGTAAGGTCCGGCCTGATAGGTGTGGCACAATTGGTCCTTAGGATCGATCGAACTGTTAAGATGCGGAAGGAGTGAAGAGGCAAAGAGGACAAAATCGTTTTGTCTGACTCGTCACTTTGTGCCTCTATGGTGGTTTCTATTTTAAGGAAGGTTAAAATGAGCACTCGAAAGTATTAGAGCTCGGATATTTATTGCGTATCACGTTCTCCCGTGGCGAGTGCAAGGACAAGGCATGCTTCGACGGAGTTTCACGGACTTAAATATTACTCTTCAATAACGTACGCCGAGTCAAATGTTCTCGAAGCAAAGCGAAAATGTGGGAGAGAAACAAACCGTAAGGTGGCACAAGAGACCCGACCACGCAGCGTCAGTAACGGCGGCGTCGTGCGTTACTCCCACACGATGAATTCAAAATCATGTTATATGGAACCTGTGTTTGCCTGCTTTTACTATGTTTAAGGCAGCCCGACAATCGCCTTAAAGGCGCACTACGACCCCGTTGTATAGCGTGCTCGGCCTAAACAAGCCCGTAGGCAAGCCCGGAGCAACATTAATAAATAAAGAACGTTAACCGCTCGATCCAGCTGCAGTGTAGTCGGTGAGAACTCTTGGGACTCGACGACGCCCCGTTAAAAAATCACTGAAGAGAAATATCCTTATACTGATAGCGTCAAGTATGCACACGATAGAGCATCGCAGAAAAATAAAAGTTCAACAAAAGCTGCGTGTGTGCGCTTCGTTGCTGACTGATTTTTTTTACCTGAATTTTTTTAAAGATCAATCCCTACCAACTAAACAACTTTCAGTTATTTTATCTTTATTAATAAAAGCTGCAGTTGGACTGCATATTTATTATCTCCCCGACAAAATATAATAAAATATGAGAGATAAAGAAGCCGTGTTTTCCTTTCCTTATTTAGCAGAAACCGGGTAAGGATACACAACATTGCGTTGTACAAAGGAATGATTTCTAAGTGCACGCCATATGTAGGAATAGTCGCTACAAAGTGAGCTGCATTGTAACAAAGTCTGCCTCTTCTTCGCGAGGCCTGTCAATGCCGGAGGGTATGAGAATGCTGCTCGCCTCGTGTGGTCGAACTTGCACGAGAGTTTCTCCTTGTACACGGCCGATTTGGCGGACCCCCACCAGGCACCGGGTCGTCCCTCGTAGTCGACGAGGGTGCCGACGTCGTCGAATACGCGGATAAGCTCGCGTGCCACGTAGGAGCCCAAGCCGCCGTAGTTCATCGCGTACGTGCCGTCGGTATTGTACAGCGGCGAAACCAGGGCTGCCAGGGAGACCCGCAGCGAGTTGGTATAGTAGAGGTACTCGGCCGGCCTCGCATCCGCCTGCTCGAACCGCCTGCGGTAGACGTCTTCGTAGCGGTCGCTGCCCAGGTAGCCGCGGAGCGTCTCAGAGAACCGGAAGAAGTAGCCGACGAAGCTCGCTTCTTCACCCGCGTTGCCGGCCGCCGCGTCGAAGTCGCCGAACAGGTCGGTCACCCCTTCGGCGCTGAAGAACGCGTCACCCGGCAGTACGTCGAAGGTCAGGTTGGACAGCTTCAGCTGCGCCTCGCGTAGAGCGCCTCGGTCGATCCAGGAGAGACCCTCGAGACTGTCTCGCAGCGTCTCCACCAGCACGCCCAGGAAGGCGTCGAGGGCGGCCCGGTGGGTGGCGTTGAAGCGCCGGCGCAACCAGCCCGCCGCGCTGCGCAGGCCGAGGCGATTGTCGACGAGGTCGATGCAGGCGGCCCTCCTCGACAGCAGCGCCAAGTGAGCCTTGGAGAAGCGCAGGCTCGGCGTCTCGGCGGCGGCCCACAGGAAGTGCTCGACCAGGAGCCACGCCAAGCCTTCCAGGAGCTTCTCTGGCGCCCCGGCGTACGCGGCGAAGAGCGAGTCGAGCGCCGAGAGAAGGCGGCCGCTGTGCGCCACGACCGTGTCGTTGGCGTCCACGCGAACGCTGCTGCCGGCGAGATTTTTCACGAGCAGTTCGTACCAGAGGTCGCCGCTGACCGCGGTCATGTGGTCCTCGAAATCGCGTAGACGGAACCAGACCTGGTCGGGGTCCGCGTGCGACGACTGCGCCTTCCGGACCACGCTGTACAGGGCGTTCTCGGCCTCTCTCAGCTCGGCCAGGTCGCCAGTGCACGAGTTCGCCTTCAGCACTCTGCGAAATCGTTTTCTTGTTTTCGAAAATTGAGCTGGCGGTCCACTACAAGAAGTAGCGGTTTCGCCTGAAAGGCAAAGCATTGATAGTGACAGCAAAGTATTAGACAACCAAATGAAAAAAAAAAAGACAACATCATGGGGTTTTACGTGCTAAAACCACGATCTCATTATGAGGCACGCCCCAATCAAATGAAGTAACGTTCATAGTTTTATACGCAACATAAATTACAGTAAACATTTACGTACTCATTAAATTAGCAAGCATGGTGTTATACGCGCGCGCAGGCGAACGTGAGATCTCACACGATGACCCCAAAACGAGCATTCACTGTCACGACCCTAGCACGATGAAGAGCAACGGTAGCGGGAAGCAAAGGCTTCGTGCTGCCTTTGGGTGTCACCGTATGCCTTGTTGTACATTCTCGAAAAGCCCCTTTTGTCCCTCCCTACTTTGCAAAAATGAAGGATGCCTCGTACTGTTACTTTTAAATTTTAGCAAAATTATGGTATCAGGTGCGCGCCGGAGACGAAATAATTTGGGCTAATAACAGCAGCTTTATTAATTTCTCTTTTATTTTACAATATGCGATATCGTGAGGGGAGAACGTCTAGATGTTTTTCCAGAGACTGTATGAAAACATGGGCCCACAACTAAAGAGAAAATACACTTCACACAAATGTACAATCTTCTTTGACGCTAAATAAGAGAGTATATGAATACAAACTTTGACGTAGTAGTTCTGCGGAAACCCGCAAGGTGGAGAGAAGTAATGAATAAAGGGAAATCAGACATCCACCCGTTCGTAGCAATTGCTACAAAGGAAACCCATACGGGTTCCTCGAAAGGAAAGCCTCATGGGTGAAAAAAAAAACTGTGGCGGGAGTTCTCATGCTGTGGTTACATGCATCCACGCTGAAGTCATTCTAATAAGTTATGTCCAACAGTTCGTATTCATGAATAAAGGGAAATCAGAAATTCGTCCCGGACCAGGACGAATTTTTCTTCAACCATGAGGCTTTCCTTTCGAGGAACCTGTATGGGTTTCTTTTGTAGCAATTGCTACGAATGGGTGGATGTTTGATTTCCCTTTATTCATGAATACAAACTGTTGGACATAAGTTATTAGAATGACTTCAGCGTGGACGCATGTACCCACAGCATGAGAACTCCCGCCACAGTTTTTCGTTAAAGGGGTGGAGACATCAAAATTTTCGTTCATGCGTTTCTTTATTCAAACGTTGCGTCATGCTTCAGGGAGCACGATACACACAGCGGGATTCATATATATCCGATAAATCATTTAATAATAGCATTATTATACCGAGCGATTTCGGTTTCGGTTTCTGGGCTCCGGGGGATGCTATGACGTCACAGAGGAGGAAACGCAACATGGCTTGGTCACGTGGGCCACAAGAAATAGTGACGTAAAACGATGCTGCGTCGTCTGCTCGCGCGTACGCTTGCTCTCCCAGCAGAGGTAAACAACTGGCGATTCGAAGTGCATGTCGCGATAATTATAATTATTGCGAAGAGCGACAACAACGGTAAGAATATATTGCGGCTTGTGAGAGTCGGTGATTCATTCCGAAGCGCCGTAAGCTTTAGCTTTGAAGTGAACCGGAAAAGGCCTAGCGACGATATCGGCGGCGCCGTACGATCAGAGGCGGTGAGGCTGCCGTCGGTGCCAGAGTGACCACTCCTCGGTCGCTGATTGGCCGCTTCGCCGTACGGCTGCCGCACAACCGCACAAATGGGTCCCGGGCCCGTCCTCTCTACGGGAAGGAAATGTCGCCGTTCGCGAGCAAAACCGCCGTCGCACGGGGGCCCGCGAACGGCTAACGGCGTGCGGCGAGTCTCCGATCCGTGCCGGTAACGTGGACGGGCCCTCACATCGGGAAAGGTCAAGCGAACGAGAGACCACTCCGAGCTGCCGAACTATGCGACTATGCGAGGAGAGAAGCGGACAACACGAACGCCGCATATCTTGGTCCCTTTCGGTTCGGCCGGCTAGTGTTACACGCAGTTTGCCGTTCGCGGGCCGCCGTGCGGCGTTCGTCTTGTCCACTTCTCTCCTCTTGTGTCCGTGTCTGCACGCCTTACCCCTTCTTTGCATTAAGAAAGGATTTCTATATGCCTGTAGCTCAGTCATAGTGGAGGCTATGCTCGGTCGCTCGGCTCAGCAGGCTCCGTAATCGGCATTCCATCGCTACTCATCATACGTCACGTTTTTGTGCTAGTGTGCTATGACGTCAATATTTTCGTTCCTCCTCTGTGACGTCATAACTGCCGCGATAGCGATGGGTCTCGACCACGAGAAGGAGTTTTGAATGACTTTTTGGAGCTGAATTAAAATTATTTTGAAATGTTTGCAGCGTCCAATACCTCGTTCTGGGTGTCCTTGCATACGGAAGCAGCCTACAACATGCTTTTTATAGACTCAAAATTTGGTGTCCCAACCCCTTTAAGCCAAAAGATAGAGAAAAAGCTCAGAGCCATGCCCGGGTATGCATTCTGCGAAGATCTTGCTTGGTAATTTCACGAAGGCTAACGACTAAGTTGCTACACTGCACTCCGATTGCGTGCTTCCTGGCGAAAGGTAGTTGGGTAGTAGTATTAGTAGTGGTTGGGTAGTAGTAGGGCACTGAAATAATTCGGTCTTGGCAATAATGAACCGTTTCAAAAATTCTTGCGGTAGAAAGCTTCCAAGAGGGCACTTAACAACTTCCAGCGTATAACCATTATTTGCTATGTGGCCTGGTGAGGGGACTTTTAAAGTGGTCCAAACTTAAGTTCACCGCGTATCGTGTCATAACGCGACGGCTAAAATGCACGATGATCGGAGCCCCGGTGCCGCGAACCCAGGCCCTTTCACTGCCTGACCTAAATAAGGCAGCTCCGTCCATGTTATTTTAGGCTAAAGAACTCAGGACTACCTGCCCCTTAACCACGTAAAGACATTTCATTTCATAACATAATCTGCTGTGTCTGCTTATTATCTTCTGCAAAAGGGCGTAACAATGGACAAGATAATATATTGATGACCGGCCAATCCGCTTCCACTGCTGTCGCATCGGCCACGTCGCTCGTCACTGCCGCAACCGATGGCCACCACCTCCTCGGACATACGCCGCCGCTTATTCCCGCACATTTGGACCTTCCGCTCCCTATACCACCCGCCATGAATCCACTGCCGCTGATGCTCCTGCTCCGAACCTTCGCTACAGCCGCTCGCCCTCACCCCTATTCCCTTCTCTTCGCCGCCTATCGCCTCCCGAATCCAGCCGGAAAACAAGGCAGTGCAGCTTCTGGAGGTGAAGCTGCGTTGTTGACCCTGCCCTCAAATCATCTGTTCACGTTACCCACGAACGGAAACCTTCTTGACGTTGACGGCAATCCTGTCACGGCACTCATCGATACAGGAGCACATCTTCCTATTATGAGTGCTGCCTTCCGACGACGACTGAACAAGCTCCTCACCGCAGCGTCGGCACTCGTCGTCCGCGTTGCGGATGGCGGTACTGTGCCTGTCATCGGCATGTATACAGCACGCGTCAGCATCGCCGGCCGCCACACTCCTGTCCTCTTCACCGTAATTGCTCATTGCCCCCATGACCTCATTCTCGGCCTCGATTTTCTCTCCGCACATTCTACTCTTATTGACTGCTCTTCCAGTACCCTTCGCCTTGAGTTGCCGATACTCGCCGAACCTTCTGACGCACCCCGCTGCCGCTTACGTCCCACCGGCTTTCTTCGCATTCAGCCAAAGTCAATAGCCTACATTGAACTGTTGTCTTTCCCACCAGTTCCTGATGGCGAGTACCTCGTCACTCCTCTGTCCGACATTCCAATAACGTATGACGTTACAGTGCCTCACAGTATACTTCATATTACTGGGCACCGCACTCGCATGCCTGTCTGTAACTGGATTGGCAAAGCAAATTCCACCGCAAGGTATTTGCCTTGCCACCGTTGATTGTCTCGGCGACCAATACGTGGCAGCGTTATCGACCGATGGTTCTCGCGAGCTTAGCAGGTCCCTCGCGCCAACCTCGGGTGCCGATCCCAATATAAAGAAAATGGTTGCGACGGACCTGTCCTCGGCGCAGGCTGTAGATCTTTGCCAAGTATTATCGTCCTACCGAGATATTTTCGACATCGACGATCGCCCTTTAGGCCAGACGCTTGCGGTCAAGCATCGGATTCTTACTGGCGATGCTGCGCCTATTCACCGACGACCGTATCGAGTTTCTACGTCGGAACGCAGAGTAATTCAAAACGAAGTCAACAAAATGCTCGGTAAAAACATCATTGAGCCTTCTTCGAGTCCCTGGGCGTCACCTGTGGTGTTGGTTAAGAAGGACGGCACTTGGCGCTTCTGTGTAGACTACCGTCCCCTGAACAACATTACAAGAAGGACGTCTACCCACTCCCACGTATAGACGACGCCCTTGACTGCCTGCACGGTTCCAGCTATTTCTCGTCTATTGATCTTCGTTCGGGATACTGGCAGATTGCTGTTGACGATATGGACAGAGAAAAAACCGCGTTCATCACACCTGATGGCCTATACCAATTTAAAGTAATGCCGTTTGGATTATGCAACGCTCCTGCCACCTTTGAGCGTATGATGGACTCCTTGCTCCAAGGTTTCAAATGGTCTACATACCACTGCTACCTCGACGACGTCATCGTCTTCTCGCCAACGTTCGACACTCATCTTGAGCGTCTCACAACTATACTTGATGTATTTCGAAAGGCGAAGCTACAACTTAACTCGTTCAAATGTTGTTTTGGCCACTGACAAATTACTCTTCTGGGCCATCTCGTTGACGCTTCCGGAGTACAGCCTGATCCCGACAAAACTCACGCTGTCCGATAGTTTCCGGTTCCGAAGACAGCCGCAGACGTTCGAAGTTTTGTAGGGCTGTGCTCGTACTTTCGTCGTTTTGTTCCAGATTTTGCGAAAATTGCTCGGCCCCTAACTAATCTAGTGAAGAAAAGCGTAGAATTCTCGTGGGGTACTGCAGAAACCGCCGCCTTCTCTCGTCTCGTCACTCTTCTAACCTCACCACCCATTCTCGCCCAATTCGACCCTGATGTCCCTACAGAATTACGTACAGATGCCAGCGGTCATGACGTAGGTGCCGTCTTAACCCAGCGTCAGCGTGCCAAGGATCGCGTTATTGCTTATGCGAGCCGCCTCCTAGCACCATCGGAGCGCAATTATTCGATTACGGAACGAGAATGCCTTGCTGTTGTCTGGGCGGTTGCGAAGTTCCGTCCTTACCTTTACGGTCGCCCTTTTTCCGTAGTCACTGACCATCATGCTCTCTGCTGGCTCTCATCGCTAAAAGATCCCACAGGCCGGCTTGGTGGATGGGCTTTAAGGCTACAAGAATTTTCATATTCCGTTGTGTACAAGTCTGGCCGCCTGCACCAAGACTCTGACAGTTTGTCGCGTTACCCTGTTGACGACTCTGACTCCTCCAATATTGCAAGTGCTTCTTGCGTATTCTCTGTATCCCAGATGCTTCATTTCGCCGACGAGCAACGCCGTGACGCCTACATCAGAGCATTCATCGACCGTTTTGAACACTCTCCGCCCGATGCTGCTCTACGCCTCTTCGTCCTCCGCGACGGTACTCTGTACCGTCGTAACCTTCATCCGGACGGCTCTGAGTTCCTACTTGTAATACCTAAACACCTCTGCTCCAGCGTTCTAGAAAAGCTTCACGACGCACCAACGGCAGGACACCTCGGCGTATCTTGAACCTATGACCGTGTACGTCTCGTCTTTTTCTGGCCGGGCCTTGCCCGTTCCGTACGACGTTACGTCGCTGCTTGTGAACTTTGCCAACGACGCAAGCTGCCTTCCCAGCTCCCCGCTGGTTACCTGCAGCCGCTCCACATCCCTGCCGAGCCCTTTTATCGTGCCGGCTTGGACCTTCTCGGCCCAGTTCCGGAATGCACATCAGGAAACAAGTGGGTTGCAGTCGCGGCGGACTACGCGACCCGCTACGCCGTAACCCGTGCTCTTCCGACCAGTTGCGCAACTGATGTTGCGGACTTCCTCCTACATATCATTTTGATGCATGGTGCTCCGCGTCAATTGCTTACAGACCGCGGCCGTACGTTTTTGGCCAAAGTCATTGACGACATCATGCGTGCCTGCTCAATACAGCATAAATTTACCACCTCCTACCACCCCCAAACGAATGGCCTCACTGAGCGTTTGAACCGCACCCTTACGGACATGCTATCTAAATACGTTTCAGACTACCACCGTGACTGGGACCTGGCTCTACCTTACATTACCTTTGCATACAACTCTTCCCGTCTCGAAACTGCTGGCTTTTCCCCGTTTTACCTCTTGTATGGCCGCGAACCAACGCTACCACTGGACACTGCTTTCGTCCGCCACAGCTTCAACTAGCGATTATGCCCGTGATGCAATCGCCCATGCTGACCATGCTTGCCAACTTGCGCGCGCTCGTCTACAGGTGTCTCAAGAGAAGCAGAAACAACGCTACGACCTCCGTCACCGTGATGTCCATTTTGTGCCCGGCGCCCTCGTGTTGCTCTGGTGACCATCGCTTAAAGTCGGCCTTTGTGAAGAACTTCTTTCCTGTTACACAGGCCCATATCGCGTGCTCTGCAATGTGACCGATGTCACCTATGAAATCGCTCTAGCCACGCCCACTACGTCCTCCGCTGTGACAACCAGTTACATTGTCCACGTTGCCTGACTCAAGCCCTACAACTCTCCATGCACCTTGGATATTTAACAGCACCGTGACGGTGCTTTTGCCGCCGGGGGGTAGTATTACGATATCATCGAGCGATGCTCAAGAGACGAGCCGCCGCGAGAACGACGAAGAAGTTGGTCAGTGCCCTTGGCACGAGCGAGTGTCAGCCTGGGTGGCTGACTGCAGTGTAAATAGCGTGTAAATAGCCTTTTTCATATGTGTCTTTTCACACGTAACAATATTAAACAGTTTTAGCATAGGGCTACCGTCTTACCGTTAACGATACCGGCTGCCACGACCACGCATGCGCGGTGTTTACCGGGTTCCGGTTAAGTTTACCGGGACGTTCTCATCGTGCGCAGTATTTGCACAGCAAGGCGGTGCAGGGCATGGAGGAAAGACACAAAATAGGAGGGGCACTGACGTCACGTTTTTGAAGCCGGAAGTGCAGCCATATTGGTGTTCCATATCCCTTTGCGCCTCCAATCAGCTCGGCAGAGCTCATAGGCGCGAGCTTCGAATTTTCATTGCTAGGAGCCACCGGAAGTGTGTGTTGCTGACGCGCGTCAGAACAAAGCCTACGAAACTTCTGTAGCAGTTTTAGTGAAGCAAGTGCGCTCCTGTGTTTTTCTGGGGACTATCGAACACGACGACGAAGACCCGCGCTGTGACTACTTGAGTGTGTGCGTTGCTGGCTGACACTCACACTTCACAGGGCCAAAACAAAACTTTCAAGATTACACGCCACATTCCAAAGTCAGCTTGTCTCGCGAGCCGAACGTGATGTGAGAAAGACACGGGCCGAAAAATCTCACTTTTCAGTGGCCGAGATCAGCAGCGAGAACACCAGCGAGAGCTTCAGGAGCGCAGTTGCTATGGTAACGTTGACGTTTGGGATACCAATCTCAGTGCTCCTTTGCGAAAAACAGCCCGTTACTTCCGCCATACTTTCTCCAATACGTCCGTGCTGGCCGGAGTTCTCCTACGCTTTCCTTCCTCCAAGGGCCACTAGGCAACCTACCCGCTTCGATACTAATTTGCCGCATCACTTGCACTCAGTCGTAGAGCAATAAATAACTTATAAAATAAGCTGTCTGTAGTGTCACCTAGCATTGATCATATTTGATGTTTTATGGCGCAAGTGCCAGTATGGCCAAAGAGCGCCATGTCCGTGGTAATGAGTTCGCAGTGTAATTATGAGTTCTATGAAGATGGTGTGACGTGGCTGTAAAGGGGCCTTAAAAATGCTCGCTCTCAAGTGCGTAAAATTTGTATAATAAGATTATGGCGATGAGGTATGACATGTACTATGAAAATTAGGATGCATTTAATAAGAATGATACGACAGGTAAAAATATATCAGGTTATAAGAAATGCTAGAGCACTACTGCCTCCTTAGAGCCCTTGAAACACAAGGGCCTGGTGGCATGTGCTATGAAAAACAATTATCGCAGCGGCATGTTCTGGAGCTAGGATGCTATACGAATTTAATGGGCTTATAACGTGCAGAACGACATCATTTAAGAAGTTGAGGACTGCGTTGGTGTTAAAAAGCGGTTCCTTACCGATAAACATAGCCGGGTGTAGAGGGATGTAATAACGGTATGCAAGTGGAAAATGTTTCTTTCTTTCAGATTCGGCTTTCCGGCACTCCAAGAGGACGTGAAGGACGGTCAGCCTCCCACCACATCGACCACAGGTTGGCGGTTCATTTCCAGTAAGCAGAAAATTGTGGGTACCAAATGTGTGCCCTATTCTGAGGCGACAGAATAAGACATCTGTTCGCCTAGATTTTGTTGAAGAGGGCCAGAAACCTAACTGTGGCTTTATAACGTGCAGTTTATCATTTATTTCTGTGTCCCACATGCGCTACCAGTGTTGTCGCAGTTTCCTTCTTAACAAAGGCCTCAGATCTGTGACAGGGACAGCAGCCGTAGGAAAAGTGGTTAGTGATGTGAGTGATGTGGCCATTTTGTCAGCTAACACATTGCCCTCGATGCTCCTATGGCCAGGCACCCAGCATATTACTACGTGTCTGTGTGATAGATAAATATTGCATAAGAGCGAGTAAAGTTCTATGAAAACAGGATTTGTATGCTTTTGTAAAGAGTTCAGCGCTTTTACAAGGCTTAACGAGTCTGTACATACTATTGCTCTGTCGAGTTTTAATTTACTTATATGTTTTACTGCAGACAGTACGGCATATGTTTCTCCAGTGAAGATACTCGTTAAGGGCTTCAATACATCAGATTTAGAAAAAGAGGGACCAACAGCAGCATAAGATACACCAGAATGTTATTTCGATGCATCTGTATAGAATTCGGAACAACAGTATTTCGATTGAAGTTCACGGAAATGCATAGCGATTTCGAGGTCAGGAGCATGCTTTGTGACCTCCACAAAGGATACATCACAGTCTATCACCTGCCACTCCCAGGGCGGTAATAGTTGAACAGAAGCCATTAGGCGATATTCGAGTATCGGGACATCCATTTCTTCACTAAGTTCTCTTACACGCAGTGACAAAGGAAGTCTCATGGAGGGTCTGTCACGGAAAAGTGTTTCACACGTGAAGTCGTTTACTGTCGTGAAACACGGATGTTCCTTATTAGAACGAACCTTGAGAAAATACGTTAAGCTGATGTTTGTTCTCTGAAGATGGAGTGGCCACTCATCCGACTCTACATATAGACTTTCAACAGGGCTTGCCCTAAATGCGCCAGTGGCCAGACGGATACCCAGATGGTGAACGGGGTCTAACATCTTAAGCGCGCTCGGTGCGGCAGAGTGGTATACTACGGCACCATAATCGAACCATGATCGAACTAGGCTCTCGTAAATATTCAATAAGCACTGTCTGTCGCTACCCCACGCTGTGTGGGATAGGATTTTAAGTAAGTTCATTGTTCTAAGACATTTTTCTTTAAGATGTTTTATGTGAGGAATGAAAGTGAGCCTGGAGTCAAGAATAACACCTAGGAATTTGTGTTCTTTGTTGACAGGAATTTGTTGTCCGCCAAGTTCTACGCAAGGATCTGGGACCAGGCCTCTCTTTCTTGTGAAGAGAACACAAGAACTTTTGTGGGGGTTGACTTCAAATCCATTTTGATCTGCCCATTTGGACACCTTGTTTAAGCCCTGCTGAACCTGTCTTTCGCATACTGTGAGGTTGCCGGATCTGAAGCCTATTTGTATATCGTCTACGTATACGGAATAAAAAATGACAGGTGGTAGTGAAGCACGTCGTGTGTTCATCTTAACAATACAGAGAGTGCAGCTGAGCACGCCTCCCTGGGGTACACCAGTTTCCTGCGTGAAAGGACGTGATAGTGCATTGCCGACTTTTACACGGAAGGTACGATTGGACAAATAGCTTTCAATTATTTTCAACATATTTCCACAGATGCCCATTTCCGACAAGTCTCGCAAGATCCCGTAACGCCATGTCGAGAGGAAATGCTGTTTGTGTACAAAGGCATCGCGAACGTATCCTTCAATGCGCACAAGATGATCGGTTGTTGACCGTTCTTGTCTGAAGACACACTGATAGGGATCGAGTATATTGTTGAGTTCAAGGAAGTGTGTGAGTCTGTGATTAATCATTTTTTCAAAGAGCTTACACAGACAATTTGTAAGAGCTATCAGACGATAACTTGCTGCCAGGAGGGGTCTTTTCCCTGCTTCAGGACAGGAACCACAATCGCCTCTTTCCATGTAGATGGAAGGTATCCCGCAGCCCACAGAGTGTTGAAAAGTGAGTAGTGTAACTTCTGTGTCAGTATGTAAGTTTCTGATCATGTCATACATGACTCTGTCAGGGCCCGGTGCAGTGCTTTTGCATGTGTTCAAGGCAGCTCTCAACTCGTCAATACTGAAAGACCGGTTATAGGGTTCATTCTGTCTGGATTTTCTAATTAGTGGCTTACATTCTTCTGTTTGTTTATATTTGAGAAAGGACGTATAATAATGGGTTGAGCTCGACACACTCTCAAAATACTCCCCAAGTGAGTCTGCCTGGTCCTGCAGTGTATCGCCCTTTGTGTTTACCAGAGGGAGTGAATGTGCTTGCCGCCCTCAAATCCTATTAACCCTGTTCCAGGCTTTGGCCTCATCTCTGAACGAGTTAATACTCGATAAAAACTTGTGCCAATTTTCTCTTCTGGCAGTCGGCGGATTTGCCTGCCTTGGGACTTTACTTTTTTTTAAGTGATAAGATTCTCTGCAGTGGGAGAAGCGCTTAGCAACCCCCACGCCTTGTTCTGATTCTTACGGGCGATCCTACATTCGCTGTTCCACCACGGCACACGTCGTTTGCATGCCAAACCACTTACTTCGGATATGCATTTTGATGCGGCATCTGTTATGAATGCTGTAAGATACTCCACAGTAGCATCAATTTCTAAAGACATTTCATCCCATGAGATACTAGTGAGGTTTCGAAATTTTTCCCAGTCGGCTGTATCAACCTTCCACCTAGGAGCTTGTGGAGGGTATTCGTTTTCTTTAGATGTTCTTATCAGTATGGGGAAGTAAGGATTGTTCGAACAATCCCGTAAGGATTGTTCGTAACTTCCCATACGAGTTCGGGCAGTATACTAAGATCTATACTAAGATCTATTCTATAGATCTATACTATACTAAGATCTATTTAAGAAAAGGTTGTGTTTGCTAGAGAGTAATATGTGGGTTCCTTCTTATTTAGCAAGCACGCACCTGAAGAAAAAAGAAACTGTTCAACAACACGTCCTCGCGCGTCTATAGGAGAGTCGCCCCACAGGCAGCTGTGCACATTGAAATCGCCAAGAACAACATAAGGTTCTGGCAATTCGTCTATAAATGACTGAAATTCATGTTTGTTTAATTTGTAGTGTGGGGGTACGCAAAACGAGCAAATGGTGACGAGTTTATTTAGAAGAACAGCTCGAACCGCCACTGCTTCAACGGGCGTTTGTAGCTGTAAACGCTGACACGAAATACTTTTATGAATAAAAATGGCAACACCGCCTGATGATACGACAGCATTATCGCGATCTTTGCGAAACTTGACATACGGTTGAAGAAAGCCTGTGTGTTGTGGTTTTAGGTGTGTTTCCTGTAGACACAGCACTTTTGGATTGTGTTTTTGGATAAGCTCTTGCACGTCATCAAGGTTCCTAAGAAGACCTCTGACTTTCCATTGAATGATTTGTGTATCCATATTGGAAGTAAATAGGTGCTGTGTGTACGGAAACGGAGGTGCTTAGATTACAGAGCTCTTTCGAGGTCCTGTAATCGGGGTCTTGCCCCTTTTGGAGCGTTCGAGGGAGTCTCGCCGCTCCTTAGGCGCTTGGCGCGCCGTGAGGACAGGTGTAGTGTCCATTGCCTCTTGTGAGGCGCCGGACACATGCTCTTGCGAGCGAGAAGTTTTCCGTAAGAGTCCTGTCTCCGAAGGCAAGACCCCTGCGCCCAGCATCCCGGGGGTCAATGGGGCTCCCTGGGGGATTTGGGTGCACCGGCTGTTGCCAACGCTGGAAGGGGCCGGGGAGGTTGGGGCAGCCTCGAGTGCGCCCACCTTCGGGGTCGATGGTCCCTTCTGCTCGGTTGGCGGAGCAGCGTTAACTGCAGCCGCCGGGGGGGGGGGGGGGGGAGGGGGCGGATGGCGTAACTGCCGACTCACTGCTTGTGGGTCGGTCAGCCGTCGGAGGCCGTTGTGACGCTGCCCCCTGACGCGCCACTTCGGCAAAGCTTTTCTTTGGCAGGTATGCTACCCGCCTGCGTGCCTCTTTGAACGATATATTCTCTTTTACTTTGATCGTTACTATGTCTTTTTCCTTCTTCCAGGAGGGGCACGACCGCGAGTACGCAGCGTGCTCCCCATCACAGTTTGCACAGAGGGGAGAGTTCTCGCAAGTTTCAGTGGTGTGTTCATGGGCACATTTAGCACATGTTTGGCGGCCCCGACAGCTCTGCGAACTGTGGCCGAAACGCTGGCATTTGAAACATCTTAGGGGATTAGGCACATATGGTCTGACACGGAGGTTGATATACCCGGCCTCTACAGACTCGGGCAGAATACTTGAACCAAATGTGAGTATTAGGTGCTTCGTTTGAATTTCTTTTCCATCCCTTCTCATCTTAATTCTTCTCACATTGACGACATTCTGCTCCCTGAAGCCCTCCAGGAGCTCAGCCTCTGTCAGCTGGAGCAAATGATCATCCGAGACAACGCCGAGGGTGGTGTTCAGAGTGTGGTGTGGAGTTACTGTCAATGGAACATCCCCAAATGATACTAGACTGGGCAACTTTTCGTATTGTTTCTGATCATGCAGCTCTAACAGGAGATCACCACTTGCCAGCCTTGATACCTTGTAGCCTGGACCAAGGATATCAGTTAAGGACTCGGAAACTAGAAAAGGGGAAATGTTTCGTACTTGTTTATCGGATTTTTCTGAATGGATCACGTGGTAACGTGGGAAGTTAGGGCTTTGGCGTCCAAAGAACTGGAAAACATCTTCGGTGCGCCCTCTTTTCTGAGGGCGATGGGGAAGGCGAGGAAAGGAGCTAGCCATAGAAAGATATAAATTTCGGCAATAACGCCAGCCACCCACCATGGAGCCCTACAAGGGGACGCTACAGGGGCTGTATGTACAGGTCCTGTAAACGCCAGCTGTACGCCATCACTATAACCAAATATGAAATAACCTAGGTTGGCTATTCACACAAGGTTAACCCTTGCTGCCTGGAAAATTGGAAGTAAAAAGAAGCCAGGAGAAGACAGGAAAGGTGGAAAGTGAGAGAAAGACGAAGGCTGGAGGGAGAGAGAGACAGGAAAATGCAACTACCGATTTCCCCCGGGTGGGTCAGTCCGGGGGTGCCGTCTATGCGAAGCAGAAGCCAAAAGGGTGTGTTGCCTCCGCCGGGGGGCCTTAAAGGTCCAAACACCCGGCATCGGCTCAACCTCCAGGATCCCCCTTTCCCCAGACCCGGCTACACGCGGGAGGGTCCAACCCTCGTGTGCTCGGGTACTTGGTGTCGCAACACACCAAACGCCTGCTTCCGTCACCTAGCATTGAGTACAAAGTATAAGCGCTTTATTGTTCGTAAAGTTCAGATCGGTTTTTTTTTTTTTTTTTTGACGCTTCTAGGCCTAGAAGGACGCTTGAAGAAAAGAGCGCTAAGAAGACGCGGACTAAAAGAGGAACATGTACGACGGACAAGGCGTCTCTTTTATTCCGCGTCTTCGTAGCGCTGTTTTCTTTAAGTATGCAAAGCCAGCTCGCCCACATCAAGCTTCTACTGCTAGAAGGACGGCACAGAGATGGAAAAAAACGTCAATTTTCACCTAACAGATGGCGTCATATGACTGTGCAACATAGTGTCCCTTAAGTACGAAGTTGATCAACGCTAGGTGCTGCGGTGCCATCGGTTAGGTGTAAATTGAGACACTTTCCTGCCTCAGTGCCGTCCCTCTAGGCCCAGCAGCACCAAAGCAAACAATGGATCTCAATAATAACGAAAAAAAAAAACAGTGCTTGTACGCATATTGCACCGAGGCGCCACTGATAGCCACCTAGCGGCCGCTTTCGACAGTACGAGTACGCTCGGGATGCAGTAGCAAAGGACCACAGAGTTTCCTACAAAAATTACTTGTAGGAAACTTTATGCAAACGACAACACTTCGCCTCAAGTATGACTGAAGTTTGCGACTTTCATTTCTCCATAGTTCGGGTGCCAGGCCGCTGCTTCATCGGCGACAGCTGCGGGAAGAACGCGGGCCCGTGTGAGAACGGACATGTGCACGTTTGGGACAACCTCCAGTCCGAATGCGTGCCAGGCGCGTACCGCACATGCGCAACGAAGCCCAGTTATACGAAGTGGAGCTCGTGTTCACAATTGTTTATTGCGTCAGCTAGCTCTTAGCACTCGCGTTAAATTGTCAACAAACGCGCGTTGGAAGCATAGCGTCTTGATTGTTCGACTCCTTTCTTTGCCTCTGCATGATTCGTAGCTCGCTATTGCAAGTCTGCGGACGTGGCGACGCCATGTATACCTGCAATGGTCGGCCACTATTTGCTCGAAGGTGATCGTGCGCTGGCTGCGCCTCTGGAGCCTGTGGCGCTCGTTCAGCGTGCCCCTGTCGAGGAAGATGGTGCAGCCTGGCCTGCGCTGCTCGACCCTGATGCGCACCGTGAATAGCGGGCTCACGTTCCAGCGCAGGGCCAGGCACAGCAGCACGTCGAGCGGGTGCGCCGTCGCCGTCTGGCGATGCTCGGGCCAGAGCAGTCCCAGCTCGCGCTTCCAAGCCGCGAAGCGGGCCACTGCCGCGTCCGTGTGCTTGCCCTTGGGATCCACGCAACTGGCGAAGAAGGCTGCCGCAGACCCCGCCACGCAGCTGGTATCCTGGACGCGCGTGGAGCCGATGGTAGTTGCTGGAGCGCTTTGACGAAATCTTTACGGCAGTGACCGAGATGGCAAGGTATTACAATATTATACGAAGCGGCGCTCACATTCCTATGGGTAGCTATATACATACAGCAGTAAACATGTATGTACCGGTGACACATCCCAGTGGTCGCCCTCGCGGGGTGCAGTTTATTTACATCCGGCTAGTCGAAGTCGAGCGCTCGGAACACGTACGCGAGTACGGTTATCTCGAAGCGCCGCACTCCATCTCCGAGCGTTCAGAGGCAACCCTCTCACTCTCCTGCTGGGAACGCGACGTAGATCAGACATAATTTCGACCATGCGATTCCTCCGACTGCTCTTGGAAGCAGCCGAACGTTCGTGTTGGGCGAGCTTTTGTTTTGCCCCAATGTCGAGAGGCATCCACCTATAGCTGCAAGCCGAGCCGGATCGCGGCACGAACCATTCGAATAAACCGTAACTAGACACATCGTGCATAAAAAGGGGTGCTAATTAACATTCTGAGAAATCAGCTAAGGAAACGTGTCCTAATGTGGAGTTGAAACCAAGCAGTAATGAGTTTACACTTATTTAGCATGAATCTCATGCTGTGCTCCCCTTTAGAGAAATCCGTCCGCAAAATATGACCGTGAAGTGCTCTGACATTCCATTTAACACTTAGCGCTTCACTATTCTACAGTGCTCACAAGTGTCAACTTAAGCATCAGATATTTTTGTCACCATAAAATTGAACCTAGTTAGAAGCAATTTTTAAAAAAAATAATAATATAAAGAACGGCGTACAGTCAACTTTAGCGACTGAAGTTAGTGTTGTGCAGAAATGCCTGTAATACATTTATTTCCTTAATAAGAACTAACTATGCACAATGCTAAATATCCATTATAAGACGCATATTTACTTGAAAAGCGTGCATGGTGCTTCCGAATCACCGTGTGTGATTGTAAAAATGTGTGTAAGAATGACGGGGTTTTACGTGCCAAAACCACTTTCTGATTATGAGGCACGCCGTAGTGGGGCACTCCGGAACTTTGGACCATCTGGGGTTCTTTAACGTGCACGTAAATCTACGTATATACACGGGTGTTTTCGCATTTCGCCCCCACCGATATGTGGCCGCCGTGGCCGGGATTCGATCTCGCGACCTCGTGCTTAGCAGCCGAACACCATAGCCACTAAGCAACCACGGCTGGTATGTATGTATGTATGTATGTATGTATGTATGTATGTATGTATGTATGTATGTACGTACGTACGTACGTACGTACGTATGTATGTATGTATGTATGTATGTATGTATGTATGTATGTATGTATGTATGTATGTATGTATGTATGTATGCGTTCCCGAGGAAGTTGCGTCTTATTCGACCCCTTCCGCCTTAATGTAAGTAAAACGCACGTCTTTTCATTAGTGGCATCTGCGCTTATTGGCGACTACAGCTTGCACCCTTTGAGTCGTATCTTGCCACACAACAATAATCGTCATCTGTCTTGTCCGCATTTCCTTTCTTTAGCACTGCGAGCCAGTTTTTCCAGCGGTGTAACTTTCGTTGCAAACACTGACCTCTCGACAACCTGTCAACGCAACCGACAGTGCGCTACGCCAGCGACACGCCCACAACGAGACGGGCGCACCTTCAGTTCGTCGTAGGTGACGCGCTGGGCGTGCATTCGTATCTCGTCGATGATGTGCTTCCCGTAGAGGCGACTCCACTTCCCGCACGCGTGCGCATAGAAGTCGTCGCACGGGGAGGCGCTCATGTCCATGGTCAGCGCCAGGTTGTAGCCGTGCTTGCGGCAACCCTGAAAGAACGAGGGCACTGCTGCTCTGTGCTGCGGTGATCACGACCGCGATCGTAATCACCACCATCCGCGTCGTGATAATCAGTGTTTCGTGCCACTGATAGCCACTTTTTGGAATGCTAATGTTGGATATACGCGATTAACAACGCTAACCGCTTCTTCGCTTAAGATAATTATGTGCGATATATATATATACCCTTGCCTCTCCTAAATTACAGTACGCACGCGAAATTAGACACGTCCCGATCAGCTTCAACCAAACCCTTCGATTTGTCGAGAATCAAGTCACTTAACTGTTCCATCCTATGAAATTATTCTGGTCATTCTGGTCCACCTTCATAAAAAAAATCCTAAATCTACCTGAACTCTCACAACGTCGCAAATCTACACGTCAATCTTTTTCATAAAATTTATCATAACAGTCCTGCTTTAAAAGACGAGCTTTTTCATCGCCTAGCTACATATCATCCTAAAATGGCCACCGTTACAAGGTACGCCTGCCAACTCACTGCACTATAATTAGCATCATGACTCTTTTAGGCCAAAAACCAGCGCCTAATGGAACATTATTATCGTCTTCATTGCCACTGACACTCACACCGGGCAATGCAAGATCGTCTTGCGTAGTTTTCTTTCTTTTTTCTTCTCTTTTTTTGCTTTGCTGCCTGCATATTTCGCCTCTATTATCCCTCTCATTCTTGTAGTGTCCTCGGGCCTTTAAAGAATGTTTATTCAATGAACAAATCATTGTCACCATCTGCTATGTGTACTGCAGGTCGAAGGAACATCTCCCAGCCATCTCCGATTGCCCTAGTCGCCAACCAGCAGACACCATTCTATATGCTGCCTGCAAATTTTGTAATTTCATCCCCCCCACCGAAATTTCCGCCGCCTTCAACCGCTTTCCTCCTACACCCATCTGCGGCGACAACGGACGCGCGGCTTATGAAGGTCGTTTGGTAAGTACGGCAAAAATACAAGAGATGGCACTACAATTCTGTTTTCTTCTACGCGGCGCGCGAGAAGCACCCTTTATAAGACGGCAGAACTTGTTTACGCCAGCACCGACAGTTGGTAAGCTTCTGACAGGCATTAGCACTGAGATGTGCGGTGATTGCCGCCAAAATGTAAAAAAGGTGAACTTCGAGCAGTGATCAAACATTTTTATTTAAAAGACTGGACGGCTGCCCAAATTAAAGCCGAGTTGAGCGAAGTTCATGGAGACTCTGCACCATCACTGAAGGCCATTTACTACTGGATAAATTAATTCAAACGTGGCCGCACTTCGACGCAAGATGAAGCACGTCCTGGGTGCCCAGTGGAGGTCACCACGCCAGAAATGGAGTAGAAAATTCATGGAATTGTCATGACCACTGAGTTAAGGTACGTGAGATAATTGCAGTTGTAGGAGTCTCGGCAGAGAGAGTTCACAATATTCTTTATGAGAAATTGCAGATGAAGGAGTTCTGTGCACGTCTGTGAACGTTGCACGCTGGTCTGTGCACGCGACTGCTGACGATCGACCAAAGGCGCATGAGGACAGACATCTCGAAGCAGTGTTTGTTGGTGCTTGACCGCAATCCGCAGGACTTTGGCGTAGATCTGTGAAAGTTGACGAGACGTGGATAAAGCATAACACTCCAGAGTGTAAACAGCAGTCAACTCAATGGACTGGGCCTCATGAAGGCGCTCCAAAAAAGGCAGACTGTTTGTTCAGCCGGAATAGTGATGGCGACTGCCTTTTGCGATTCACGAGGAATAATCTCTGTAGACTACTTAGAAAATAGCAAAACGATAACAAAAAAAAATATTATGCAACACTCCTAGATCAACTGAGAAAAGAACTGCGCACTAAACGAGCTTGGTTGGCACAGAAAAATCTACTCTTTCACCAAGACATAGCTCCGCCCCACAGATCGCTTGTTGCAATGGCCAAGTTGCACAAGTTGGGCTTCGAGCTTGTGCCTCATCCACCTCATCCTCCGGATTTGGCCCCATGTGACTTTTTCCTCTTTCCAAACCTGAAAAATTGGCTGGGTGGAAAGAAATTTTCTTCATATGAAGAGGTTATCTTAGTGGTAAATGACTACTTCAAGGGCCTCGAGTTATGCTTTTTTTTTTTACTGAGGGGATAAAAAACTTGGAGCCTCGCTGGAACAAGTGTGTGGTACTAGAAAGAAAACTATGTTGAAAAATAAGATATTGTTTTCGGCAAACATGGCATCTTTCATTGTTTTTTTTTACCACACTTATCAAACGAGCCTCGTATAAAGAACACAACAAACACAATGAAATATAATAAAGAACTGCTACAAAGCATGCGCTCAGATGCGCGTAGAACTGTCTGGCAGAGTGACATCTCGCACGCGATGAGCCGCGCATTACAACCTCCGAGCGCCGCAGCAGACAACCGCAGCGTGGCTTCGCGGGGTGACCGGACACCACTTGCCATGAACACGCTCGGCCGACCGTAAAAAAAGCGACCAAACAACTTCGCATGCTCTGAATAAAGTTCAGTCATCCTCATCTTCCGTCCCCTGAGTGAAGCTCTGTTTCTCAAGCGGCTTCCTGGTCACAGGTACCGCCGAAGAGCTTCGTTGAAGAGCTGTGTCTACTTCAGCCGCGGGGCAACGCTGTCTAGAGAGTAACGTTGTCTAGAGTTAGCGTGTGCTCCTGCAGTCCTGTGGAAACACGTGCGGTAACTTGCTAGGAGGAATTGAGCAAGCGTTCCGACTCGAGGTCGGTTTGTGAACACGAAGGTAAAAAATGTTGATGACGCATCGGCAGTCAGCATCGGCGGAGAACTTGCGGGCTCGGTAGTGTCTTCCCACTATAATTAAAGCGACACTAAAGCGGAAATCTAGATAATGTAGCCTAAATTTCAAAAGTAGCATTTTCAGAACTCACTGGGAAGCAAAGCTTATTACTGGGAGAAATCGAGGCAAAACGAGTGTAGTTCCTTTCTTTTTTTTCGATTTCCTCGTCGAAAGCTCGGCGCCTGTACGTCAGTGTGACGTCGCGTATTTCGAAGTGCCTTCTAAACTTTCCGGCGATTTTACGAAGGAAAGTTCCCGAAACTCGGTAGCTGTCCTTAGTTCACCTTAGACCGCCATGCGGTGTATATTTACTAGATGAACTATAAACTATTAGCCAGTAAACGCTCGCAGAATCCATGACGTCATGGCAAGCTGGTGAGGAAACTTCAATGTGGCGGCGCCCCCCGTTTCTCATTCCTGCGTCTCTTGCAACTTACCAAGCCTCCACCGGATGAAAGAGTGGCCATTTTAGGACTGCCACTTACGTAGTACTCTACTAATGCAGCTTAACTCGGTGTCTCTCCTTAGAGTCCCTTTGCTAAACTGTACATACTAAAATAATTTTTACCCTTGAAGTAAAAAAGGGCATTATGATTCGGTCTATAACTCACACCTTTACACCCCTTTGAGTGTAAGGGTGTGACTTGTAGACCGATCTGCACCATTCTTTCGCGTTTAAAGGTGCAAGTTATTTTACAGCGCGCAGTAGCTAGCCGGCGTCCCCGGAACAGCGTGCGCGTACCGGTGTCTCGCAAGTGCCAACCCTGGGCCGCTCTTGTTGGCTGTTCCGAACGGCGACGATGACGAGCACGGCCAGCAGCAGGAGGCAGCACGCCGCCACCACGACGGCGGTCATGCCGGGGTGGTCGTGGATCCAGGGCTCCTGTTTCCGTCGGAGTCCCTGGAGGAGGGCAAGTGTCGCCCACCATGTCTGGCTCGTAATTGCCAGTACGCTTTAAGGCAGACCCTGCTCCAGATTCTTTGCTGATGTTGTTGTTTTATACGGGGCAACCAGAAAGAAAAGAGTATGCAGGTCCAACGCGCATGCTGGAATCTATACATATATGGGTTCTGTCGCACACACACGAGCTACGCTACGTGGCGAAAGCGCCAACAATTCCAAAGAGCTAGTTGTCGTTGGCACTTTAGAATTACGCGTAATGCAACGCAGAGAAAATAAAGGTTGTACAGATTTAACCCCCGCGCTGGAATTTGAGAAGCGAAGCCTTCGCCAAGCGGTCAAATAAATGCCACGCAAATGACTGTATCGTGCACAGCGTTTTGCACCGCGGCGATTACCTTGCCGGCCTGCCAGTGAAGGCGGCAATACGCGCACACTCCCACCACGTGACCCACGTGGCCGCCCGTTAAACTGTCTCCGGGATTAGCGCCCTTTCCCGCGTCACTGTATCCACGGTCGGCGCGCCGACAATGGCGGGCCGACCCTGAACGTAGTGCAACAGCCAACTGCATTTTGCTCGGCAAAAGACCGACGAACAAAATGCAGGCATAGAAATGCTTGCTTTAATAATACTGCTGATGAGCGTGTTTATTAGTTGCAATTAGGGCGACGATTTAGGCGCACTTGTTTGTTTTATCATTAAGTGATTCGGTAGATAACGAGGCCAGCAGCAAGGACATCTGTAAGAGTATACTAAAGAGGGTAGCTCTGTCCTGCGCCAGAGCTATTCGGCAGGCAAGCCGCATCCAACCGCGATAAAAATTGTTTTGCTTTAAACTAGTGTGCCTGATGGTTGCAGCATAGGGATGTTGTGCTGAGAAGCGGGGTTTCTATTCCACCATCGGATACATATTTCTTTTTCAGCAAGGCAGCAGCAGCAACGAATTCGGAAGGGTTCGTCGCTGCTGCCGTTTACTGTTTTTTTTTTCTTCTTTACATCAAAGCTGCATATGGCTAGGGTTCCATGTATTTTTTGTGTGTGTCAACAAAAATTATATTCCATCAGCAATGCCTCATACTCCCTCCCCCACTAAGCAAGCAAAAATGCAATGGTTCATCCCCCTCGTAATGCAGAGGCTACAAGCACTCAGCAAATCCAAGCGAACAGTACATACATTCATTGGAATCACGCGTACAACATACAGAACAGCGTACGTTTCAATAAAGAACAAGCTCAAAGTAGGCATCTGTCATCAGCTGCAATGGTCTATATCCCCGTACGGCTAAGGCTACAAGTGCTCAGCAAGCAAGGCTACAAGCATTCCGCCAAGTAGCAAAAATAAGTTCGCTATGTTGCGTCCAAATAGAACCCATATAGCATATTAAGCTGATAAGAACAGATAGCACACTTTGACACGCATCGGCCATGTCTACGTTCGCACTGCCCTCCCTTTGTCGTCGTTCCAAGTGCTTGCGTATCTCCTTTCCTTGCGCTCTCCCGTGGTGGCGGTCCTGTCGAAACGCCACGCGTGTCTAATTTCCTCCGGCTCCTCGGAGCGGCGGTCCCGCCGTCCACGCGAACGTATATAAAAGTCGCCGCAAATTGGTTTCATACCTTTGTTCAAAATTAGGTGTCACATGTGTGCCGTGTGCTAAACAGCGCGCTGGTCATCACAGAATTGAATGGCTAACGATTTTATTTATTTATTGTTTATGCCAAAGCATCAATTGACCCATTGACCAAAAAAGCCGGTGTCTGTCGTCTGGGCAAGCGAAAAACGGCACCTAAATTCCCATTGGCTGCAACACCACGCCACGTGCGTGCCTCGACGGAGCAGAGCGGGCGATAGGGCACCCCTGATTCCACGCTAGCGCGCCAGGTATTGCGCGAGGGCAGAGGGCATCACCGCAACGCCGTTTCACCTTCGCTCTCAGAAGCCTGTGTTATTCGCGCGTGCCTTGTTCGTGCATGCTCTCGCCTGCGTTCTAACTGCGCCTCGGAACAAAGAAATTAGTGTACGAAAAAAAATGGCTGTGGCTTAGCTAAGGTTAAGCCCAGGATGCGAAGCATACTAGAGTAGAAGTACTCCCAGATACACTCGCAACTTCATCCTTTACCTCGGACTCTGTGGAGGAACGCTCCTGTTTAGCCGCGTACTGTGCACGTCGCTTGGCAAGCCGAACTTCTCGTTCTTCGGCCGTTTCCGTGGCTCTTTGTAACTTGAGCTTTGCGGTCTGACGAGCGGCCCTTTCCTTTCCCGCCGTCGCGCTATACAACTGGCCTCGACGAGAGCGCGCCGCTCTTTTATACAGCTGTTATGACGCCAGTGCCCTAGCGGGAGGAACGGGAGTTAGGCCGCAGCACCGGCTGTGCGACCGCAGGCGAGCGCGAGAGTTGAGCCCGGCTTGCAGCTGTTGTGACGTCAGTGCCCTAGCGGGAGGAGCGGGAGTTAGGCCGCAGTACCATCTGTGCGACCGCAGGCGAGCGCACGAGCTGAGACCCGGCTATGTAGCTACGCGGCCGCAAGCGAGCGCACGAGTTGAGCCTCCGCTTTTGCAGCTGTTATGACGTCATATGGTAGCTACGCGGCCGCGAGCGGCGCTGCAAGGAAGAGCGTGGTTGTGCGGCTAGTATGCTTCGCATAAAAAAGTCGCACTTTCGCCCGGAAGGCGAAGCATCGACTGCGGTAGCAAATTAGTGGACAGCTATACATGGTGTTGGGCTGCTGAGCACGAGGTCGCGGGATCGAATCCCGGCCACGGCGGCCGCATTTCGATGGGGGCGAAATGCGAAAACACCCATGTGCTTAGATTTAGGTGCACGTTAAAGAACCCCAGGTGGTAGAAATTTCCGAAGTGCTCCACTACGGCGTGCCTCATAATCAAAAAGTGGTTTTTGCACGTAAAACCCCATAATTTAGTGAACAGCTATACGAAGTAAGGGTAGTAGTTTTATCGGCCGTATAAAGTTGTAAACCCCCCATAGGCATACTATACTTGCGGACAACTTTCTGTGCCTATGAAAGGAAAGCTACGGGCACGTGGCTGCTGCACATCTGTTACCGCGCCAAGTAGTCTGGCAGCGTTTCACAGCGCCGTCGGTGTGGCTGTCGTCGTACGTGAAAAACAAAGTCCTTCTCACCCGCAGCTGGCGGCCGGAAATCATCCTCACCCACAGCTGCTTGACAGGTTCTCCTCCTCACTCGCTCCGCGCGCGCCGTCTCTCGCCAGTTCAAAGCCAACTGCGCTATGGGCTTGGTCCGGTCCGCCGAAGAGGAGGCAGCCTTCAAAGAACGAAACGGGAATGGGCCCGTGAACGTGCGCGAGCTCGCCCAAGTAATCCTGAGTTTGACCAAGCCGAAGCCAAACGCCAACGCCGCACCGTGGAAGGAGTTCGACAAGCCTAAGCGGAAGCGGAACGACAACGGCGGGCTCAGCCAGAGGTTAGGGCTACGCTTGCCGAGGGAGAAAAAGAACGGGGGGCCAATCCAGCGGTTGGACAGGCTGACGCGGAGTCAAAACGACAACGGCACCCGTATCCCGAGGTCAGGGCAGCCGAAGCACAGGCGAAGGCCGCGTATCGAGAAGCAAACAGAGAAGTCCGCAAGCGTGAAAACGAAGCTTGACGCCGGCAGCGGGAAGAGAATCCGGAGCTGAGGATCAACCATGACGACCGGCTGCGCGACGCCATGCCATGTCTCTTTAATGTGTCTCGGCAATCATATGGGGAGGCCGCGTTTGGTTCGCTATGCCGAACAGCAGGCTGCGTTGAAGGAACCGCATCGGGAGCGGGCCCGTGAACGCGCACCTGCTCGCCAGGCGAATCCACCGTTTTTCATCCACCAACAACTCTGCCTCTTTAATGTGTCTCAAACGCTCAACAATCTAGCCAGCCCCTACCCTAGGGTTGCACAAGCTTCGCGTGCACCCCTGTTCCCGGTAGGGGAGGGGTTCTAATTTTTTTGTTGTTGTTGCTCAGAACAAAAGCTGAATCGACGCAGCTTCCACGTGCGTCAGTTTCTCGTTTCCCCAGACGCGGAAGGGAAAAGCCACAAAATAAGTAAACCTTTACACTCTGTAGTGTGTTCTGTCTTATTTAACTGTTGCTAAAAGGATGTTCAGCTTTTGTCTTCCCAGCCTAAACTAACGTGGAATAAAACGCGGGAATCTTTTAAGAAACGCTCTCACTTGTGCGCGCTTTGCCTCCGTAGCTTTCCCTTCATAGACGCAGAAAGTTATCCACGAGTATAATTAACAAGCATGGTGTCACGCACGCACAAGCCAACATGAACATATCTCACTCGCTGACCTCCGAAACTCGCTGTCAAAATGCTGCAGTGAGGAAACGCGGCAGCAGCAGCGAGAGAATTGGAATTCGTGCTGCCGCTCGCATTAACGTTAACTACGCTTTGAGAACACAGCGCAGGGCTGACTCTGTACCTGTCGCAGGTGGAGTTCAAGATACAGCGGCCCGGCCGGGCGCGCACGGCCGCCTGGGCAGCCCGAAGGAGAACACCCCCCCCCCCCCTTCTTCCTGCCCTCCCCCTGAAGTTTTGCGCGCGACGGAAGGCGACGCGCTTCCTCCCCGCTTTCCTCCGTTGTGTGCGCGAGATTGAGCCGCGATCACCGGCTTACCTTCGCACGCTTTCACTAGCACATACAGGATACGACGCGCGGCGACGATTTTATCGCCCGTGCACTTTATATGGAATCTCACGGTGACGGTGTAAATGCGCCTGGAGTGTCCATAAAAACACATCGCAATAAAACAGAGTAAATTCGAAAGTACATTGGCGGAAGTGAGTTTCTAATCTAGGGGCCCGGGCTCACAAGCCGAGAGTGTTACCCACTGGGCTGTACTTGCCAAGCGTTTCAACGCACTCGCTTGTCCACGAGGAATTCATAACTCGAAGAACCGCTCAGCGGCGTTCATTTGGACATTAGCCCCGTTTACATGAATGCGACAGTGGCGCATCGCATTTCCAAGCGCATTTGGGAAAGGCGATGCGACGCCGTTTAAATGTAGCGCATTAACTCTCGCGAGAACGTAGCGCCACATGGTGTCGTATAAGGGAAGTTCAACCGACTTCCGGTGTAACTGTTTTCCGGTAGTGGGCCGAGTGCACGTTGGTGGCTGAGTGCAGACTGTACCGACTACCGAGAGTCTGACGCTTGTGCAAAATGCTTCGGAATGCAGTGCTCCGTCTCTCTAATCTAACAGCTCACCAATATTTAATTCAGATATGATGGCAAGGAAAGCAGTGGTTTCCTCTGCGGAGAAACAGGTTCGCGTAGAGCACGCTGCGGTGAGCGAAGTTGCCATGGGGGACGCCATTTTGCTTCTGCTTCGGGCGTTGCTGTCTCGCAGCTTCACCAGCGCGGCAGTCCCGCAGCTAATTCCTTCCCGTAATTCCTAATGCGACGATCCTGCGTTTACATGCTCCGCGAGAGTCGACTCGCGCCCGTAAATCTACCCTCGCCTGGCGCATTAATACGATGCGCCTTCCTAGCGCATTACCGCTGTTTACATGAATGGGATGCGCTAGAAATACGAAGCGCTGCGACACTGTCGCATTGATCTAAACGCGGCTAGTAATGCTTTCGCACTCGCAATTCATAAGTGCTTAGGTGTCCTAGGATTCTTTTCCCCTTTCTCACGAAAAATCATCGCGTATGTTATATATAGGTAGCCAGAAACACGTGGATCGCTGAAAATGGCTTTTCAGGTTACGTCAACACGCTAGCTTTTCAATTTAGAGTTGCATACATTGCGTAGATTGCGTGGCCAGCGCAATAAAATGGCTGCGCCGAGGTCGCCCGCTTCAATCTGAATTGGGCCTTCTTACCTGGTCATCCTCGCGGCAGTGAAAACATCAATGGTGAAATCATGTTTTCCTTAGTCTTATCTCTGCTCTAGGAACAAGTATTGGTGTTGTTTTGTAGTCACTGCGACGAGCCGTCTGGTATGACGCTGCCTGGTGAAGCACAAAACGCCGTCGTTGCCAGGAAAGTGCTTTGATTTCTGTAGATCGGATGATATGCCACCGCGTTTTGCGCTGGCCATCCGTTAGCCGTGCGGAACGCTCTGCCAAGAGTCTCACCACTAACACATGTTTAGCGTGGCCTTAGCCGTTTTGCGTGCATCTGCGTAAACAGCCGAAACGCTATGCTAAACCTGTACACTGCTTTTGAGGTGAGTCTTGAAGAGAGCTCGACTCACGAAGGAGCTTCGTCTCCGGTCTGCGGGTCTGCCTCGTCTGGCGCCGTGCGTCGCGCCAGGCCCGATCACTGCCGGGTAGAGGGAAGATTCCACGCCGCTGCGATGCCTCGAGGGGCGACCCTGTTGATCGTCTTCCTGCATGGCGAGAAGAGACAAGTCATTCTCTCGGTATGCATGCGTAGTACATGTCGGTATAATGCACTGTAGCCACCTGGCGCCGGAGCATTGAGATATTCTTCATATAAAGGGTGGCTGAAGAATAAAACTGGATCAGTTCAGAAAGGCTACATATTGTTATAAATGCTTATCACCAACGATATGGTGCACAGGTGGATCCAGGGTAGCATCAAATGGGGATGAGGCTGACACTAGGGGCTCACTGTTGTCAGCGCACAAGTGCTGGCATGTCTCGAAGTAGAGAGGGTGGACCCCCCAGCGTCTAAAGCCCCTTAAGAGGAAGCTTTAGCTCGGGTGCTCCTGTCTAAATACATGTAAAAGGAGACTTCGTTTTTCTCGGCAACCACTGCACCAAACTTGACGAGGTTTGTTGCATTCAAAAGAAAGACTTAAAATCTAGAGACTGTTGGTTTCGAATTTACGAGTTAGGTCGTCAATTGTTTTATTAAAAATTGGCAAAAGTCGAAAATTTTCAAAAAACGAAACTATCACGTGTACAACTCTGTAACTCAACAACGAAAAATTCTAATACAATTCTGTGAATTGCATCTAATAATACATCTAAAGTGGACAAAATTGATACGTTACACACGTATATAAAAAAAATTTAGTAATAGGGAAATACAACTTTCGCAGAACCCTTGTAACCAACGTAACAAATTCACGTAAGATGTAAAATGACATATGGAATTTGTCCGCTTTGAATGATATAATAGATGCCGTTTACAGAACCGCGCTATCTGTTCTTGATGCAGAGCTATGAGTTTGTGAACTTCGTGCTTCTATTTTTTTCAAACGGTCAAGTATTTGAAAATCTTTTTAAGAAAATTCAAGCCCTAAATCGAAATTCCGCTTCGAACAGTCACTAGAATTTAACTTTCTCTTTCAAATGCAAGAAAGTTCGTTAAAATCGGCCCAGGGGTTATCTCATAAAAACGTTCTTGCGTTTTACATGCATTTGAATAGGCCGCGTTGGAGTTGGGCCCGAGCTAAAGCTTCCTCTTAAACTTCGTAAAGTAGCGGCACTCTCCTTCTCCGCCTTCACTCCTCCTCGTTTCTCCTATCTTTCTAGCTCCCTCCTCGAACGTGGCGCCGCCTACACCGCTACAGCGTAGCAGACGACCTTTTGCAGAGTGAATGCACGAATAGCAAGGCGGTGCGCTTTAGTCGTTTGCGTTGGCTTTCTAGCTCCGAGTAACTTCGTGTACAGGATGGAATTTCTAGACGAAGGGTTATAGAAATTCACTGACGGCAGCTGTTTTTCATGTTTTGATAATTATTTTTTCAGGTATCCGAACGAGCGCTAACGCTGTGCCAGGACAACTTCGAATGTATCGCGTGCGCTACAACTAGGTACGCAACACTTGTCAAGTGAGTGTCGCTAGATGCTGTTGCGAATGGTCGTAAATAACATGTTCATGATCGAATGCCAACATCCTGACCTCCAGCAAGCCCTCAGTAGCCTAAATAATCCGCGCCGTCCTTACCACGTGAATTCGCGGCGCGTATCAGCTATGATGTACAGAGGCCGACAGAGGGCACGAGCGATCGCTGCGCGGAAGGTTCGAAAAGGACAAGCTACGTCGCCGCCGGAGCGGGCCGAAGAGGTCGCCGAGCGACATCGTCGGTCGGCCACCTGGCCTCCGGCCTAGAAGAGGAGCCCACCGCGGGGAAGGGAACGTCACCCCAACCCCCGCCTAAGACCTCTTCTTTAATAAAGTTTATCTCCTCCTCCTCCCCGTTCGTGCGTGCCAATATTCTAAGCACGCGCACAGACTCAGAGGTGGGCGCTGGCGCTATTATGTTTCTCATGCCTCAAAGTCGACAGAAATACGCACAGCCGATCATCGAATCGGAATTCTGCGTATACAGAAAATGAAATCAGTTTTTTTTTTTTTCAATATTCGTTCGCAAAGCGGTAATGCGGTGACAGCGCTTCAATCAGGCTCAAACAAGTGCATTATTTTTTTCAGGTTAGTGACTCACCACAAATAACATTTCATCGTGCGTTAGCTCGTCCATTCACGAAGTGACTTGTCGCGAATCGAGTTGCACTAAGGTGCATGCATTTAGGACGGTTGCGCTCGCTCCGGGATAACATTCCAGAGATATGACTTTAGTGAAGTGATGACCGCGCAAAGAATCGCGGCGCTATGACGCGGCCGCCAAAATTGCGGTAAGTGAAACGATGCAGTTGTTCAATTGAGGAACCATTTGTTGTCTCATTACGTGCGTTTCTAAGACATTGTGGTCGAACGAGTAAACGAACGAGCGAACGAGGACTAAACCAGCCAGCGAACGAGAGGGCGAGCGCACGTGTTCTTTGCGAGTGCTCCACCGCCGCATCTTAACCTATGCACACTTTAAAGCTGGCACGAACGTCTCAAAGACTTATGATACTGTCGTTCGTCGCTGAACGACAGCATCATCTCCCGGTTTCGGGAGGCCAGGCGCGGTTTTCCTCTGTATCGCAAATCCACCGTGCGACCGCCAATGACGAATGCGAAGAAAAGAAGCCAACAAAGCTATTCGCTTTAAACGAGGACACTTAGTAACCCCAAAATGTAGGGAGTTGCTTTACTAAGATGAGTTTTCACGCTCGAGCCTCAAATTTTTTCAAAAGGAATGCGCTGAATCCTAGAAGTTTCGTAATCACGTTTTCGCACGCAGCCTCGCGTGCCCGCGAATTCAAGCCTGTTGGCGCACAATATGATTAAGCGCACCAAATACGACCGTACTACTTATATAAACAAAGTACGTGTCGCGTAGGACTATACTATGACAGACTCGCAACTATCTCGTATAGTCGTGTGTAGAATGTCGGTCTGAAGTTCTCCCTCCCAATTCGATGAATCCATGTCTTTCTTACTAACCCGTAGCGCTTACCGGACGGTACCGAGAAGAGCTCCTTGTATTTGCTGAAACTATTTTTGCACACGAAGGCGCAGCAGGTTATGGTGATAGAAAATGCCGTGAAGCGACGTCAAAATTGCTAACAAAAGTTCAAGGCGTTCGCGAACCAAAACAACACAGAAGAGCAACGGCACCAGCATGTGCTCCTCGTCACTCCGTAGACGCCTCTCAAGCGAAAATGGCGCTGACGCGCTACTGTAAACAAACGAAGCCGGCGCGAGGGCCCACGTGATGCCAATAGGCCAGTGGCGACGGGGCGTCGGCCTCGACCAGAGCGCGCGAGGAGGGGGCGGCATTCTTCAAAGCGTGGTGCTACTTTACGAGGTTTAAGGGGTTTTACCAGGGTCACCCTCCCTCTCTCTTTCTCTCTCTCTCTCTCTCGAAGGTCCACTGGTGTGGTGGTAAAATATTGATTACCGGAGGAATTATAAAGGCTTAAGTTCCCCCTGTTGAATTTCGAGCCAGAACTTAAGCTATAGGTAACGTTCGAAATCCGTGACGTCACGGATTTCAAAGTATTTCTTGTGTTCGACACGCTTCGGAGCAGGAAAGGTTTTCGAAGCTTGGTACATGGAATCTCTGGCTCTTTTGGAGTGGGGCACTATGTAGTCCATCGCCACCGGTGAACTATCAACTAAGCCCAGACCCGACTATATAAAAATTCATGACGTCACGGCGTGCTGGGTGTTGCAATTTCAAGATGGCGTCGCTACCCGCCATTTCTTTTTGCCTCTTTGCTGACTTACCAAGCTTCCGTTCGCAATAACAGAGGTCGTTTTTCCACTCAACAAACGTATTTGCTTAATACAGCTGAATGTAAAGGTTGTCTGTATAGTGTCACTTGAATTGGTGTATTTTAACGTGACGCTATTCGGCGCTGCCTCGGGTTCATTTGCACAGGCGCAGCTGTCCGACACACATACTTCCCAGGGCAGACAGCGCATTACTTTAAGCTAGCCATACAATGTTCTGGGAACTTTAAGAAAAACGACAAGCGTTGGCAACGATCTTCAGAACTTCAAGGTGAATAATCTGCTGACTGGGTATTTCTGAAGAGAGTAGAGCCCTTAACCAGGACAACTGCAGCGGTAGTACAGGTGCTATACTGGAAGCCAATTCGTTATACAGTTGAAACTCGATTTAACGAAGTGATGACCACGCTCGAATCATTTCATTAAATCGGGAAGTTCGTAAAATTGACAAAAATTTTCCGATCCTCCCGAGTCTAAAATTGCAACGTAGAGAAATGCAAAAGCTACCGCGGCATTGTATTGCCGCTGATTCAGCCATCTGTCGCATAAACAATGAAATAACGAAAGAAACCACCGCCGCCCCTACTGAGGCGGTGTTGTACTGTTCAGTGCACGGGCACGGCGTACAGCCTCGTCAGAATAAAGCTAGGGATGTGACCATGGCGTGAAGATGTTTTAACGCGATTGCTTTAGAGCGCACGCTCGGAGAAGAAGTCATCTGTGTCAAGATTAGGAAAAAATCACAGCTTTCTTTTACCCATTCATTTAAGAAAAAACTTCGTTAAATCGAGTTCGGCCAAGTTTGTTCCGTTAATTAGGGTTGATGATAACATTCAACCCTATGGGTACCTGCCGGCAAATGGAAATTTCTTCGTTAGATCGGGAACTTCGTAAAATCGGGTTTCGTTAGATCGAGTCTTAACTGTATGTGTGTGCGTTGTCTCCAGCGGCGCGGGCAACGGCCTGGACGGCGACATACCTCCGACCAGCTCAAATGAACACGCTTTTACACTCCTCCGCTACCGTAGTCGAGCCTTCTCCCGCAACCGCCAGGGCTGATCCGAGCGGGGGTGTTGGCGGGACAGGTAGGGGGTGGCGGGAGAGGAGGACGGCCGCCGAGAGCGCCGCGGCATTGAACTCTCCTTCAGGCAAATTACCGCGTCCAAGCAAACACGGACGGCCACGGTAGCTAATGAAAGCTGTTCGTTATAAAAAAGGATGGGCAAGCTACAATCAGACCATAATATATGATCATTGCCACTAGGTCAGAACGAAAGCTAGAGCACTAGAAGCAATGGAGTATGTTGAAATAAGTAGAAACATATGCACGTTTTGTTTTAATTATAAAGGCGTTGAATGTGAAGGAATGTAATATTGAATGTAATAAATAACGCAAATATGAAATGACGGGGGGCGACGCCACCTTGGAGCTCCTGCGCCAGCTCACCGTGGCGGCATCCTGGATTTTTATTTTTTCAAAAGCTGTGGGAAATTTTAGCGCTGCGCCGCGATCGATTGGCAGTCAGCCTACATCGAGTGCCTCACCAGCGGCGTCTCCTCGCCTCGGACAGCTGGGATGATGGCGAAGCACTCGGGAAAGATTGGAGGCGACATTGGAGAGGCCGGAGAGACGGAAAATGCGGCTGTCTCCGGTGCGGGTGTCTCCGGTGGCTTCGTGACTTGCTGCGACCTGCGTTGAGCGAGGGGAGACACCACGGGAGACGCAAAGTTGACAGTCACTTAAGTATTTGAATGCGAAAGCACCATGGCCTCTCCAAGCTACAAGCTTGAATTAAAACTCCACCCTAATGCACCTTGTTCTAATTTGTACCAACGTTAACCCATCTCAATCCCCTTTAACCTATCTTAATGCACTTAATTCGCCTTCATTCACTTTACTTCACCGTGGCATTTCGCAGTGCGACACGCGGCGAATCCAGCGCCGGAGACGAGACGTCATCGCCTGGTCACGTCAGTTTCGGTATACCATCTGATGTTAACGCCGGACGGACGCCACATTGTTAACTTCAGCGGGCGTCTTGCCTTAAAATTCGCAGTTTCGTTCAAAGGGTGAAACAATGAAAACGACACCAAAGTTTAACGTTGCACTGATGGCGTCTCCGGACGCTTGCGCGATCTGGAGCGTCCCAGTTGCCTTTGGTCGGGTGGCCGAAGAAAATAATTACACAAATTTAGCTTGACGCTCACCACGGTGCGCTAATGCACACGGCTGCTCAGCAGGAACGCTAGTGCGCCTGCCGTGCGCACAACGCTCGTGCCAGCAGTGGAAGCCACAACGCTGCCCCTTGGCTCCGGCAGAGCCGATTGAGCGGAGTCTGACGCCGCATCGTTCGTCGCTTTTCGAGCCAAACGCAGGCCTTTTGCGGCCTTTTAATCCCCAACGCGCAGGCTGCGCATGCGTCGTCAAAGCTGGACAGCACGATAACGCCAACGCCGACGGCGCAAGTGCACCTCGAGCGCTCATTAATGATAACGCTTTGAAGTATTCGGCACGGCTAATCCTCGCATGCTTGCCTTCGCACTCACAGCATACGGCGCGCTGGCCGCATAGGATCTTATGGCCCATGGAGTTTACGTGGAACATAGGCTGGAGTGTCCGTACAATTGCCGTGAAAACTTCGTTTTTTTTTTCTTCGCCGACGATTCGATCTTAATCCTAAAGAGATAAGAGTGTTAGCCAGGGGACAAAACAAGCAGCCTTTATAGACCCTTAATGGTGCTTCAATCATTGTCATGTATACGGCTACGTTGGCATATCTCACTCCTGGAACTGGTAATACGTTCGCTTCGCAGTAAGCGGAAGCTTGGAAAGACAAATATGCAGGAACGAACGATCGAACGATGTACGGATAGAAACGCCACCCCCCAAAAAATGATTTTAGTAGCCTATACTTAGGGAACGTTGATAGTCTATCAACAACAAAAGAAAGGTTTCCGCGACTTCTTTTTTTTTTTTTCTTATTCGGTCCGTTTTACCTGCTGCTGCGACATAAATGAGAATAAAATAAATGAGGTGGATGGAAGGAGGCGGGAGCAGGAATATGCAGGGCCTTCGGAAGAGCCTTGGCCCAGGTCTATTAAGGTATTCGCGCTGCGGCCACTCCGGTGGATAAATTGGGGCAGGTGCGCGATGTTGTGCCTACTCACGTCCTTTTTCTGCATTATTCGCTGCAGCTTTTTAGACACTATATGCTACAAATAAAGTATCATTCTATTTGTTTTTGAATGTCGAAATGTCCTAACTCTTAATTCTCGCAGGCACATCCACGTATGACGTTGTGCGTTTGCTTGACTGCTTCTTCAAAACATTGTTATTCTGTGTACAGGCCGCAACTACGGTGACGAAGAGCAGGATCTGCGGTCATCTACAGCGCGTTTCAGCGTCGACAATGCTATACTGGGCTAAATATTCACAGAAGGAAGAAATAAACGAATTTTTGGGTAGAAATAAAGACCGAGAAAAGTACGCCAGAATTTTGGGGGGAATATAAGAAACTCCGTGGAAATTTAGCCGGAAATGCGGCAGAAATGCATGAACATTACGTCCCAGCCCTTTCAGGCCCCCGGATCCATGATATAAACCGCGTTCACCACTTTACAAAACGTTGAGGAGCTCACTCGACACACACGTCCTCCTGCCTCTTCGAGGAACGAAGTGGAATTGACGGTGGTGCGGACTAAAACATGATGAGGTGCACTGAATATATATATATATATATATATATATATATATATATACGCACACGCACACACACACGTGATGGCCGGGGCCCGGCCTTCATCAAGAGTGTGATTGCAAGCACCCAGAGCTCAATTTCTACATTTTCTCAGCAAGAGTGTCGCATATTGAACAAAAAAATAATAAAGTATACGGCGTCATGAACACCAACTCCCGCACGGCACTCGCGCAGCAGCACACATGTTTTCAGAGTCGTCATTTCCGAAACCCGTTGATTGTCACACACTTCAGACCCTATTAATATTGGTATTAGAGGTAAATAATATTTGAATTTAATGAAAAGCACCACGTGCGAGTCAACGGCACATCGATGGGCACTAATATAGGTCCGGATTGCGCCAACATATTCATGGGCGCACTGAAATCGGAGTTCCTCGAGACCTGAGCGCTAAAACCAAAGCTTCACACAAAGTTCATAGACGACGTACAGTACTAATCTGTTCCCATGGCGAAGCAGAGTCTTTGAAGTTCATTTCTCAGTTAAACAATCTCATTATGTCATATATATTGGGCTTCCACAATCACCTTTCTGGATCTCAGTGTAAGAAGTATTCGCAACAACAAGCCTGTCACATCAGTTTACAGACAAACGTCCGTTAAGCAGCATTACTTACATTTTTATAGTAGCCATGTAAAGCATTGTAAAACGGCAATCCTTTACAGCCAAGCTCCTTGTTTCAAGCGGATGTGCGCCAAAATAAAGGACTTTGCATCGAACTGTGAACGACTCCTCAGCAACTTACTACGCCACCGTTATCCTCCCCCTGTAATCTGCGACGCGATGCAAAAAGCAGACAACCTTGACCACCAAGCGCTCATCAACAGTAAAGCAGCTACCCCAGATTCCTGAACTAACCTTATCCTCAGATATTTTCAGCGTCAACTCCCCACATAGATCGCATCCTCCAGAAGCATCGTACCAAAACCCTTTACCAAGCGAGGAAGACGCGCCAAATTGTTCCCGAACCTTCCCGGGTGGTACAAAGACGAACCAATAACATCAGAGATGTTGTCACGTCCTCCAAAATTAACTCGGCTAATTTCGAAAGAGCTGGGCATACCATGCAGAAAACTTCGATGCAAACTCGGCCCCATGACGAGTACCGCTAATGTTGCCAATATCACCACGTCTTTATTTTTTCATTCAGAATCGAAGGAGATTACAACTGCGACGCTTGTAACGTTGTATATCTCCTCGAATGCAACATTTGCCGCGCACAATACATCGTACAACCCATTTAAGGTGGCACTTCAATAATCACAAATCACAAGTAATAATATATACCGCAGCTTCCCCTCTCTAAACATGTGAACACAGTGTTATAAATGCGCAAACAAGCGACAACAGAGAGAGAGAGAGCACACAAGGACAGGACTGCGCCTGTCTTTGTGTGCCCTCTTTCTTTCTGTGGTCGTTTCTTTCGCGCAGTTATGAAACTGTTTGCCAATATGAACCAACTTGTCCAACAAGAAGTCCTTCTAAGCTACATGTGAACACACTAGAGCGCCCCCAGAAAAAGAACTTGAGGCCGCTATGTTGAAATCAGAATTCTCCATTCACTCTACGACAGAGAAGCTTGCGATTCATTTCTAATACGCAAGTTCAGCCCAATTTGCAGGGCAATTAACGAAAACATAGGTAGGCTGACGTGTATGCACAACTAGCAAGAGACAGGTTTTCAAGATTGCAGACATTTTTTGTGCACCAATGAATATTTTTTCGACTCTTTTGTGCATTCACTAACGGTTATATATGGTATATATTATATATAGAATGTTCATGAAGCTATATTTATATTTCCGCATAATCTATTACAGATTAGAAAAGTCGCTTGCCTCTAAAGCGACTTTTACCCGAAGTCTCCTCCATCACTGATGGAAGTAAAGAAGTTATTATTATTATTATTATTATTATTATTCTCGCCCTTCTGTTATGTTGATGTCTATTATTCACTTTGTAGTATAACTTTAATTTTTTTTTATACTCATTTTCATAAACGCCTGAACTTTGTATAATGAACACTTTGCCCGCAATCACGAAAGATACCACCAGTGCAAAGCATGCAATGGAATGCCGTTCGCGGAACTCGCGAGATTAGTGGCCATACTATGGGTGCCATATATAACCCCGTGGAAGCGTACTGACAATCTTCGCGGTCTCGCAAAAGGTTCCAGTAACCTCGAACATAGAACAAGAGAAAGGTTCATGCGGCAGCTGCGACCCCTCGCTTGTTTTATGCTTACGTATGGCCTCTCTCCCACGCGTTCCACTGGCTGCGTTTTTCCATCTTACATTTCCCATGCCCCTCGTTCGTCAAGGCTACTGAACGCACGCGTGCTTGTATTCGTTGACTAGCCACGTTTCTTTTGTGTTTTTTTTTCTTACTAGAATAACGGCGTCCTTCTTTTGTACAGAAAGAAAAAACATATGCTTCACCCCTACAGAGAAAATGTATAAATACAGCTCTGGATACTTGCAATCGCGCTCTTGATGAATACCGGACCCCCGCCAAAGCGTCAAACGAAAATCCGTTTTTTTTTTCTGCGTTCTGCGTGCCCCTGAACTTAATTCCTTCAATTTATTAAACACCGGATACGAAGAACTACTTCCTTCACACACACACACACACACACACACACACACACACACACACACATATATATATATATATATATATATATATATATATATATATATATATATATATATATCACACTGCTAATGCTCGCGCATTACAGCTGTGAGCCCTTAGCTACATGCCACGTCAGTTTGCGTCGACAGAATCCGCGCGCTTACGAGCCTGAGGCGGCCTCGAGGAGAGGCTTCGGCAGCGAGCACGACGACAGCCCGGCGGTGGTCAACGCGTCGTCGCGCCCGTCGCTCTGCCTCGTCAATAGCGGCTCCGGCGGCATGCACTCCTTCGACTCGGCGCCCGCCAGCGAGCGTCGCCTGCCGACCCGCTGCTTGGCCTTCGGTCGCCGCTTGCCTGCCTCTGCGGCGCTGGCTTTGTTGCGGCGTCGGTCCTTGCCGGTGGCGCCCCGCTGCGGCGCCGCCGCAGAGTCGACGGTATTCGTCGCGGCGACGCTCGCTAGATCCTGCGAAACCACGTTAAAGAGCTCGTCAGTCGCGTATCGCAATCTGTTTTCTTACAAATGGTAAGTATTATATTTGCTGGCCCATGTTTTTTTTTTTTTAATACTGTAGACTTCCATTAATTGAAATCCGGCTCGTTCAATTTTCGGTAAATTCGATCCCGACTGAAGGTCCGGCGTCCCTACCTTTTCGTTGGCCCAAAATTCCGTTATTCCGATCTCAGCATTGGCCTCCGCCGAATAATTCGAACTTAACTGGTCAGCTTCGCCACTGTACAATTGTGTGATGCGGCGAAGCATATCAGAAATGGAAAGGGGCGGCTATCACGGGACATAGCACGCGTTTATTAATTATACAGGCGCGCACGCGCCGCCTTCGGTCACACACAGTACGGGAACCTAAACGGCCAATACTTAGGCATACCGGCCTCCTTTCAAATCCGTTTCTGACGTTGCTGTGGTGATGTGAACACTTGTTTCCCCGCCATGCGTGTATCGTATATTAGACCGTTAACGGCGCGTAGTAGGCGTTCCTTAGTCATACGAGCACGCAGAAAAATCATAGATGTTTTGGTAAAGAAGGTGATAAAATGAAAAAGAGTCGCACATTCGCCCGAAAGGTGAAGCATCAATTGCGATAGGAAATTAGTAGTCAGCTAGCTATAAGGAGTATGAAAATCAAATTATGGGGTTTTACGTGCCAAAACCACTTTATGATATGATACTGAGGCACACCGCAGCGGGGAATTCCGAAAATTTGAACCACCTAGGATTCTTAACGTGCGCCTAAATCTAACTACACGGGTATTTTCGCATTTCGCCCCCATGGAAATGCGGCCTCCGTAGCCGGGATTCCATCCCGCGACCTCCTGTTCAGCAGCCCAACACCATATAAGTGGAAATGGTAGTTTATTTGCAGTTCCACATATAAATATATGCAACAAATCGTGAACACATGACCACGAATTACAAGAGATGTAGGCAGCGAAGGAAGAACGCAAGTTATCCCGTCTCTTCAATGAACGTCAAGGTTTGTTCAACAAAACCGGATATCATCATCAACATCAGCCTATTTTATGTCCACTGCAGGACGAAGGCCTCTCCCTGTGATCTCCAATTATTTTTGTCCTGCGCCAACCGATTCCAACTTGTGCCTGCGAATTTCTTAATTTCATCACCCCACTTTGTCTTCTGCCGTCCTCGACTGCGCTTCTCTTCTCTTGGCACCCATTCTGTAACCCTAATGGTCCACGGGTATCTAACCTACGCATTACATGGCCTGCCCAGCACCATTTCTTTCTCTTAAAGTCAATTAGAATATCGGCTATCCCCGTTTGTTCTCGGATGCACACCGCTATCTTCCTGTCTCTTAACGTCCACGCCTAACATTCTTCGTTCCATCGCTCTTTGCGCGGTCCTCAACTTCTTCTCGATCTTCTTTGTCAATCTCCAAATTTCTGCCCCACACGTTAGCACCGGTAGAATGCATTGATTGTACACCTTTCTTTTCAATGATAGTGGTAAGCTTCCAGTCGGGATGTGACAATGTCTGCCGTATGCACTGCAACATATTTTTATTCTTCTGCAAGTTGTCTTCTCATGAACAGGGTTCATGATCAGCGGATATATCGTTCGTTAAGTTGAAGATTTCGTTTTAGGATAGAATTTCGCGCAAAATAACAACTACAATTTCTAGTACAAGTGAACTATGTTCTGCCCCTGTAGTGAGGGTGCGCGTATGTTGCAGCATGGTAGGGCCCACTAATACGAATCCCGGGTGCTCCGAAGACGTCAACAATATTCATTATTTATTACGCCGTTTTTTTTTTCTCAATAGTTTCTCACAATGTTTAGTAACAACCGCACACGGTCCTCGCTTTTCCAGGCTACATAGGTAGAAATAAAAACCATTTCATTTGATTTTCGTTAAATATTGTGTCCCTTCAGGTGCGTTCAGCCATGTTTATCAATTTAATTAGCAGTTGTAAAGAAAAAAGAAAAAATAATAATATGTGCAACATTATGCAGCACTCACACTGGCTGCCATGGGAGGCTCGGGTTGTTGCGCCGCCGTGGTGATTCCTCGTGCGTTGGATTCTTGCTAAATGTCAAATTCACGGCTGCAGGATAAAAAAGCCAAGGGGCAAGCGTATAAACAAACGTAAATATTGAAACGTAAAATCACGTTCTGCTATAAGAGTAGTGAGTTCTGCTAAAAAGCACGGCACCACAACTTCCCGACCACGGACCATATTTTAAGCGGGTTCGATTCGGTCGAAGTGCTCATCATAAGTCGAAGCTGGTTTGACAATGAGATTCGGTTTGACCGTGAGAGCTGTGCCGCTGTGCTGTGCTGTGAAAGCTGTGCTCTATGATGTCCTTACACTGTGGCACCTAACACTGCGCATTGTATTTGCCTTAAAAGTCAATATGCAATCTTTGCAAAATGTTTCAACGCCAGTCCGCGGGCTACAAGACGCCGCGTGGCCCTGTTAGACTGTTCCTGTATAGTTCACCTTGCATTCTGCAATTCAGGAGGGCCAATGGTACTCCGAATCAGAAGGCGGGTATTAAACCACGCACTAACTAGTTAAACCTCGATATGACGAAGTAGGTAAAATCGGTCATTTACTTCGTTATATCAAAACTTTGTTGTATTGAAATTAGATTTTTTATACAAATAAGTACAGTCGCCAATCGATTTTTCTTACAAGAAAAGCGGCCGCAGAATTTTCCAAATTATTAGGCAATCGAAAAAAAAAAGCCAATTTGAATGAGAACACAGTTTATTTTGATGAACTGATACGGTTTCAAGTCACGTGGACGATATCTTCGCATTAGCGTTACGAATTAAGCGAAGTCAGTCACCCTTTCGCGTGCACTCCGCTCCCGGAGCTGATAGCGTCGCCCGCACAGGGACTACGCCATCATAAAGAGCGCCAGCAGCGGGGAGCGAATGCTTCGTCTGCCTCTCTCTCCACCGAGTCAACGAAACTTGAGATTAAGCAACCTCCAGTACTAAACGCGCTGGAAGACAGCTAACATGATGTCACGCCGTCTCAGCACGCCCTCTTGTGCAGCTGGCAGATTACCTCTAAAGCAGGGTGCGCGGCTGCGTATGCGCTCAGCCGCGCTTATAGCCATGCGCAGCCACAGCCGAGACGCGCGCCAGAAATCGCCAAGCGCCAACTTACCATTTCCCCTCCCCCCGCCTCTCGCGCACGCTTATTGGCATGACCGTGAGCTCGATAGAGATCCTTGTGATGAAAGGAGAAAAAATTGGGGTGAAGTGCAGCGTAGTAACTGTCTCTCCGGAGAGACCACCTCAACCGCACTGCACCGGGGAGGGGGGGGGGAAGGGTATGAAAAGAGTGGTGAAAGAAAGAGGGAAGGAGCAGCAGCGGTCGGACCGCCGTAGGCGTGGGGAGAGGGGTTCAGAGGCGATCAGCGAGAGCGATGTCCACGGCGAACACCAGAATCGCCCGGAAGAGGCGCTTCTGGTTCGAGATGTAGCCCGAGGGGTGCAGTAGATTGTCCACCGTTGCGCAGGGAAGATTGTGAGCTCGATGCCCTCCCCTCTTTTCTTTCGCTCGCACGGGAACGCGGCACTCGTAAAGCCACCATCTTTCTTCTCTCACCCTCGCACACTTTCACTCGCACCTAAAGCACAAGTACGCAGGCCGCGATAGGATTTTATCGCACTTGGAATCTACACGGAACATGATGCGGCTCCACTTCGGCGGTCGCTCTTGTCGCGCGGCGCGCGATCTGAGAGGTGCGTTTGCAAGCAGCCAATTGCAATTCATTCATTTGACAATATGCGTCCACGGAAGTTTCCATTCATTGTCTCGGCATTCCTTCGCGGCGGAAGCGAAGTTTTGTTATATTGAAATCACATACAAACTTTATTATATTTAGCTGCTTAATCGATGCTGTAACACTCTATGGATAACAGTTTATGAAAAGTTAAATACTTCGTTATATCGAGGTTTAACTGTAATTCATCGGATATTGAAATGGACCCCCTCTCTCCCCCGGCCCCCGACGACGTCCATGACCTGCTACTGCTGCTTAGTACTAATACGAATAGTACTAACGTACTACAACACTTTACAGTTACTACTACAGTTTAGCCCTACAACACTTTACTACTGTTGCCTAAGGTGCTGCAACACTATACTGCTATTTCTACTCGTAGTAGTAGTACCCATCGATATGCGGTCTCCGCGGGTGGGATTCGATCCCGCGCCTTTGGGCTCAGTAGTGCAACGCCAAAGCCACTACGTCGGGTGAATCTAGTCGTTCTCTCGAGAGCCAGTTGTATACGCCTCATCGAAACGAACACGACTTACAGCCGCTGTTGTGCTGCGTAAGGGGCACGACAGGGCCGCTTCCTTGCATTTCATAGCCCTGAAGAAGCGTTATTTCATGGGAAGTAATCGCAGCCACGTTAAGAAAAAAAATTTGGCACTTTTAAAAGTAAATCATTGAAAACGAGAGCAAGGTTTAGCGTTTGGCTGTAGCTCCTACGTCGATGTTTTTTAACAATACGCAGCGGCGATACGTTTGGGTGACGCAGCACGCGAGCCGGGTGCGGCACCAGGATTTTTCTGTTGTGAGTGATTTTCAATTTTCGCGGAGGTGCACAGGGGCACTCCATCTGGCACTCCACGGAAGTAGCGGGGGGAGAAGGGGCAACGAGGCAGCGGGAAATATTGGGAGCTCGCCGCCCTCCCCCCCCCCTCCCCCCATGCCCCGGCCTCACCCCTTTCTAGAGCCGTCCCTACACGCGACGAAATTACTGCTACGCAGCAGAAACGGCACCTAGTCCGCTACCAGATGTCTCACAACGCTCGCGTGCAGTAATCGTGCTGAGGGGTGCCGCCTGCGGCGCTGCAGACGTCGCGCAATCATGGTGCACGAAATAAAACGGACGGAAAACCGTTTGACAGAGTTCTCCAGTTTAACTTGCTGTCCGTCGTTTGCACACAGCTGCTCGTGCAGTAGGAACGCTCGCGTCCGGGCACGCACACAACACTCGTGGTAGCAGCGAACGGCACGACGCTGCCCTGACTGCGATGCCGAGCCGACCGAACGGAGCGTGACGGTGCGTCCGTTTGGTTTATATAGTCGCGTTCACAGCCAAACTCGGTGCGCATCTCCAGAGGCCTTCTAACCCTCCACGCGCTGAGCAAAGCACGCGCCGTTGATTCCTTGATAGCAGGACGTAGGCCGCGGTGCCGAGGGCGCGAGTTTCAGCGTAATTGAACGACAAAGCTAGTTAAATTGGGTCAAATTTACTGGTCACAATAACAAAACATGCTATCTTGCTCTAAAGACCAAACAAACCCGAGGGCCGTATCCACATGAATTGTGCAGTGCAGAGACTTCTCGTGCTTGGTGTGCCCTTCCCGTGACTACGCCCCCCTGCATAGTCCTCGCGAAAACCAAACAGTTAACGGCTAGAGGCGACGAGGCTGAGCTCGTGCTAGCTTCGGCCATTTAGATTCCAGATTGCGTTATATAGATATGCTTGAAACTGTACCGTACCTAGTTCATCGCAGCCCAGCGAAACCATTCTGGCGTCTACGTGACCACGTCCATTACACGGTCTCGCCCCTAAGGTCGAGCGGATGCGCGCGTCTCGTTCCCATACAACGCAGCTGACGTTTAAAAATAAATGTTGGGCATCGCCGTGATGGCCGCACATAACGTACCCGTTTTACAACTGCGTACGTCTGGAAGTGTGCATAATGAAACGTACTTAGCGTAACAGGCGGCGGCGGTGACCGTCTTCGCGAACACGCGTCGCTCAGTCCTCCTCTTCTTCTTTTGCCTCCGCGTGTTTGTGGCACGCACCTGCAAAGTATTTAAGCGCCTCCTAGCGGTTGTTAGATACTGCTTACCCTTGTTTTGTAGTTAAAAGAAAGAAACCTAACCACAATTAGCCTCGCAGTATCAAGAAATGCATATAGTTACCTTTCTAAGAATCACGCACTGCAATTGAATGAGTGAAATTGCTGAGTGTTCAAGGGAAGTGGGCTTATAACATAGCATTAATCTTTAGACGAGCATTAGTGTTCACACATTCTTCTCTGAAATGTGCCACGTAACACACTGGCGTACATCACAGTTTTGTACTATTTACACAGTTTACACCACAGTTTTGTGCTTTGTACAACTGCACTGTTTTGAAAATTATGGATAAAAAGAATGCGTTCTTGCCTCTCCTTTGCTTGATCTCTCTCTTTCGCTACGTTGGTTGAGGAAGTGAACCGGCATTGTAGCACTATTTACGTACTCTACAAAGCTGAGACTGAGTCGTGAAGAACAAATACTGAAATGGAAGCCAATTGTACGCAAAGCGCCTCGTGAATGATACGCGCCTCGCATTGAGAAAGTCGGCTGTAATGAAATTCCAGACCGTAGGAGTGGGGTACAGTCAGGCCAAAGGGCTGCAACATTCGAACGTCCTCCAGCGCTTTGACAGCAGCTGCATTGTAGAAAGGAAGGGCGTTGCCTTCTCGGAGGGTGCCGAGCTAGAGTGGGCTCAATGTGAATAGACGAAGCCTAAGGCTAAGGAAGTAGTCCGCGAGGAGCGAGTGCTTGACGTCGCAGTTCACTGTTGTCTGAATCTAGTCCAGCGCATGTGAAGAGCCGTGAAAAAGACATCGAAGCCAGAATATTTTCGTTACACTTGTAAATTACAGTTCTATAGTCCCACGCTACACTATTCAAATCTAGTTTCACTTTACTTCTAAGCATACGAAAAACCGCCTGCTTCTTGGCCAATACCCCATAGTGGGTATGGGCCAGTGTTTAGGATACAAGACAAGGCCACTACTAAAGCCCCTGTTAGCCGCTACAACCTTACCGCGACTCTCCTCGCTGCATCAGGCTAGTTATTCCAGAGTAAATTGAAAATTGCACGTCCTGCTCGAAGCCGGAAGATATATAGTAAAGATGGTCATTATTTAAACTACGTATACAGCTGCAAAAAGAGAAGAGAGCAACGAACGAGTGATATTTGCCCGAGCTGTTAGAGGGAGGTCCAGTGGCGTAAATTCGGCTACCCGTTCCTCAACATTCGATATGACTCGTCCAGTTGAAAGCTGCCCTGCCAGGCTTGTCAAAGCGGAAGCCCAGAATTCTAACATCTGAAATTATTTGGAGATTGTGCGAAGAAGCCTGCTTAGTTGTAGTGTAATCGAGGTACAATACTGAGCCTTTATGCCTGATGATGATGATGTTTGGTGTTTAATGGCGCAAGGGCCAGGTGTGGCCAAAGAGCGCCATGCTAATGTTAATGAGTTCGCAGTGGGCAGATGGGTTCTGTGATCTTAATGTGCCGTAGCTGTAAAGGGGCCTAAAAGAGTTGATCCAAATTCCTTAAAATGTAGGAGTAATAAAATTATGGGAATGACTGTTGACGTGTACTATGAACATTAGAAGGCATTGAGAAAAAATGATACAATATATAAAATACGTGAGATGCTAAAATGTCTGGAGCACTTGTGCCTCACCAGAGCCCTTGAAAGCCAAGGACCTAGAGGCATGTGCTATGCAAAGAACACTATCGTAGATGTATCCTCTGGAAAGAGGATGCACTACGGAATAGTTGGGCTTGCCACGTGTAGCACAACATCTTTCAAGTAAGCGAGGACTTCTTTGGTCTTAAAAAGCGGTTCTACACCAAGAAACATAGCCGGATGCAGATGGACGTGATGGCTGTATGCAAAAGGAAAGTGCTTCCTCCTGTCTCTTTCGGCTTCCCGGCACTCCAGGAAGACGTGGAGGACAGAAAGCCTGTCGCCGCATCTACCACAGGTTGGAGGCTCGTCACCAGTCAGGAGAAAGTTATGAGTGCCTAACGTGTGTCCTATTCTTAGTCTAGTGAACAGGACGTCTGGTCTTCGTGTTTTCGTTGTTGGGTGCAAGAAGCCTAACTTAAGCTTAATTACGTGAAGCTTATTACTCGTTTCTGCGTCCCACAAGCGTTGCCAGTGGCTTCGCAGTTTGTTTCTGAGGAAAGGCTTCATGTCTGCGGCAGGGACTGCAGCAGAACGAGTACCCTGTGATGTCATTGATTTGGCCATCTCGTCAGCAAGCACATTTCCCTGGATTCCTCTATGGCCAGGAACCCAGCATATTACTACATGTCTGTGTGATGAGTAGATGTTACATAAGTTAGTTAATTCGGGTTTAATGGCGCAAAAGCGACTAAGGCCATGCTGCGCCAGTCACAGGACAGTATAAGATCCAATGTTAAGGTAGTTACAGCTGTGTTACCTTAAAGTCGATGTAGATAATCGGTTTCACCTAAAAACTGGAACAGGTTAGTGAATGGCACTAGTGGGGCATCGCCCAATATTAAGGCAGGGTGCAGAGGTATGTGTAAGTGATACAAATTTTTGAAATGTTTCCGTCTCTGTGTTTCAGTGTGTCGGCATGATATAATGATGTGGGTTACTGTGAGCGTTTCGTGACATTTCTCGCATGTTGGTGGACTTTCGTTTCGAAGTAAAAAATTGTGTGTGAGATGCGTGTGTCCAATTCGAAGTCGACATAACATTACCTCATAGAACCGTTCTTGGTGAGTGCGTGATTTCCACTCGCGAAGCAGGGTTTTAGTTATATGTAACTTGTTATTTACGCACGAGTTCCATTCTTGTTGCCATTTTGATGCTAGGGCCCTACGAACCGCTCTGATGCTGTCTTTGTATGGAAGCGTTATGTGTGTGATGCTTTTGTGCGCTGCCATGGATGCGCTTCTATCTGCAGCTTCATTCCCTGCTATCCCAACATGGCTTGGGACCCAGCAGAATCGTATGGTTCCTTCGTATTTCTTGTTAAACACTATGTTTAAGATATCGCCAAGCAGGGGTTCAGACGCGGAGTTTAAGTTAAGGGCTCTTAGGGCACTTAACGAGTCGGTATAAATAATAACATTCTTCTGCTTGTCGGAAGTAATTTTCTTAACTGCCATCCAAATCGCATAAACTTCGGCGGTAAAGACTGAAGAAAAATAATTTATGCGAATGTTATTTTCCCAGTTTTTTGTTACGATCCCGACACCTACGTATTCTTGTGTGTTAGAGCCGTCAGTGTAAAATTCTGTGTAATTTTTATATTTTTCTTGGATAGCTCGGAACTCTTGTATTATATGCTCTTGTGGAATGTCTTTTTTCTTTATATGTGTTAACGTCCAGTCACACAGCTGTGTAAAATTGCACCACGGGGGCAAATTTTGGTGGCCTTTCGGCAACCTGCAGGGCTTCCGGAGGAACATCATAGGTCTGACAATATTGTTCGTGTCTTAAGATGAGTGGCCGAATCATGTTTGGTTTATTTGTGTAGTGTATTCGTGATTGGCACTGTGTTACGATGTTGTAGCATATATGTTGTGGTGATGACCGAATTCTTAGTACATAGCAAAGTGTAAGTTGTGCTCTGCGGTGCTGTAATGAAGGCTCATTAGCGTCAACGTATAAACTTTGTACAGGCGATGTCCTGTAGGCACCGCTCGCCAGTCGTAGGCCAAGATTGTGAACTGGATCAAGTCGCTTAATGTAGGACTGCCTAGCTGCACCATAAACTACACTACCGTAGTCGAGGATGCTACGTACAAGGGATCGGTATATACGTAGTAGACATGTACGGTCAGATCCCCAGTGCTTATGTGATAAAACATTGAGGATATTTAGCGCTTTATTTGCTTTAATTTTGGTTGCGTTAATGTGGGCCAGGAAGTTTAGTTTAGTGTCAAACGTTACGCCTAGAAATGTATAGTGTTCTTTGACCGGTAGCGTTGTACCATGCAATGTGAGATCTGGAGTACAGTGTAACCCTCGCTTCTGGGAAAAGAGAACTGTAACAGTTTTGTGTGTTGAGAACCGGAAACCATTTTTGTTAGCCCATTGTGTAAGATTATTTATCGTTATTTGTAGTTGTCGTTCACAGGTGGGTAAGCTTGAGGCGCGGCAAGCCATTTGCAAATCGTCGACATATATTGAGTGCATACAGATGATGAGATGATCTTATTTACAAAGTTCATTTTGACTATGAAGAGCGTCGTGCTCAGAATGCAACCTTGTGGAACGCCATTTTCTTGTGTGAATGTGCGCAAGAGTATTGTGCCGAGACGTACTTGAAATGTTCGGTTTGACATGAAATCGCATAGACAATTCAGCATTCTTCCGCGAATTCCCATGTCAGCCAGGTCTCTCGAAATTCCGCATCGCCATGTGGTATCATATGCCTTTTCAAAATCAAAGAAAACCGCGAGGCAGTATTGCTTGTGAAGAAACGCGTCACGTATTTCATGCTCTAGTCGCACGATATGATGATGATGATATGTGGTGTTTAATGGCGCAAGGGCCAGGTGTGGCCAAAGAGCGCCATGACAAGTGGTGATGTTGGCGATGTATTATGGAGATGTGACTTGGCTGTAAAGTGGCCTAAAAATAGTTGCTGTAAAGTGCATAAAATCTACGTGATATAAAATTATGGCGATGACTAATGACGAATACTATGAACATTAAAATCCATCGTAAAAGAATGACATAAAATTGAAAGTATATGAGATGGTAAAAGTAGCTGGAGCACTGTTGCCTCGCCGGAGCCCTTGAAACACAAGGGCCTAGAGGCACGTGCTATACGAAAGAACTATCACAGCGCCATCCTCTGAAGAGAGGAGACGCTACGAACATGTGGGGCTAACAACATGCAATACAACATCTTTCAGATAACTTAGGACTGCATTGGTGTCAAATAGCGGTTCTGGGCCGAGTAACATTAATGGGTGAAGGGGAATGTGCTGCCGGTATGCTAAGGGAAAATGTTTCTTTCTTTCAGATTCGGCTTTCCGACACTCCAGGAGGACGTGGAGGACGGTAAGCCTCTCCTCGCATCTACCGCAGGTTGGAGGGTCATTTCCGGTGAGTAGAAAATTATGAGTGCCGAATGTTTGTCCTATTCTGAGACGACAGAATAGGACATCTGTTCGGCGGGATTTTGTTACAGAGGGCCAGAATCCTAACTGTGGCTTTATCACGTGGAGCTTATTATTTGTTTCCGCGTCCCATAGGCGCTGCCAGTGGTTCCGTAGTTTCCGACGTAAGAAGGGCTTCAGGTCGGTGACAGGAACTGCAGCGGTGGGATTAGCAGAATGCGATGTAACTGACGTGGCCATCTGGTCCGCCAGATCATTACCTTCGATGCCCCTGTGACCTGGCACCCAGCATATGATGACATGCTGGTTACCTATATACGCTTTACACAGAACGGAATAGAGTTCATTAATTACCGGATTTTTGTGGTTAGAGAATGACATCAAGGCCTTCACAACACTAAGGGAGTCCGTATATATAACTGATTTCTGGAGTTTTGATTTATTTATACGCTTTGCGACCGTCAGCAGTGCGTAAGCCTCAGCCGTAAAGATACTAGTTTCCGGATGCAGTACGTCGGATACCGAGAAGGATGGACCGACGGCTGCATAGGACACCCCGTCGTGTGACTTTGATGCGTCTGTGTAGAACTCCGTGCAGGAGTATTTGTGCTGGAGTTCCCGGAAATGCATTTGGATTTCAATCTCTGGAGCGTGTTTTGTAACTTGCATGAAGGATATATCACATTGTATCAGCTGCCACTCCCAAGGAGGTAGCAGCTTGGCTGGATGCATTAGGCGGAGCTCAAGTAGTGGGACATGCATTTCAGCACTAAGCTCCCTCACACGCATCGAGAAAGGCTGTCTTACGGAAGGACGATTACGAAACAGTGTAGTATATGTCATGTCATTAATGGTGTTAAAACAGGGATGTTCAGGATTAGAGTGGACTTTCAAAAAATATGTTTGGCTGATGTATATTCTCTGGATATGAAGTGACCACTCATTCGATTCTGCATATAAACTTTGTACGGGACTCGTTCTGAAAGCTCCTGTGGCTAAACGGATACCCAGATGGTGGACTGGGTCTAGCATCTTTAGCGCGCTCGGGGCTGCAGAATGGTAGATCACGGCACCGTAGTCCAGCCGAGATCTAATGAGACTCTTGTATAAATTCATTAAACATTTCCTGTCGCTGCCCCATGTTGTGTGGGATAACACTTTCAGTAAGTTCATTGTTTTTAAGCATTTGACCTTGAGATTCTTTATGTGTGGAATAAAAGTTAATTTAGAATCAAGTATGATGCCCAAGAACTTGTGTTCTTTGTTCACAGGGATTCGCTGACCATACATTTCGATACTGGGTTCTGCAATGAGCCCTCTCTTTCTAGTGAAAAGCACACAAGAACTTTTGTTGGGGTTCACTTTAAATCCGTTTTCATCTGCCCATTTGGACACTTTGTTCAAGCCCTGTTGTACTTGCCTCTCGCATACTGTAAGGTTGCGGGATTTGAAACCTATCTGTATGTCGTCTACGTAAACAGAATAAAAAATGGCTGGCGGTAATGAAGCACGAAGCGTGTTAATTTTTAAGATGAAGAGCGTGCAGCTAAGTACACCTCCTTGGGGTACACCAGTTTCCTGTATAAAAGGTCGCGACAATACATTGCCGACTTTCACGCGGAATGTACGGTTGGACAAATAGCTTTCTATTAGGACGAGCATATTGCCACGGATGCCAATTCCCGACAAGTCTCTCAAGATTCCATAACGCCACGCAGTGTCGTACGCCTTCTCCATGTCGAGGAATACGGATAGGAAATATTGTTTATGTAGAAAGGCGTCGCGAATGTTTCCCTCAATGCGCACAAGGTGATCGGTTGTGGACCGCCCTTGTCTAAAGCCACACTGAAAGGGATCGAGCATATTGCTGAGTTCAAGGAAATGTACAAGTCTGCGGTTAACCATTTTTTCAAAAAGCTTACAAATACAGTTTGTAAGGGCTATCGGACGGTAACTTGCCGCCATGGAAGGGTCCTTGCCCTGTTTAAGAACAGGAACCACAATCGCTTCTTTCCATGTGGATGGAAGGTATCCCGTAGCCCAAATAGCGTTGAAAAGTGTGAGTAGTGTAAGTTTGGTGTCAGTATGTAAATTTATGATCATGTCATACATGACTCTATCAGGTCCCGGTGCAGTGCTTTTGCATGTGTTCAAGGCAGCTGTCAACTCAGCAATATTGAAAGGCCGGTTATAGGGTGCATTCTGTCTGGATTTTCGTATTATTGGCTTACATTCTTCTATTTGTTTGTATTTCAAAAAGGATTGCGAATAATGGTTTGAACTCGACACGCTCTCAAAGTGTTCCCCAAGCGAGTCTGCCTGATCTTTCAGTGTTTGACCTTGTGTGTTCACCAAGGGAAGGGAATATGTTTGTCGCCCTTTTATCCTATTAACCCTGTTCCAAACTTTGGACTCATCTGTATACGAATTGATACCGGATAAAAAGTTCTGCCAACTCTCTCTTCTAGCCTGTCGGCGTGTTCGCCTGCCTTGCGATTTCACTTTCTTATAGTTAAAAAGATTTTCCGCAGTAGGAGAGGCGCGTAGCAACCCCCACGCTTTGTTCTGTTTCTTACGAGCGATCCTACAGTCCTCGTTCCACCACGGGACACGCCGTTTGCATGCCAAGCCATTTACTTGTGATATACATTTAGTTGCGGCATCTATTATGAAGGCTGTAAAATATTCCACGGCAGCATCAATTCCTAACGAGGACATGTCATCCCATGATATGCTAGTTATGGTTCGGAATTTATCCCACTCTGCTGTGTCAATCTTCCACCTAGGAGCCTGTGGTGGATATTCGTTTTCTTTAAGTGTTCTTAGTAGTACGGGGAAGTGGTCGCTTCCGTAAGGATCATTCGTAACTTCCCATTCTAGTTCAGGCAGTATGGACGGAGAAACTATGCTCAGATCAATTGAAGAAAATGTATTGTTTGCAAGACAGTAATATGTGGGTTTCTTCTTATTCAGAAGGCACGCATCAGAGGAAAAAAGGAACTGTTCAACAAGTCGACCTCGCGCATCTATACGAGAGTCGCCCCACAGGGAGCTGTGCGCATTGAAATCGCCAAGTACAACGTAAGGTTCTGGCAATTGATCAATAAAGGATTGGAATTCATGTTTCGTTAATTTGTAATGTGGGGGTATGTAAAGAGAACTAATGGTGATGAGTTTGTTTAGGAGTACAGCTCGAACCGCCACTACTTCGAGAGGCGTTTGTAGCTGTAAAAGTTGACACGCAATGCTCTTATGGATAGAAATGGCAACACCGCCCGATGATGCGATAGCATCATCGCGATCTTTCCGAAACGTGACATACGGTCGTAGAAAGTTTGTGTGTTTTGGTTTTAAGTGTGTTTCCTGTAAACACAGCACTTTTGGATTGTGTTGGTGGATGAGTTCTTGTAAATCATCAAGGTTTTTAAGGAGACCTCTGATGTTCCATTGAATGATTTGGGTATCCATATTTAAAATAAAATTGGTGCTGTGTTTACGGAAACGCATGGGATGCCTTAGATTACAGAGCCCTTTCGAGGCCCTGTAATAGGGGTTTTGTTCTTTCTGGAGCGTTCGAGGGAGCCTCGCCGCTCCTTAGGCGCTTGGTGCGCCTTGAGGATGGGTGTAGTGTCCATTGCCTCTTGTGAGGCGCCGGACACGTGCTCTTGCGAGCGAGATGTTTCCCGAGAGAGTCCCGCCTTGGAGGGCAAGACCCCTGCGCCCACGAGCCCGGAGGTCGATGGGGCTCCCTGAGGGATCTGGCTGCGCCGGCTGTTGCCAGTGCTGGAAGGGGCCGGGGAGGTTGGGACAGCCTCGGCGGCGGCCACCTTCGGGGCCGATGGTTCCTCGTTCTGGGTCGACGGAGCAGCGCTAGCTGCAACCGCCGCGGGGGCAGATGGCGTAACTGCCGACTCACTGCCTGTGGGTCGGACAGCCGCCGGAGGCCGTTGTGACGCTGCCCCCTGACGCGCCACATCGGCAAAGGTTTTCTTGGGCAGGTAGGATACCCGCCTGCGTGCCTCCTTGAAACTTATATTTTCCTTTACTTTAACTGTTACAATTTCTTTTTCTTTTTTCCAGGATGGGCACGACCGCGAGTATGCGGCGTGCTCACCTTCACAGTTTACACAATGGAGAGTGTTCTCGCAAGCTTCAGAGGTATGTTCGTGGGCACTGCACTTCGCACAAGTTTGACGGCCTCGGCAGCTCTGCGAACTGTGGCCGAAACGTTGACATTTGAAACATCTGAGCGGATTGGGCACATACGGCCTAACACGGAGCTTGATGTACCCTGCCTCGATTGACTCGGGCAGGACACTTGATCCGAAGGTGATTATTAAGTGCTTGGTTGGGATTTCTTTGCCATCTCGCCTCATCTTAATTCTTTTCACATTGATTACATTCTGTTCACTGAAGCCCTCCAAGAGTTCAGCCTCAGTGAGCTCCAGCAAGTCATCGTCTGACACAACGCCGCGGGTGGTGTTCATAGTACGGTGCGGGGTTACTGTTAGTTGGTTATCCCCAAATGACAGAAGCTTAGGCAGTTTCTCGTATTGTTTCTTATCGCGGAGCTCCAGGAGGAGATCACCGCTTGCCATTCTGGTCGCCTTATAACCGGCTCCAAAAACATCAGTCAGAGTTTTTGATACAAGGAAAGGTGAAATAGTGCGCACTGGTTTACCGGGTTTTTCCGAGTGAACTACATGGAAACGTGGGAAGTTGTGGACTTGGCGTCCGAAAAACTGAAAAACTTCATCGGTGCGCCCTCTTTTCTGAGGGCGATCAGGGAGTGGAGGAAAGGAGCTATCCATAAATATATGTGAGATTTCGGCAGTAATGCCAGCCACCCACCGTGGAGTCCTACAAGGGGACGCTGCAGGGCCTGAAAAACAGGGCCTGCAAACGCCAGCTGTACGTTACCACTATAACCAAATATGAAATAACCTAGGTTGGCTATTCACACAAGGTTAACCCTTGCTGCCTGGAAAATTGGAAGTGAGAAGAAGCCAGGAGAAGACAGGAAAGGTGGAAAGTGAGAGAAAGACAAAAGCTGGAGGGAGAGAGAGACAGGAAAAGGCAACTACCGATTTCCCCCGGGTGGGTCAGTCCGGGGGTGCCGTCTATGTGAAGCAGAGGCCAAAGAGGTGTGTTGCCTCCACCGGGGGGCCTTAAAGGTCCAAACACCCGGCATCAGCTCAACCTCCAGGATCCCCCTTTCCCCAGACACGGCTAAGCCGCGCACGGCAACACGCGGGAGGGTCCAACCCTCGTGTGCTCGGGTCCGTGGTGTCGCAACACACCAAACGCCTGCTGACGCAGACGCCCCTGCGGGGTAGTCGCACGATATGGTCAGTGGCGGAACAGCCCTTTTTTTATCCGCACTGGTGCTTGTCTATTAGGTTTCTTGTTTCGAGGATGAATGTGAGTCTTATGTTTATAATGCTCTCATAAGATTTGGCTAGACAACTTGTTAGTGCAATGGGTCTATAGCTGCTAGGGGATGTAGCGGGTTTACCAGGTTTTAGAAAAGGCACTACTACCGCTTTTTCCCAATCTGTGGGCATTACCCCAGACTCCCATATCTTATTGAAAATTTTAAGAAGTGCCCCTACCGACGCTTGGGATAGGTGTGCCAGCATTGTGTAGTGCACACGGTCGACACCTGTTGCCGTTTTTTTACCAGCAGAGAGAACTCTGTTCAATTCATGTATTGTGAGGGGTTTATTGTACATTTCAGCTGAAGCCCCAGTGGTAGGCAGCCTCTCTTTCTCAGCCAATTCTTTATATTTTAAAAATGTATTTGAATAGTTTGCTGAGCTGGATATGTTATGAAAGTGTTCACCTAATAAGTTGGCCTGGTCCTGTAGTGTTGTTTGTGTGCCTGGACATGTAAGTAGTGGTATAGTGTATGATGAGTACTCTCCTCTAAATTTCCTCACCTGGTCCCACATTCGTTTTGATGTGACTACTATTGATTGAAGATATGTATTTTTGCCATGATAATTTTTCTGCGTTTCTTCGAATATATCGTGCTATGGCTTTGGCCTGTTTGAAATTTAGAAGATTGTTATAAGTGGGGTACCTTCGTAGGATTCCCCAGGCCTTATTTTGTTCTTTTTTGGCTTTAGTATACTCGTTTGTCCACCAAGGATTTAGCTTTTTGCGCACAATACCGGAAGACTGCTGTATCGCCTTTTCTGCCGCTGTGATTATAACCTCAGTGATTTTTTTTATTAAGATCATCAATACTGAGCTCTGGCGAAAACACATTTTCCAGTTTCGCGTTCTGCATAAAAACCTGCCAGTCAGCGAGCTGTAATTTCCATGGGCGTGGTCTAGTTACTAGGGTTTGTGGTGATGACAGGTGTTTGATGAGTGCGGATAAGTGGTCGCTACCATATGACGTGTCGAGAGCTTCCCATTTACGATTAGTAAAAAGAGAGGGTGAACAAAAAGCTAAATCTAAACAACTAAATGTGCGAAAAGTCGGTGAGAAATAAGTTGGCGCACCTGAGTTTAAAAGACAGATATCGTTTGACAGAATAAAATCTTCAACGAGCTGCCCTCTTTGGTCAGTTTTGACACTGCCCCAAAGAGTACAATGAGCGTTAAAATCTCCTACCAAGACAAATGGCTCCGGTAACTGATCTGTTAGATTTTCTAAGTCTTTGATAGTAAAATGTGTGTGGGGCGGAATATATAGCGAGCAAATGGTGATTGTTTTGTAGGATAGAATGGTGACAGCTACGGCTTCTAAAGATGTATTTAATGGGACATTTCGGGTAGGAGTGCCGCCCTGCACGACTATAGCCACTCCACCTGACAACCGGTTGGAACATTCGCGGTCCTTTCGGACAACGGTGACACCTCTAAGGAATTGACTGTGTTTAGGGCCTAAGTTTGTTTCCTGTAGGCAGAATACGATTGGCGAAAAGTTATTTGTTATGTCCTTAATGTCACCTAAATTGCGAATCAGTCCTCTACAATTCCAATGCACGATAAAAGCCATAGTGGCAGAATTGAGATTGGTAATTTACATATATGTACTAAGTAACTGTAGGTGACATTTGTTAGTGGGAATGTGCTATTGGAAGAACGGTAACCGTTCAGGTTACCGGTCCCTTTGTTCGCGTAGTTATTGTGAGCTTGTCTTTCTTAGTGCGCTCCAGAGAGCGCTGATGTTTTGGCGTCGATGACGCCGGAGCTTTGGTGTCGACATCCATAACCTTCTCCGAGGCGCTGGATGATCGAGAACCAGGCGCTGAGACGCGCGTCTCAGGCCTGGGAGTTCGATTTAGCCTGGGGCCCTGTGGAACCGGGGTCTGCAGGCCAGTCTGTGATGATGATGATGATGATGGAGCAGGACTGGCTGCTGCCACCAAGGGGATGGATGGAGTTACTAATGGGCCACTGACTGCGGTCCCTGTAGACTCCTGAGACCACTGCGGTGCTGTCCCCTGTCGCACCGCACTGGCGTAGGTTGTTTGAGGTAAGTGTGCTAGTTTCTTTCTTGCTTTATAAAAAGAAATCTTCTCTTTCACTGTAAGTGCAATTATCTCTTTCTCTTTCTTCCAGCAGGGACAAGATCGTGAGTATGCTGGATGATCTCCTTTGCAGTTTGTACAGTGTGGAGCAGCATTACAGTTTTCCGACTGATGGTCATTGGCACTACACTTTGCACATGTCGATTTACCTCTGCATAATTGCGATGCATGTCCGAATCTCTGGCACTTGAAACACCGCCTCGGGTTTGGGATATACGGTCTTACGTTGATCTTAAGATAGCCTGCATCAAGTGTAGTAGGTACAATGCTGGTACCAAAGGTAAGTATAACGTGTTTGGTCGGGATTTGTTCGTCATTTCTTCGGAGAGTTATTCTTTGAACTTTGATTACATTTTGTTCTTGGAAACCTTCCAGGAGTTCTTCATCGCTTAGGTTTAGGAAATCTTCTTCTGATATTACACCTCTGCTTGTGTTGAGAGAACGATGTGCTGAGATTGTGACTTTGATGTTACCGACACTGGTTAGATCAGCGAGCTTTGCAACTTGGTCTTTGGTTTTGAGTTCAAGGAGGAGGTCCCCACTTGACATCTTTGAAGCTTTGTATTGCTTTCCGATTTTTTCTACTAGGCATTTTGCTATTAGGAATGGCGATAGCTTTCTCATTGGCAGACATCCTTCACTGTGGATCAGATGGTAGCGTGGGAACGTTTCTGCGTTGGGTTTCAAAGTGAAATCAAAAATTGCTTCGGTGCGCCCTCTTTTGATAGGACGATCTGCAAGGGGGGGGGGGGGAACGCATTTGCCATGTATTCTTGGAATATTCAGCGGCGATGGTAGCCACCCACCACCGAGCTCAACAAGGGTACGCTACGAGGTTAGGAACATACCTGTATACGTCAGCTATACAACGCCGCTATAACCTAATATATGTACCCAAGGTTGGGTAGATACACACGGTTAACCCTTGCTGCCTGGAAAATGAGAAGTAAACTGAAGTGAGTAGAAGGCAGGAAAGATTCAAAGTGAGAGAGAAAGACGAAGAGTGGAGAGGGGGACAGGAAGAGGCAACTGCCGATTTCCCCCGGGTGGGTCAGTCCGGGGGTGCCGTCTATGTGAAGCAGAGGTCAAAGGGGTGTGTTGCCTCCGCCGGGGGGCCTTAAAGGTCCAAACACCCAGCATCGGCTCAACCCCCAGGATCCCCTTTTCCCCAGACACGGCTAAGCCGCGCATGGCTACACACGGGAGGGTCCAACCCTCGTGTGCTCGGGTACGTGGTGTCGCAACACACCAAACGCCTGCTTGCACAGACGCCCCTGCGGGGGATGTTACATAAGTGTGTGTAGAGTTCATTAAAGACAGGATTTGTATGCTTTTGTAAAGAAATGAGTGCTTTTACAAGACTTGACGAGTCTGTGAATATTATTGCTCTGTCAAGTTTCAGTGTCTTTATGTATTTATATGTTTTACTGCAGACAGTACTGCATAGGCTTCTGCAGTGAAGATACTTGTTAGGGGATTCAACACGTCAGATTCAGAAAGAGAGTGACCAACAGCAGCGTAGGATACGCCAGCATAGGATTTGGACGCGTCTGTGTAAAATTCGTAGCAGGAGTACTTCGATTGAAGCTCTCGGAAATGCATGGCAATTTCAAGTTCAGGAGCATGCTGCGAGACCTCTACAAATGATGTGTCACATTCTATCACCTACCACTCCCAGGGTGCTAATAGATTAGCAGGAGCCATTTGGCGATGTTCGAGTATTGGGACATCCATTTCTTCACTAAGTTCTCTTACACACAGCGATAAAGGAAGTCTCACGGAGGGTCTGTTACGGAAAAGTGTTTCGCACGTTAAGTCGTTCACTGTCGTGAAACACGGATGTTCCTTGTTAGAGCGCACTTTAAGAAAGTAGGTGAAGCTGATGTATGTTCTCTGAAAATGTAGTGACCACTCATCTGACTCTGCATATAGACTTTCGACGGGGCTTGTTCTAAATGCGCCAGTGGCGAGGCGGATACCCAGATGATGAACAGGGTCTAACATCTTTAGCGCGCTCGGTGCAGCGGAGTGATAAACCACGGCCCCATAGTCCAGTCGTGATCGAACTAGGCTCCTATAAAGATTCAATAAACACTTTCTGTCGCTACCCCATGTTGTGTGTGATAGGATTTTAAGTAAGTTCATTGTTTTAAGACATTTTCCTTTAATATATTTTATGTGTGGGATGAATGTAAGCCTGGAGTCAAGTATAACGCCTAGGAATTTGTGTTCCTTGTTTACGGGTATTCGTTGCCCATATATTTCAACAGTGGGATCTGCAGCAAGCCCTTTTTTCCTGGTGAAAAGAACGCAAGAACTTTTGTTGGGCTTCACTTTGAACCCGTTTTCGTCTGCCCACTAGGAGACTTTGTTTAAGCACTGCTGTACCTGCCTCTCACAGACTGTTAGGTTGCAGGATTTGAAACGTACCTGTATGTCGTCTACGTAGACGGAATAAAAAATAGATGGAGGTAATGTTTTGCGAAGCGTGTTCATTTTAACTACAAAGAGCGTGCAGCTCAGTACGCCTCCCTGGGGTACCCCAGTTTCCTGTATGAATACACGCGACAGCGCATTACCTATTTTCACTCGGAATGTACGGTTTTGCAGGTAGCTTTTTATAATGTTTAACATAGTGCCGCGGCTCCCCAGCGTCGATAGGTCACGCAGGATGCCATAGCGCCAAGTTGTATCGTACGCCTTTTCCATGTCGAGAAACACGGATAAGAAGGACTGTTTATGCACGAAGGCGTCGCGAATGTTTGCTTCCATGCACACTAGATGGTCGGTTGTAGATCGTCCTACTCTAAAGCCACACTGATACGGATCAAGAAATTTATTTAATTCAAGGAAGTGCAAAAGTCGACGGTTTATCATTTTTTCAAAAAGTTTGCATATACAACTTATGAGGGCAATTGGGCCATCACTTGTTACTAATGTGGGGTCTTTGCCCTGTTGAAGAATCGGGACGACCAACGCTTCTTTCCATGCGGTAGGGAGGTATCCCGCAGCCCATATTGCGTTAAAAAGTGCTAGCAGAGTAATTTGTGTATCACTGGGAAGGTGTTTGATCATGTCGTACATGATCCTGTCCGGTCCAGGTGCGGAGCTCTGACATGCAGTCAGGGAGGCTCTAAACTCGGCGATGTTAAAAGGCGCGTTGAAGGGTTCGTTATGTCTGCATTTGCGGTCGATAGCCTTGTGTTCTGCTACTTGTTTGTGTTTTAGAAACGCCTTGGAGTAATGCTTAGAGCTGGAAACATATTGGAAGTGTTCGCCAAGGGCGTCTGCCTGGTCTTCCAAGCGGTTTGCTTCACCGTTTACTAGGGGCAACGGATGAATTTCTTGCCCCTTAAGTCTTTTCAGCCCATCCCATACTTTAGATTCTTGAGTGTACGAGTTTATACCAGATAGAAACATCTGCCAGCTTGCCCTCTTTGCCAGTCGTCGCGTCCTTCTTCCCTGCGATTTAACCTGTTTAAATTCTATTAGATTTTCTGCTGTACGAATTTCGCGTAGTTTGCTCCAAGCTTTATTTTGTCTCTTCCTCGCCTCTCTGCAATCGTCATTCCACCAGGGGACCCGTCTTTTGGATGAAGTGCCTCTTGTTTGAGGAATGAACTTTTCAGTGGCATCAATGATAAAAGCGGTGAAGTATGAAACAGCATGATCTATAGTAAAATTATCTATAAAATCCCGTGATATTTGGGTGGATTCTCTAAAACGTTCCCAGTCAGTTGAGGCCAGTTTCCAGCGAGGGAAGTGTGGATGCAAGTCATGTTTGTTTACGAAGTTCAGCGTTAGTGGGAAGTGATCACTTCCGAATGGGTTTTTAATTACATGCCATTCTAAATCAGGAAAGATGGAAGCGGATCCGATCGCCAGGTCTATTGATGAGTACGAGTTATGATGAGGATTATAATAAGTTGCTTCTTTCTTATTAAAGAGACACGCACTGGTGGTTAAAAGGGAATTTTCAATGAGTCGACCTCTCGCATCGCATCGCGAGTCTCCCCACATTGTGTTATGAGCGTTAAAATCTCACACTATGATATAAGGCTCGGGAAACTGGTCAATGAGGTTATAAAAGTCTGTTTTTTCGAGACGCTGGTTTGGCGGTATATAAATGGAACACACAGTTACTATTTTATTAAAAAGAATGGCCTGAACAGACACTGCCTCAAGAGGCGTGTTAATAGCGACGGGTCGGCAAGCTACCGCCCTGTCGGCTATTGTTGCTACACCGCCGGAGGCATTAGCCTCCTCACGGTCTTTTCGGAAGATGGTGTCGTTTCGAAGAAACTTTCTATTGGTAGGTTTGAGGTGTGTCTCTTGAACACACAGCAGCTTCGGATTATGTTTGTGTATTATTTCTCTAATGTCGTCGAGGTTATGTAGAAGTCCTCGTACATTCCACTGTAGTATTTGTGTTTCCATTTTGATAAATGTGTTTGGTGCTGTGTGTTTAAGAAACTAGCTAGTTCACAGGCGCTTTGAAGGCGCCGTGACGGGAGTTTTATCTGTTTTGGAGCGATCGAGAGGGCCTCGCCGCTCCTTAGGCGCTGGTGGCGCCGTGTGGCTGGTGGTTGTGTCCATCGCCTCTTGCGAGGCGCTGGACAGGCGCTCTTCCGAGCGCTTTGTTTGGCGTGAAGGCCTCGGCACGTTGGACGAGGCCTTCGGGGTCACCTGCCCGGAGGTAGATGGCCCCATCTGCTGGGTTGGCGTAGCAGCACTAGCTGCATCCGCCGGGGGCGCGGATGGCGTCCCTGCCGGCTCACTGGGTGTGGGTCGGACAGCCGCCGGAGACCGTTGTGGCGCTGCCCCCTGACGCGCCACATCGGCAAATGTGTTTTTGGGCAGGTAAGATACCCGCCTGCGTGCCTCCTTGAAAGATATGTTTTCTTTGACTTTGATTGTCACAATTTCTTTCTCTCTTTTCCAGGACGGGCACGACGCGAGTATGCGGCGTGCTCCCCTTCACAGTTTACACAACGTAGAGTGTTCACGCAAGCTTCAGAAGTATGTTCGTGGGCACTACACTTCGCACAGGTTTGACGGCCTCGGCAGCTTTGCGAACTGTGGCCGAAACGTTGGCATTTGAAAGATCTGAGGGGATTTGGCACATATGGCCTAACACGGAGCTTGATGTACCCGGCCTCTACAGACTCGTGCAGAATACTTGAGCCGAAAGTCAATATAAGGTGTTTGGTCTTGATTTCTTTGCTGTCACGCCTGATCTTTATTCTTTTAACATTGATAACATTCTGGTCACTGAAGCCCTCCAAGAGTTCATCCTCAGTGAGCTCCAGCAAGTCATCGTCCGAGACAACACCGCCGCTTGTGTTCATCGTACGGTGCGGGGCTACAATTACTTGGGTTTCCCCAAATGATACTAGTTTTGTCAATTTCTCATAATGTTTCTGATCGCGGAGTTCCAAGAGGAGATCACCGCTTGCCATCCTCGACGCCTTATAACCTGGACCAAAGACTTCATTCAATGTCTTAGAAACAAGGAATGGTGAGATTGTTCGAACTGGTTTATCTGGTTTTTCAGAGTGGATCACGTGAAAACGAGGGAAGGATTCTTTTTGCCGACCAAAAAACTGGAATACATCATCGGTGCGCCCTCTTTTCTGAGGGCGATCAGGAAGCGGAGGAAAAGAAGTTGCCATAAAGGAATTGAATTTTCGGCAATAACCCCAACCACCCACCATGGAGCCCTATAAGGGGACGTTACAGGGACTGTAAAAACAGGTCCTGCAAACGCCAGCTGTACGTTATCACTATAACCAAATATGAGATAACCTAGGTTGGTTATTCACACAAGGTTAACGCTTGCTGCCTGGAAAATTGGAAGTAAACGGAAGCTAGGAGAAGACAGGAAAGATGAAAAGTAAGAAAAAGACGAAGATTGGAGGGAGTAAGAGAAGCAGGAAAAGGCAACTACCGATTTCCCCCGGGTGGGTCAGTCCGGGGGTGCCGTCTATGTGAAGCAGAGGCCAAAGGGGTGTGTTGCCTCCGCCGGGGGGCCTTAAAGGTCCAAACACCCAGCATCAGCTCAACCCCCAGGATCCCCCTTTCCCCAGACACGGCTAAGCCGCGCACGGCTACACGCGGGAGGGCCCAACCCTCGTGTTCTCGGGTACGTGGTGTCGCAACACACCAAACGCCTGCTCACGCAGACGCCCCTGTGGGGTTTATGCCTGGTAAAACACATCCTGATAGCTTATAAACTTGCACTTTTCTGCACGCTGCGACGTGGTCGCGTACACTCAACACATCTCGAGTTTTCCGTCAGGTACATCCAAAATCAGTGATGTCCGCTTATAATGCTGCGAAGAAATGTGCGATCGATGGAGGAATCTGGACATCTCTCTTCCGGCACAGCACCCCAATGCTCCAACCATTAGGCCACGATCACGCCCATGATTAAACGCCATGGCGCATGCGTCGCGTGCTAGTTCCTCGCATTCATAGCTCTGGACAGCTAGAGTTTCGAGACGCTGTGACAGACTGCACTGCCTTCGGTATCGGCCAGTATTTTTTTCGTCAAACAGATACTTACAAAATGGACTGAAGAAGAACTGCATATCTGGCGAGTTGGTGGTTTTCCGTAATGTTTAAAAACAGCGTTACCGACACAGGACACGGAAAAGTGTTTGGTGTCATATGTGTCAGTAGCGCTGTTTTTAAAACATTACGAAAGGAGTTGAGGTCAGCCTCCAATGCCAAGGCAGGTCGAGACGGTTGGCGAGTCCTCGATCAGATTAGATAATTCCCGCTTGGCCCGCTCCAGGCATACGCCAGGCGTCGATCAAGCCGAGCTCGTTTACATTAGCGCGGAGCTCCTGCGCACCACTTCAAGCTTGCGAGAGTTTAAAGAAGCCCCGTCCTCTTGATATTGTGCGCAGTTATACATGCTACGCAAGTGAGTTTTGAAGGACCAATCGTGCGTTGGTCTAAGCTCGAAAAGAATTCGCGTTGCTCGCAGCCCCGGTCATGCCGACAAAAATTGGACACGCCCATAAAAAATTGGCTGTTGCATCCTAAGAATACTAATCGCATTTAAAATGGAGATGGAACTCATCACGTGAACGTGACGTGGACCGCCGGTTCAGGCATGGGAGAAGGCAAGGAAAGAAAGCCGTTGGCGGACGCTAGTCGAGGCTGAGGGAGGCTGTTTCTGTGCTTGAAGTGACGGTCGCCTTCTGGTTGCGTGGCAACACATTTCAAATTCTATCTCATCTAATAATAACAAATTTGAAAAACTGTTTGAGTAAGATGCTCCCTAAATTGCGCTTTACAATCAACTTCCAGGGTTTAAACAAAATTTCGAATGGGGTCTGGTGAGGGGTTCTTAAACAGTTTCGATGTAAAACATTCACACGTCAAACTTCAATATCAGCTAAACACGGCGAGTAATCAAGCTGTGGAAAGCACACGAGCAGCAGAAAGATTCAGTGCCGTTTCCAGATTGGAAGAAGACTTGGCACCCGTAGGCGCCACGTGCCAGAGCTTACATGTACTCATAATTCAGCATCATTCGGTACAGTGACCACGGCACACCCCACTACCCGAGTTGACAGGGTGAGGGGCTTTGGTTCGGGCTTGGAGCAGCACGAAATGAGCTTCAGGAACACGAGCCCAACAGACCTTCGGATTGCCTTAACACAAAAGAGGTCAAGGCAAACAACCATGGAGACCTCAAAAGTTGTCCCCGGGGCAATGCGACTGCATCCAGGTGCGCCACTACAAGCTCTGGCTCTGGGTTCCACAAAGACGAACGAAAACTCGTGGATTGACTGGCACACGCGGTCAAGTCGAGCGGCCTTAAAAGTATGCATTATAGCTTAATGGAGAACTTTCCACCTGATTCATCAAAAATCACGACGGGGAGAGTCCAAACTTCAAGAAACTTCTTCTCGCCTGAGTGATGGCGCTCCCGGATGAGATGCTACCAGACCGCCTTCCGTGCTTTTGCAAGCACTTCGTCAAGGCCCTGTGACCGTCTCTCGAAAACTACGTCACAGTGTGCTAAATAAACTTGGTATGAGCGTTCGACGAGAAAAGCACAAACTAGTTGATCGCCTGCTTAGGCAATGGGTGCAAGAAAGAGAGTGCTTGAAATGGGAACACCTGGGAGGACAAATAGACTAGCTATCTGCTCAACGAGAGCTGCAGAAAGCAAACAATGCGAAAAGATATGAACCGTATCCTCAGGACCGCCACAAAAGGGGCGCACCTCACGAGTCGGGATGGCTGTGAAGCGTCTGTAGCTCATCGGCAGACAGCCACGCGCCGGGCGGTACATGAACGTAGCTCGCCGCAGGTCAAGGAAGCTGCCTGTGATGAGCTACCTGCTTGGACTGTGGAAGGATATATCGTACCTACGGCAATGTGTAGTGGGACCTGGAGTAAGGATATCAACTAGTTCCTAAATTGAAGTGGATTACATCGATGCCGGATTGAACCTTGCAGAGGCATACCACACTGTTGGCAGCCGCCGCATAAATGGCCGAAGGGGATCCCGAATGAGGCCCACAGTGAGGAAATGTGCTTTGCAAAAACAGACGGAGTTGAGTGCTAAGAAAAAAAGAAGTAAAGCTTTACAAGTCAGGAACATATCCGAGTTAAGGTCTACCTAGGTTCACCTGACATGTAATGCAGTAGCCACGATCCCCAGATCGGGAATTCCGAGTCCTCCCTTTTCCTTGGGCAACTTTAGCACCGGCCGAGCCACACAACCAGTTGGCCCTTTCCAAAGAAAACGACAGAGGGCCCTCTTCAAGCTAAGCTTGGTTTGGGTTGGAACTGGAGACGCACATGCATGTAAGGAAGGAAAACAGAAGTGACCGAAGAATCGTGTCTCGAGCTGTCAATGAAGACAACCCGCTCAATTCCTGAATCTTGGTGTCAAGCTTCTCCTTAGCCTGCTGCCACTTTTAACGAGACATATTGTGTCGATCGAATTTGTAACCTAGAATTCGTAAGCATGTTTTCACGGATAAACCACGAACGGGCTGCGGACTGGATGGAGTGGAATTAAAGTACATGGCTGCACTTTTCGACATATTCAACCTTGCAGCACTTGCCCTGCAGTAACCACCCATGGCATCCAAGACGGTGAAAATGCCTCGTCTGGGACGACAATAGATAAGTCGTCTGCATAGGCGAAGAGTGCAACTGGTGTGGAGCCTGGTGGTAGTGGGAACCTGACAATTCTACTGTCACAGGACAGCCTCTGCAGAAGCGGTTCAAAAGCGAATACGTAGAGGGCAGGCGAGAGAGGATCCACCTGTCGTACGCCACGACCCACAATGAAAGCCTCCGAGACGCGATCCTGTACGAGGACAGCAAGCAGAAGTAGGCCGAGAATACCAAGTTTGGACCCATTCGCTGAAAACCCACACTAAAACCAGCCTCGTCCAAAACCTGGAGCACGTCATCATCATCAGACTATTTTATGTCCACTGCAAAACGAAGGCCTCTCCCTTCGATCTCCAATTACCCCTATCCTGCGCCAACCGATTCCAACTTGCGCCAGCGAATTTCCTGATTTCATCACCCTACCTAGTTTTCTGCCGTCCGCAACTGCCTTGGCACCCATTCTGTAACTCTAATAGCCCACAGGTCATGGTCCAATGGCCCACGTACGCATTACATGGCCTGCTCAGCTCCATTTTTTCTGTTGTCAATTAGCATATCGGGTATACCCGTTTGCCCTCTGATCTACACCGCTCTCTTCCTGTCTCTTAACGGTATACGCCTAACATTCTTCGTTCCGTCGCTCTTCGCTTGGCCCTCAATTTGTTCTCGAGCTTCTTTTTCAGCCTCCAAGTTTCTGCCCCATATGTTAGCACCTGTAAGATGCACTGATATTACACCTTTTTTTTTTAATTATCATGGTAAGCTTCCAGTCAGGATCTGACAGTGTCTGCCGCATGCGCCCCAACCCATTTTTATCCTTCTGTAAATTTCCTTCTCACGATAAGGTTCGCTTTTTAGTAATTGACCTAGGTAAACGTACTCCTTCACAGACTCTAGAGGCTGACTGGCGATCATTGACTCTTGTTCCCTTGCCAGGCTATTGAGCATTATCTTTGTCTTCTGCGTATTAATCTTCAACCCCACTCTTACAATTTCTTTATTAAGGTCCTCAATCATTTGTTGCAATTTGTCCCAATCTATGGCTAATAATATCGAAAGCCTTCTCCTGAACGAAGGAGCAGAGAATACCCGCAAGTTTCCTGGCATCTGCCCACAGGGGAAAACCCTTACTGCTAAACCGTGAAGCTGAGTGGAACGCCCCTGGACGCAACATGCCCGATATGGGTTCGAAACAGCGTTGCGCACTGGAGTGAGCCGCATGCAAAGACACTTTGCTATGAACTTGTAATCGCAGTTGAGAAGTGTGATGAGACGCCAGGATCTTAGATCAGTGCTTCTCGACTCATCCTTACAAAGAAGAGTGATTAGCTACTCTCTTTAAGATGCTGACAAAGTCCCTTCACTGAGCAGCCTATTCACCAGTGATGTAAAAGGCTTCACTAACAGTTTCCAAAACTTGACATAAAATTCAGCTGTCGGACCATCGGATCCTGGACTGCGATCATGCTTCATAGACTTCAAAGCCGAGAAGAGCGCGTCCTCGACTATGGATGAGTAGCAAACTTCCGGAAGCTCAGCTGGTGAAACAAAGAGCTGGGGTGACAGCTGGCTCGGCATTTAAATTGTTATAGAACTTCCTCGCCAGCTCAAGAACTCCATCTGATCAATCGAATATGCTACCATTGTGTGGATCTGCTATAGTAATGTGAGAGTCGTGCTCTTCCTTGAAATATGCCTACGGAGGACATTTCTCCTGCACCACGCTTCCCTTTCCAACCGCCCTGCTCGGGTTACAGCTCTCAAGCCACCCCAACTTCACTGCAGAATAATCCGAAGTTCCTTTCGGAGTGAGTCCAGCGCTGGAGCGACCACAGGCCCGCAAGACAGTGGCTTCGAGGGCAGGAGGATCACGTCTGAGGCGATTTTAAGCTGCTTGCGCTCCTCGTGTGTCCGACGCTTACCCCAAGACCTGAAGCGCTGGCGCACACCGGCCTTCCCTTTATCCCATTCTCTGCCTTCTAGATTCTCTCTGTCGTGGAGCGAGCGAAATAGAATGGACAATATATCTGCGGTTGCCTGCCTGTCCTTTAAGAGCCGTGGATTTAGACTCCACGGTCTCTTTCTTCTCTTGCGAGGCTAGATTCGAATCGGCAAACCGTATAATTCGACAGACACACAGCTGCAGAAACACAGATGCGGGATCGCGCAAGCTCTGCAGTGCAATGCACTGCCACACTTTTCCAGACTCTCCTTGTGGTACACGTATCGTATCAAGGTTCGTAAAGTCTTTAAATCAGAATTATTACAAATTACGCGCAGTACTCTCTACACAAGAGTGGAAATTAGGGTGATACCCTCAGGTTATAATTTGAAATATCACAAAATACGTTACGGTAATGGCGGGGTTAAGGCAAAAAGCGTTACCACTCCGTAAACGAACTTTGCGGAAAGGGAGTTTTACTATTGCGTGATAGGCGTTTATGTTCCTGGACAGCTATTAAATTATGCTTTAAATTTCGCATACATGGTGTTGATGAGTCATTTTATCTATTCGCGCAGTGAAATGACAGCTGGGAGCGCGTTGTACTTGTACTTTCGATGACTGCCGATCAGCGACGAAATCAGTAAAAGCCTAAAGGCTGTTTCACATGCTGCAACTGGAACGACGAAAATCGGCGCAGTCGCACGCGTCGCAATGCGATTTTTAGAGGGCCCATTTCACATTATTGCGATTTCAACAATGCGACGTCCAGGGTTGCTTACTGCCAGGTTTCGTGGCACACGCTGCATAATTATTTTATTGTAATGAATAAAACGTTTACATTATAATGCTATTGATGTTTCTTGATTAGGAGCAAATAATATGCACGTTTAGTAACTTACAAACATGTTAGTTAAGATTTGTTTTGGAGTGCGCAACGGCGGTTTCTGAAGTTCAGTGCGACATGGCATGCGTAAATAGCTGTTCGCAGGTGGTTCAGCGCTGTGTCATTGAATAAAGAACCTGGCTGTGTGTTGTCTCATCTGCCTTCTATGACCGTTTCGTTCTGCTTGCGCTACAACAATCTACAAGATGACCTATCGACAAGTTCATATACATAGTATGCACGTACGTCATTCAGGGATACTCCGCGACTTACGGTTTACGGCGGCGCTATCTTGGAGAACCTATAGGCCGCTGGCCTCGGCTCTTGTATGCACGTGAAGCTCTGCTAGTTCCAACTCTAGATGTGCCCTGCTGTGCGATATCATGAATATATGTGCTATGTACGGCTGCCGCAGCCGCAGCAACTTGTCTACCAAGCCAAATAACAGAGACCCGGGAACGGGAATGTTTCACCTGCCGAAAGTCATAACCTGGCAATGCGAAAGGACGAGACAGTTGTCGAAAAACGGCGACGCGAGTGGCTTGCGCGTATAAACCGCCAGGATTTAAAGAACCTGGACAACACTCGTGTGTGCGGTCGTCATTTCATCTCAGGTAAGCGAACCATTATGTATTTCAATTTGTATATAGCTTAATTACGTTCGTACAGAATCTGCTAGCCGAGAGTTTACAACCGACACTCCCCGCCGGTCACGGCGAGCATATTACTGCGCTTTGCGGAGATGCGTGCCGAAAGTTTTCTCGATCCGTTGGTGAATGTACCGCGTTCGAGCACTTGCGATGTCATAAATATGCGTCGCCTCGTTCGGTTTGTAGGCAAGCCCTCAGCATTGATGGATGACGGGAACGCCGACTGGGCGCCGTCACAGCTCTTGGGTCACGGACGCGACGGTCCCTCAGCAGGCGAATTGACCGAGCGCTACAACCGCCGCAGGAGACGTTCCAGGAAGGCCACTGCCGCAAGTACAAGTACCACTGACGAAACTTCATATGCTGCTAGCATGGATGCACTCCAGCTAGATTGTAGCAGTGGGTCTGGACTTCACAGTGCGTCAGCCATGGATTGTACATGCGACGAGCGCCAATCCCCAAGCTGTTCGGCTGACCATGGAACCAACAAGGGCTTGTACTAGCAGCCTGTCTGGCAGTTACGTCCTTTTGTTTCAACATCCTTGGTATAAAAACTAACGCGATTTCCTTTTAATTCTTGTAGTTGCTGTCACCCAGACAGACCTCACAATGAACGACATTGCGAGCATCGAGGTGGACAAGCAAAGGCTCGTGTGAGACCTTCAGATATCAATAGAGCAAGCAAGGCAGTTAAAAACAACACTGAACTCATTCAATGCGGACAACCAGAGGCTTGCCAATGAGCTTCGAGAGTCAGGGAAGCAGAAGGAGCAGCTAGCGATAACAGAGGCATCACTCCGTGATGACAATGGCAAAGTGATTTTTTACACAGGGGTATCAAATTTCTCGATTTTGATGGCAATTTTGAATCTTATTGAAGTGGTGGTGAACTACACGCCCCAAAATAGCTTGCCTAAATTTCAGGAGCTTGTTCTTTTTTTTGATGAAGTTGAACTTTCCTCTCCAGGATCTTGCTTACAGATTTGGTGTTTCGCAGTTCACTGCAAGCAGGATCCTGGACAAATGGCTCCATGCTGCGTTTTGGAGGCTTAGATCAGATAGTATGGCCATCAAGGAAGGCAATCCAGCAAACAATGCCACAAGCATTTGTGGATTCATTTGGGGCAAAAGTGGCGGTCGTACTTGATTGTTTTGAAATCAAGATTGAAAGGCCATCATCTTTGCTACCCAAAAGTGAAACATGGTCTCAATACAAGGGGAGCAATACTGCGAAATTCTTAATAGGTATATCCCCCCAAGGTGTAATTACATTTATATCTGAAGGCTGGGGTGGAAGGACGAGTGATAAACATATCGCTGAGCAATGCGGCATACTCGACAAACTAACGCAAGGGGACGTTGTTTTGGCAGACCGAGGGTTTGATATCGGCGACAGTGTGGGCCTGTATTGCGCAACATTGCACATCCCTGCATTCACTGAAGGTAAAAGCCAACTTTCAGCACTTGATGTTGCTTGCACACGGAAGTTAGCGAATATAAGGATCCATGTCGAAAGGGTGATCAGCTTAGTACGTAACAAATTCACTATTATGAAATCTATTCAACCGATCGACTTTTTCATGTGTACGCAAGGGGATGAGTACGCAACACTGGACAAGATTGTCACAGTGTGCTGCGCTCTCACAAATTTGTGCCCTTCTATCGTTCCCGAGAATACAAGAGCAGCTGCATAATTCAGTCCCTGTTGCAGAATTTTATAGAGAAACCTTTGTGCTGTCATTTGTGCATGCTAGCAGGATTCTTTTCGCAACTGCCATTGGCAGTGTACTTTTGATTTGGAACCACAAGTTTAGATATGTTTAGATGCACAAAGAGGCACATCATTAACATATATTAAGGGGGTTACCAAACACAGAACCCTGTGGAATGCCTGATATCAGTGGAAGTGGACTAAAAGCATTCTTGTTTATTTGCACGAACTGTGAGCGATTCGAGAGAAATTGTTTAACCCATCTTAGGACATTGGGGTTAGGTTAAGGTGTTGAAGTTTAGAAGTACGCGTTGATGATTAACTTTGTTGAAGGCTTTAGCAAAGTGAAGAAAAATTGCATCAGTATGTGTAGTATTAGTAGCAGAATTTAAATGTAAGTCATGAAAGAAGATGCCCAATTGAGTTTCTCATGACAGTCCTTTACGGAAACCGTACTGCGATTGATGAATAAAATCATGTGAGTTGAGAAAATCCGTTATGTGAGAGAATAAAACATGTCTCATGATTTTGCAAGGGATACTTATGGAAATTGCACGGTAGTTCAGTGGTGAATCTCTGTTACAATTGTAGACCGGAACGACCTTTTCGACCCCCGACTCAGATAGGTTGCGTGTGGTTAATGACTGGAAATTTTCAAGGTTAAAAAGAAGCGGAAATAATTTTAATGGTTTTAGGAGCTTAGAGGTTAGTTTGTCAGGGTCAGCAGATAGCGACAACTTGAGGTTATATATTAAAGTACTGGTACCGTTGACCGAGAAGATGACGTCAGGCATCTCTGGCATAGTTTGCGCAGAAATATCTGGAAGAGGCTTGTCGGAATCTTGGGTGAAAACAGCCGAAAAAGTTGCGTTAACGACATTGGCGCAGTCAGTCTGATGAGGGATCCCCTATTTCATTTGGAATACTGATTGGTCGGTGTGATTGAGGATTTATGATGTGCCAGAATTTTTGAAGGTTATCTGATATCATGTGACGAAGATTTTTATTACAGAAAAAGTGTTTAGCTTTGCGGATGGTGTTCAAGTACTACTGCTCAGATTCATTATATCTTGGGGCACCATTAGCACAAATGTTTATTCCAAAATCACAAAGGCAAGACCAAATTTAAGTTTTATGCACAGCAATATTCTGATATAATGTTTCTAAAATACTGTCTGATGTACTGCTTGTGTAATATCTAAGCTCAAGCAACAGCACGCGATATACATTTTAGCTTCAAATACTCCTTATGTACCGTTACAGCAGCCTACATGGAAATAAATGCTATTGAAGCTGCATGCGTTAGTTTGCCTGAAAACAAGGGTCTAGGTTAATGCCAAGTCATTGTGTTTACAAAAGCTTGTTGTGGCAAGGCAGAAACACTACTTTAATTTTCAGTTACTCGCTTTCATTTATGCCAAGAACAAGTGTGTAGACAATCCGTTAAGCAGTACTCTCAAATATTACGTGATGCTCTCGTCTCTGATGCCAGTTTGTTATGCACATGGTCTTCATGGTTGTTTCATTTTATTATTACTGCTTCCTGTATATATCTGCACTGCTCTATGTATATTTCATTTTCTGTCTATTATTGCTGTTTTATGTCCTATCCTGGTTCTGAAGTTATTGCTCAGTGTGTCATTTTATACTTTGTGCCAATGTATTTCGTACTTTTTGCATCAGAACGTGTAATTCCACCCCTCTGTGTCCTTCACGAGAAGTGCTGATAGTACCACAAATAAAAAAAAATATTCAGGTATTGTTGGGCAACTTTATTAACAATATTGCCAAGCGCATGCGATATCAAAGCATAAAGCAGACACACTTATAAAGCACAGCATTTATAAGGTCTTAAAAAGGGAGAAAACATTTACACTATTCAAGGATCGCATGTAACAGTGGAATATAGGATAACCTTGAAATCCAAACACCCCCCAATAATATTAATACAATAGTAGCCACAAGAACAGCAAAGTTTACAAATAATGCAGACAAATGTGTCAGAAAAGTCTAGCATAAAACTGCCTAATTAGCTTAATAGAATGGAGGAGACAAAAAGGACATACACAAAATTTCAACACAAGGGGACAAATTGAAATGCCATTTGCACAGATCATACTCAACACACACATTATTACTCGGATATATAAAAGCCAAGTAATGAAAACATTTATTAGGGAACCTGCTACGAAAAAACACACAGGTAGCACAGTTGTTATTTGAACTGCTTTTCCAAGTAAGGGTATGAAAATATTGAAGGACATGGTTCTTTTCTTGCTTAGTTAACATGTAATAGGTTGCTTAGTTAAGAGTGAGACGTACAGTCCGACTGACTTGTTTTTGTTTACCCCACACTAACTGCGGATTCTGTCTGGTTGTGTCCTTGGCTGCTGGCACTGGTGGCACATTCTTGGCAAAGCCATAACTTTTGCTTTGGAACATGTCTTATTTCGAGACATGTATAGTGGAATCACTTGTACTTACATCCAGAACCATCGCATGCCAGCATTTTCCCTGCTTCGGGGCCCTGGCAGTAGCAGAAACTATTTTTGTCAGTGCTGCTGGTGGATACCTTGTTTGTCCTAGTGATGTACTGTGCAAAAAGCTCTGGCAAAATAACATGAGTGAAAAACTCGCAGATAGTTACATCTTTTCTAAAAAGGCATCGTCCCTCTTCACTCTCTCTATGTGCAAGGATTGTGGCGTCCAGACGACAAAATCACAATATGCAACACGACACACAGCCACCTGAGTCTGCACTTGAAAATAATATGCATGTGTCCGCTTAAAGCGCAGGATGCCATTGGTGTGCACGAGGCAAAAGTTGTTGGTATTCAGTGCACTCTGCATCTCCTTAGTAGGCACGGTGTATGGGCACTTAACCTCGACAGTGCCTTTTCCACAGCATGTGCATTCAACAGAAGCATCTGGACTTGCTGCTAGGTATGGGTGTGTAGAGCTGAGGTACACACCGTGATTTGTGAAGTTAATGAGCCGCTTCATCATTTCTTGCACATAGCTGTACAGTGCATCAGTTTCGTGCTGAAGACCCCAAGCTGTTGCTGCAGAATAAAATTGATGCTGTTCAAGATAACAAATTTTCTTTACCAGGCTTACAGAAGGTTTACTAACAGTTGTTGTGCACACATTCTTCATAATTGGCGCAGTAATGTGGCCACCTCAATATGCATACCATTTTTGGCATTTTGCTTGATTTCTTGTAGTGCTTTCAACATGCTCAACCATTTCTTGGTTTACAGTGAGCTCCGTGAGGAACTTTTCTGCACGTGTAATTAGTGCAGGCAGGTCCTCGGAACACGCCTCTGCGCATGCCAGATTGTGAAGAAGTTGCGGCTCTCTTTGTCGCGGTGGCTGAAAGAGCCCACTTTACTTTGGGTGTATCACAAAGAGTGCTGGTCTTACGCCTGATTGTGCCACATTCGCATAGAACTGCTTCAGTTCTTCGTCTGTTGGTGGTGGTGGCACCGGTAGTCTTGCTTCTGTATGATCATCTGTATCCACAGCATTTGAGTCAGGATTCCTGCTCTCCATTGGTTTCTTTTTTCATTGGGAAGACGAGAAATCGATGTTTTCAGGCGCTTATACTGTGCGTGTGAATTATGCGCTGGTAGCCACACGTTGCTTTTTTCTGTGCACGTTCTGGCATCTCTAATTCGCACAGCTGTCTCAACAGCAAACAGTGTTGCTCACGATGTGCTTCGCCCAGCCCAGCCATGCAGGTGCAATGTGCTGTGACAATGGCCCCGCCCCATTGGCTTCGGCAACAACCCACACCTTCAGCAGGGGGTCCCGTAGCCTCTGGGAATGGTTGACCTGCAAATAAAGGCACAAATAAAAAAACTGCATATTAAGCATGTTTCTTGCTGTGGTTATTCATGATGCAAAGTGAGCACAACTCACCCTCTGCACTGAGGACATGACCACTGGCGTACTAGCTAGGGAGGCCATCCCCCCCCTCCCCCCCCCCCACACACACATCCCCGTAAAAACATTCCTGATATGCCACTGCACATGCCCAAACAAGAAACCAAATTAAATTAGAAATCGTTCGTGATAAATTCAACCTCTCGAAGTTTCGTTCCGACAACATGAAAAGAAAAATCATTAAGGGCATACTTTAGTGTAGGCGGAAGTCAATGTAGCTTGCATAGCGAAGGCTTTTTAAACGTTAGCTTGCAGCGATCACGCAGCTACGCTGCGTTTATTCGGGCGGTGGCCATACCATGGAACATAGTAGCGACAGGTAAACGGGCCGCATTCGTACACTGACTAACGTTGTTAGCTTTCGCAGTGGGAATCGCGTCGTCAAAAGGGACGAGTACGCTCTGGAAAACGCCCACTCTTTTGAGAACTCACCTCGCCGAGCACCACAACACGCTTTGACGGCAGTTGCTTCGCTGCGAGGCCTCTAACCCATCCACTTGTGAAGAAGTCATGGGCCTCCAAAGACTTCACCATTCTCGTCTGATCCTGTGTGGCGTAGTTCGTCGAAAGAACAAGGTAATTATGAATGTCCAGCTACGTCGTGGCTGGCAGAAAATCCGCGTCCGTGATGGCATCGGTTCCGACGCATAACGTGTACGGGTCGATGTTGTCACACATTTTCACTTTTGACTCGTGCCTGGCTCGCGCAGGGCCGACAAGGTCGTTGAAATACGTTGGGCAAAGCCCGGCACGATTCATTTTCGCTATCACTGCCTGAAACACGCTGCAGCTACTGTGACGGAGGCCACGAAAAAATAACAACGTGATAACCGCGCGCCTGTTGATAAAGTACGCCAAGATGGCGAAAGGTAGCGGACGCAGACGACAGCAGCGGATGTGACGTCACGTGCATACTATGTATAGCCACCCTCACCTACGAGACGTTCATTTCAGGGATCGCCAGTCGTTTGTGTGCAGGCGCGAGTAAGAGCAGGCGCGAGACAAAAAAAAATTGGCTGAAGGCTTAGCTTCGTTAAGCCTGGAAGATTGCGAAAGCAATACCCTTGGCTGCGCCTTGATTCGGCTGATGGTGTACACATGGTTGCCCTTTGTTAAACTTTTGGCTATACATCATCCGACATAGCGCAAGGCAGCGCGCCGACCACTGCGAGGAGCCGAGCTGTAGCCCCATTTATCCAAAAGGATAGACAGTTGGGCGAGTTGGTACAGTAACATTATCTTGGCTTCTAGCGCGAAGTGAACACGGACACAGAAAGGAGCAGACAGGACGAGCGCTAACTCTCAACTAAATTTTATTAAAACGAAGAACATATATATATAGGCGATTGCACAAGCCGTAGCATAAGAACATGACAAGGTAAAAAAATCAGTTAAACATATCAGAAGGTATGGAAGTCAAAGAACAAAAAATGATTAGTTCAGATTAGTACACGTATTGCGAAGGTACTGAAATTCGCAATCTAACAGAGACAGGTTTAAGGAATGTGGCCAATAGGTATGACGTCAGTACCGTTTTCTCGGCCCCACGCAACTTGTCTAACATGTGCTCTATGATAAATAGGAGACTTGAACAGGAAGGCAAAAAAAGAAAAGATGATTGCGGAGTTAAACATGTGTCCCCTTTAATGCCTTGCAACACGGGTATAGTTTATCAGATTCCACTCGAGTGCGGGAAAGCTTACATTGGACAGAGCGGCAGGTGCATTAACATTAGACTAAAAGAACACACACATTCACTAAACAACCCTAATGCATCACATTTAGCGGCACATTGTTTCGATTGTGGTTGCAAACCTTTCTTTGAAGACACAAAAATTCTTTCCAGACGCAGATGCCAAACCACGCGGGAAATTATCGAGGCATTCCACATAAAAAGATTAGGAGACACTTGCGTCAGCCATGCATCGTTGTATCTGTTAGATTGCGAATTTCAGTACCTTCGCAATACGTGTACTAATCTGAAGTAATCATTTTTTGTTCTTTTACTTCCATACCCCCTGATATGTTTAACTGAATTTTTTACCTTGTCATGTTCTTATGCTACGGTTTGTGCAATCGCCTATATATATGTTCTTCGTTTTAATAAAAATTTAGTTGAGAGTTAGCGCTCATCCTGTCTGCTTCTTTCTGTGTCCGTGTTCACTTCGCGCTAGAAGCCAAGATAATGTTACCCCATTTATCCTTCTAGCGTGACGTCACACCAGCGAGCGCCCTCTCTCGGTAGCGCCGCAGCAGCGGCGCGCATGGCTTCGCCTCCATCGATGCCGCGAGCTGGGGCCCCGTCTCTCGGTCTGGCGTGACGTCACACGGTCACGTGACGCGCAGCTGTGTAAGGAGGCGCCACGACCACCGACGGGCCGAAAATGCGAGTGCTTTCGCAATAAAAATCTGGGGGCTTTTGCTCCTTGAATATATGACTCTGCCTAGATTTTACGGAGGAGCTTTCTCAGCGCGTGTTGTAGGCGTTTGCTCCTAGACGTTCCGGCATTGCGGAGTGGGGTTAAGTTTGTTGCGTAGTGCGTCTAAATGTCGTACAAAAATCTCTCACGTGACCTGATCCTAGGTGTCTAGGGACAGGATCGTTTAGGGATTTTTGAGAAGGCGCGGTGGTGGCGCCGAGCGACGCCGTGGCGTGGTCGTCCTCGGCGTGATCGTTCTCTGGCCCGCGCGGACCGCGCATTGTGCAACGTTGCGTATGTAATTGTGCTTGGGTTGCTTGTGTGTTGGTGGTAGGTTCTGTGTTACTTGGCGGAAAGCCGTGAGTAGTGGCGGTGCGGCAGTGCGGATTTGGCCTCGGTGAGCTTTGGCAGTACAGAATCTGCGTTGTGTGACCCGTACTTTCTTGAGAACTCGGCGGTGGTGACAATGGAAATGTCGAAGTGGCCTAGTGCTTCGGCAGCGAAGTTTTGTGAACCGCGATGTGGCGTCGCCGTGTTCGACTGTGCTTAACGGACATCGAGGGATGTGCTGCTCGCTACAAGCCATGTAAATGCGACTGCGTCGATTGCCCACTGTTCAGCGCTGAATGCGTGTTTGGTGCGCTGTGCTTGAACGAGTGGTGCAGCTGTGCAGCGGGGGGCGTTTTTACAATTGTGAGTAGGTACAGCGGGGCGTGGCGCTTTTTACGGCGCTCGCCGTTTCTGCGCAGGCGTGAGTAAGAGCGGGCGTGAGAGAGGAAATCTGGGGGCTTTTGCTCCTTGAATGTATGACTCAGCCTAGGCACTACGGAGGAGGATTCTTAGCGCGCGTTGTATTCGTTTGTCCCCTAGACATGCGGGCATTGCGGAGTGCGGTCGAGTTTGTTTAGGCTCCGCCGCTAGCTGCCCGCGCAGTGAGGCAGTGGGCGCGGACGCCGCTTGGTGATCGCTGTGTCTGAAGCGGCAATGTTCTGAATGGTGTTGTATAAGTCGCGGGTCGCTTTTTTCGTCGCGACGATAGATCGGATTTTTTTACAAACACTGCTCCAGGAGGGCACATGTAACCGGCCAACGGAGGCCTCAGGAGAGCACCTGAGGTTATATTAAAGCAGGCGGCGTAGGATCTCCGGGCACCCAAGCGGTAACGGGGGGATCAAAGCTGGAAGCAGGGTTGCCTGTCAGTTGCCTGGGTTGCCTGGCTTCTAGCTTTGATGTCCCCGTTGCCGCTTTGGTGTCTTGGAGGCTCCGCCAATAATGCGAAATAATGACACGTTGTTTTCATTAGTAAAAACATGATTGAATAAATATAATTGCGTCGAGCCGCCAACTTGCGATGCTAAGTTCAGCACTACCGCGCCCCGCGACTTCTGCCGGCACGCCTACGGGCAAGCGCATGCAACGCGCGCCAAGAAACTCCTCCGTAGTACCTAGCCAGAGTCGTATTTTCAAAGAGCAAAAGTCCCCATATTTCCTCTCTTGCACCCGCTCTTACTCGCGCATGCGCGCAAACGTCCGTCGTCTCCGCAAGTGCCACGCCCCGCTGTACCTACTGGCAGTTGGAAGCAGAGTGGCTTAGGGGCTCCATTTGCGCGTTCACAGACGTGTGCTCCCATATTGGTCTCATAGCGGCTGTCGCGGGAGTGTGGTGTGCTCCTTGCCTAGTATGAAGTTTACGATGCTAACACACAGCATGTTCACGTTCTTCCGTGCTATATGTCATTTGCATGACGACCGAGTTGAAAACGAGGCATATGTCTGTGCTCTTTGCGTTTGTAAATTACTTTCTATTGTGGAAGTTCTGGAAGTCTTCTTACGCAAGGAGTACGAACGTAAACATATTTCAGTGTGTCTGAAATTTTGAATTACCTATAATACCATTTACGACTGGTAAGTGAGATACACGGCCTGTGTGAATCAGCTACCGTTGGTTGCGACGCTCTTCCGTGTGGTAGACTGATGCATGGTGCGCATTTATTTCTGTACTGTTGTAAAAACCATTTTTTATTCACTCAATACAAATGTACTGCTTCTTCGCCGCAGTACATTTTAGTTATGCGGTGAAGCATACTAAAAGTGGGAGATGCTGTGACCCCTGCAAAGCTGATACACGGCCTGTGCGAATCAGCTACCGTTTGTTGCGACGCTCTTCCATGTGGTAGACTGATGCATGGTGCGCGTTTATTTCTGTACTGTTGTAAAAACCATTTGTTTATTCACTCAGTACAAATGTACTTCTTCGCCGCAGTACATTTTAGTTACGCGGTGAAGCATACTAAAAGTGGGAGGGGGCCGCTATCACCCAGCATAGTATGTCCACCTAGGCGACTTATGAGGCGGCGGGTGCGCGAGTCTATAATTAAAGAACTCTTAGTGTGTCCAGTGACAGTGACCCCTTTTCACTTTTGGTATGCTTCACCGCAGTACATTGCTTAGGCTTCAGTGCGAACCATTAATGTATTGCGAGAAAGGTAATCTTAAAAAGTCAAATTAAGCAACGTTTCTTTTTTAGCTAGCTACACCGCCATACAGGGGTGGAAATAAGCATCGTGCAGTAAAGCATGCTAAGAGTGGAAAGGGCACATAGGTTTACACTGCTCATTTTTTCCAATTGTGATATAATTTGCAAGTGCATCTGCTCGTGGTAAGCTTCATTGACAACTCTTTGTACATTAAAAATTCCTATTGCAGGCAAGCTTACTAAAGCACCTTTTCCATTATGGAACGCGTTATTCACCTTCAGTGCAGGAGCACAATGCGGAGTCAGGCCCATGCTTTTGGCTGGACTGCATATGCTCTTTGAGAATTGTTTCATTGTTCATAAGTGCACTGGTACTTTACTCTAAACTGGAAGGGTGAAGTTTATAGGGAAGCACAATTTTTATTAAGGGAACAATATGGTTGCAGCACAGCTTCTTTTTTTCCTTTCTTCCAGGCACCTTTCCTACTAGAAGCTTCCATTGCAGTGTTTCGAGCCTCTTTGTGCCTGTACATAGTGCATATAAAAATCCGACACTGATTGGGAACATCACCTAATGCTCTCTGCAATAAGCTGTGCACAGGAGAAGTTCATGCCTTTCTATAGTAAAAAAAAAATGTAGCACGACCAGACAAAATAAAAGAAGGGGATGGGCTGCGGCAATACTAAGTGTTAAATGGTGCTTTATCCTTTCCCTTGAGTTTTGTGGTTTCGTGCTTTCTATTATAAATCTTCCACAGAAACCACGCGAGTGCCGAACTTGAGCTTGTTGTTTCAGGTCTCATGGTTGTTACTAACAGAACAGTGTAATAAACGAACAAGGGTTTGGAGGCATCCTGTCACCTTGCTTGCCTCATGGTGTCGCTTCATGAGCACCATGAGCCTCCAGAGCAACTAGGAAGGGAAGTTTGTTGCAATCACTTCTGAACTGTATTGCCACCAAACCAACAGTGCTCTCAATGACAACTTTTGGACAGTAGAATGCTTGCACCCAGCAAAGTGGGACTTTTGAAGCTGGCAGCATTGCTGAAGGGGCTTTGCCTGTCTGCCCTCTTTATGGATACACAACGATGATTTCCTCTTTGAGAGGGATTGTTTCGGAGGTCGTTACATGGCAACAGTGTTGGGGTGTTTAGTCGCAGAGAAGCTTGTCTTTGCCCACTGTCAATAATGTGTTCCTTCTCCAGTGCCCCTGTGAAGTGCCTACTTTTTGGACGCAATGTGCTCTCCATGCATGCATGGATTTTTAGCTTGTAAAGATGTCTATTACCCCTTGCCTCAAGCTGGTCCTTGCTGATGTCACCCAAGAAGGCATTGGAGCGCATGGCGATGCACACTTACAAAACACTGTTAATACCAGTGAAACCAGATTAATGGAGCTGCTGTTTTTTTTTTTGTAAACTCCATCCTCGTTAGTTACAATGACCGTTTCTTTGTCTGAACAGAAGGCATATGTGGTTGGTCGTGCATAGCCTGCGCACTAAGACTTGTTGGCATGTTATGACAGAGACCTGCCCGAGAACCTTAGCACAGTTTCTATATGTAAAAATCTTCTGATGTGTTGATGACTTCCTTCTCTTTATCACACTTTGCCTGATGAAGCCAGCAACTGGGTCAACCAGATGTTCAACAGGCTTCCCACTACTTATCCCACCGTCTCCTTTACCAGGGTGCTGCTCGTAGATATCTGTTTTCTTGACCTTGCGCTGTACTTCAACCATGGCCACACCTGCTGAACCTATAGCATGCAATCAAAAAAGTGCTATACATCATGTTGCTCCAAACTCATGACATGTGCTACAAGGCCTTGAGGAACACCCTCATTTATTTACGCCCTCCCCATGCATTATGAAGCTTCGCAAAGTGCGACAATTAACTGCTGGTTTTTCAGTGTTATTCCTGTCCAACTTGCTGAAAGCTATCCTGAGTGTTTCAAAAGCAAAATAATGCTGCCGGGCAAGAAGTGCATAAAGCAAGGGTCGCTATAACCACATATGTCACACAAAATTTAGAAGGCCACTGAGTAAACCAAACTTGCCCCGAGACATGCCTGTGACAAACCATGTGCCAGATGCTGACCCCTGCGAAGCTGAAGATATGTACGAGATCCTGGCGCCCCGCAGCGGCTTCTACACAGGGCAAACGGACTACTATAAAAACTACTGCCTTTACTAATATGCTAATAACATGAAAACTAGCAGAAACTTGGCTTTTCACTGGGCCCAACTGTAGGTGCAAGCCACTCTTCCACCAGATGTATGTTCACAGGTACTGGAGCTACACAAATGCAGATAAAAACAATGTTTGAAAGTAGTAGAGGAACTATATTGTGCACAAGCAGTGCTACCTGCAGCACTGGTACCTTATAGCCACAATTCATGGTTGCACCACCATGCAAAGGCACTATTCTTGAATTATTAGGTTCTGTTTATTATATTTATGGTGGCCTTATATTGCAAGTACATATCCCAATTGTGTGCAATATGGTTAAATGATGTCAACTATGATAGCCATTCCTAATCTGAAATGCAAGAAAAGAGCAAATATAGGCAACAAATTGTAATTCAAGGAGACAAAGACAACCAGTGTACAGGATAAGTGACAGATTTCCTTTTATTGAAAAAAAAATTGGAGGCTTATCAAAGTTAAGCCCAGTGGATGCGAAGCCTTAGCGTTTGGAGGCATCTTGACCGCATACACGCCCGGCGCAAAGACGCTGGCGCGGTTGCGGGCACAGAGACTGACGCGACGGCGGGCGCGCGCCGCTTCATCCCTGGCGTGACGTCACATATCACGTGATGCAGCGATGGTGGCGCCGCCGCCGCGTCGCGCGCGACGGCGCGAACCGAAGCGTGGAGGTCTCCGCCGGGCGACGTCCGACGGCGCGATATGAGGCCCCATCTGCAGCCGGTATGACGTCATCACGTGACGTCACATCATGTGATCTCACTTCAGGGTCAATGGTGGCCACCGCCGGGAGGCGACCGACGGCGCGATATGAGGCCCCATCTGCAGCCGGTGTGACGTCATCACGTGACGTCATGTCACGTGACCTATTTGAAGGTCACTTGAAGGTCAATGGTGGCCACCGCCGGGAGGCGACCGACGGCGCGATATGAGGCCCCATCTGCAGCCGGTGTGACGTCATCACTTGACGTCATGTCACGTGACCTACTTGAAGGTCACTTGAAGGTCAATGGTGGCCACCGCCGGGCGTCGCGCGAAGGCCCGAAACCTACGTTAATATGCTTCGCATAAAAATGTCACATGTGTCATGCCACCAGCAGTGGGTAGCAATCTTTCAAGCTTGGATGACAGAGGCAAAACTTATAAAAATGCTACAATGACACTCAAATGCAAAACGACCTTGGACACAAAAAACTGACACCATATTGTACAGAATGAAAGGGCAAGACTCCATCCAAGAACACTACGGCACCCCATACTTGACATGGTGGAAAAAATGTTAACATGCCCTACCCATTAAAGAAAAGCAAAAAACACTGAAAGCACGCCTTAATATGCAATGTGCAGAGTCTGAACCTAAGAAAAAACAACCCAAGAAAAGGTTTCGCTAACTCTTTCAATGATTAAAATTGTCAAACTGTCTTGTCGCTTCTTAATGAACCTGCACAGCTGAAAATAAAGGAAAGAAAGCCCATAGCAGGGCTGCAGAAAATGTCACCAAATAAATATACTTTGCTTGCCAAAGGTACCTCCGGTTTACATGTGGTCTGACTTTGCACAATAATTGTGTATAAGCTCTTCTTGTTCAGAATGGTTTAGTAGATAGGGAAAAATGACCATAAGAGCACCAGGTGTATGCACAGTTTATGCACAAAAAGTCACTGCTTTCTTACTTTTATTCCTTTTCTCTAGTACTATGCATGAGTATTTAAGTGCCTTAATAGCACTGCGAACATCCTACTGCAAAATACAAAATTGGGCAAGTTGTGACAAAGAAAATTGCAGTTTCACTCGTAATGTGAAACAATGATGCAGTAGCTGGTGAAATATGCGCAGGAAGCTTGCTTCATACTGTGTTTGTTGAAGTGAACACTTGCCAATGCAAGTCAGTAATCTCCTTTAAAGAAGTAAATTAAGTACGAGTCGTATTTATTTGTGGGAGTTGTGCCTCCCAGTGTTGAAGTGGAAAGAATAGACTTTTCTCCCTCCTCTTTCATATCTGGACTTGGCCACTGGTCTCCACCAAAACAACCCTTTAGCTTCTTACAGCTGAATTTGTTTTTGGTTTTCTTAAATCTATATTTGGGCTACCCACTGTTAGGTATCGCGCTGTGCTTGAGAAAAACAAGACACCAACAGCCCCATCCAGTAAATCAGAAGCCAAGCAATAGAAGAACTTTAATGAAGCAGATGCACCCAATCACTCTCATTACATGCAAGAAAATTTAACATAGGGATGCCTTCACAAGTGGGAAGGTGATGTGTCAGAACTTGAAGGCGTGGACGCCAGCTCTATATACAGTACGCAGACATTGAGCAGGTGTTAGCCAATCATGGCACCTGTTGCCTAGATTGCACTCTCCAGGATCAGTATTCACCACGACTGTACCTTCAGCAGAGTGGCTGAAATGTATAATTGTGGACTGCCAATGTTTTGATTGTATGTTTGAATCCTCGCAGCACAATGAGAACTCTATTTGCAACATTCTAGCAAGAAATTTGGGAATTCCAGTGACAACACCAGTAGACATCAGAACAACCAGGGGAGTTAGCCCATAGCAGCTATTGCTGTAAAAAAGAAGACTGGCATAAGCACAAGAACTGACATGGGCACACTACATACCTTTGTTCTGGTAGTTGTCCACTACTTTGGTGCTACAGTTAATGATCTCGAATGAGTTCAAGGAGCAAGAATTTAGCCCAGAAAAAATATTACGCTTAACAGCTGTATCTAGTTGTACCATTATGCCTATGCAGCTTTATATAACCCTGTCCACACTTACCTAAAGTACACGAGTGGCATCCTGAAAAAAAATGAGCTTTTGATATTGCTTTGGAGAAAATTTATGTTTCGGCCTAGCAGCATATATATATATATATATATATATATATATATATATATATACATACTGCACATACCTGCGTTCGGTATACCTTATCACCAACTGTTAAGTCGCCTAATCACCTCCTGAGCGAATCACTCCTGCAACCAAGCGTGCTGGTCTGGGTTTTACCTGCATTTCTACCTGTGAAGTTGGTAAAAGTCTTTGGCTGTTTACTGTAACTTCATATTTCAAACGTTCGGTTGCTTAAGCGGCTTTGGCAACACTGGCAGCCCTAATGCCTGGGCAGGCATACCGAAAGGCCACCCCTACCTCATTGAAGACTGTGTTCAAGATCCTTCTTGGTTCGACTGTGACTAAGCACCCATATATCTTTCCTCCGAAGCGGCTGGTATAGACGAGAAAACCATGGCCAGGCGGCGCTACTGCGCCTCCTGACAGCGCCCCCAATGTGGAAACGTGATGCAGCGTGGTCGTGCCGTGGCGCGGTCTCCGCTTTGTTTACACCGGTTCGCTCGCGCGTTTCTTCGCTGCTCGTTCTCACGGCGCTCATTTTTCGACGGCGGCAGATCGCCTGCTTGCGCAACAGCGACGCAGAGATTGCAATGCGGTTTCAAGAAGGCTGCCGACGCGCACAGATTCTTTCGTGGCGGCAACCTCACGAAAGGCGAGCGTCTGCTTCCGCACGTGTACGGCGTTCAACAAATCGTGGACGGTAATGTGACAGTGAAAGCCAAGTGCGTGTCACAGGTGTCCAAGATCGTATACGACGTCGATTTAGAGGTATACACCAAGTTCAGAAGTTTAGCCACTTTATTTCTATATGATGCAGGCACAAAGCGGTCATGCATACTTGCAGAGATGTGGAGGGACGGTGACGATTGCCGTTAGTTTCCTCGGTAGCTGAGTGCGCGCACACGGCTGCTCTCATTTTGTGCTTCCCCCTTTTGCTGCTAAATTTCTTGGCTGGAGCATTAGTAAATTACACGTTTGTGTTCGTTCTGATTTGCGCGGAGCTGTCAGCGAACAACGGCAAGCGTTATCGATGTCTTTGCTTCCCAAAGCCTGCTTGTTTTTGTAAATTCGCATGCTTTTGGATGGCTCCCAGGGAGTGTCATCAGCACTGCGAGCACAGAAAGAACACATGTATTAGGCACAAATGAGCATGGAACGTTACTAACGAGAAAGACCATCTTCCCACCTTCAACAACGTGGCCTAGCCTATAGCTCATTATACACTCTCAGGCTTAGGTTCAGGCAAGTCACAAATTAAGCTGTTTTTGGCAAACTGTACATGCCTTTAATACATGGTGATTCGGAGATGCTAGTGCCTGTAACTTGTGATGCCTATTTCTTGCCCCAATAACGTCACTGCGTGGCACGAAGAGAACTGCATTATAAAGCTAACGCAGTAATGTGGGAAGTTGGGCGAGTTGGTGATTAATCATCATACCGTGTTGGTGAAGCAGCGCACTGACCAGTACAAATAGGAGAGACACAAGCACAGCGAGTGTCTTGTATTCATGTGTGTGTCTGCCTTGTCCTGGTCAGTACGCTGCTTCACCAGAACACTAAAGCAGCTTCCTTCCCAGGATACACGAAATCCTAGAACACAACAGCCAAAACACACATCTGCTCAAAATTAACAATTTAAATACTACATAGGCGCATATTGCTTTGAATCATGCTGCAATAAATATTTAGTGTATATCACGCCTTGTTCAATGCAGATGTTGGAGTCATTGCAACTCATCGCATTAATCAGCAAGGTGCGTTTTCACTGCTAATGAGGATCGGCTCGTACAGACTGCTCCGCGAAATGAACCCAGACCACGTTAACAGGCCTTAGGACCAACAGCACGAGCGCAAGCATTAGAGATGCATGCCTCACCAAAGCAAATCTAGTGCCTCGTCGGGCGAACAGCTAAAGTAAGCTTGCACCGATGGCCGGCTACTGCAGGAAACGAAGGTTTTTGGCAGGAAGAGTGAATCAGCAAGAATGTGCAAGGTTGTAATTGCCTTAAAGCAAGCTTGGATATTGTGAACTTAGAAAGCATGGCCAAACAACAAACATAACGCGCACGTCTCGATCGGCTGCTTTCCGATCTGCCGCTTACCGACGCACGCGACGACCGCGGCTTGCATTAAATGCTGTCTGCTATCAGACAAAACTAGCGCGCGTCCCCTTTCGTTACCTGCACAACTAGTAAATTTAGTTGCAGCGTTTGGAAAATGGAAATAATTCTCTAAAGCTCGTCCATGGCGATTGCGAGTGAAGGCACAGTAGGATCAAATAAATTCGGGGGTTTTAACTGCCAAAACCATGCAAAACCACTAAATCATTATGAGGCACGCTGTAATGGTTAGTCTCAGAAATACTTATTACCTCCGGGGGTTCTTTAACGTGCACAAAAATCAAAGCACGCGGTAACAAGGGCGTTCTTGCACTTCGCCCCTATCGAAATGCGGCCGCTGTGGCCGGGAATCGAGCTCGCGTCGTCAAGCTCAGCGTCGCAACACGCATGCATTTACCGCTAACAAGCAGCGGATGTCAACACAATTCAACAACGCGGCATGACTAAACAAACGGTTGGGCGCTAAAAACAGGCATATCACTATTCCGTTTCATCGAGCAGCCGCGATATTGCACGCGAATACGAAAGTATGGTGCTTACTTGACTCGGCGCACTGCAATTATCCATGCTTGTTGCCTGACCTTCTCGTACCACTTCCCCGGAAATCTGTAGAATTTCACGGGCGGCGTTCGACCTTTCGTGTTTTCGAGGCTGTTATGGCAATCAACAATACAGCAGTATTGCGTGCCACCTTTCCTTGCTGATGAGGTCGCACTCGCCATCGCAAAAACAACGCGCCCGAGCCAGCACGAGCGCTCCCGCCGAACAGATCACGGGCGCGCGCTCGCGCAGCGACGACCCTCGAAACTTCCATCGGTCCGCTAGGGGAGCATTCGGCGCTGGTGCCGCGCGGGCAAACTTTAGGTTGCCTCGTCTATTGGCGATGCTTTGATGCAGAAAAAGGCTATTGTGGCACATGTCAACCTTAGGCCAGAAACCAATCTGGCACAAGTGGAAATATTCTTATATTTCCAAGATGGTTCAGCCTTGCGAGGCGCAGTCCTTCAGTCAATTTGCACACTGTCAATGCGAGTGAGTCTTACCAAAGGTTGGCTATGGTGTCAGGTTTCTTGCCTGGTTTCGGTAGTGGCATCATGACCAAGTGTTTCCACTCTGTGGGGAATTTCAATATTCCAGATTTCATTGATTAGAAGGAATAGTGCTTGCTTCCTCGTTTCGGCAAGATTCCTCAACATCTGCAAGATGACTCCATCCTTGCCATGTGCGCTTTAAGTGTTGACATGCTCTAAGGCAACAACAGGTTCTTCCAACGTAAAGAGGCTTTCCATTCCTTCCTTGGCAAGTGGTCATTAAGGTGCGTACAACTCTGGTGACGGTCAGTCACTGTGAGGTGGTCGGGGAAAGCATTTGCAGCTTGTTCCTCAAATTTCTCAGATGTGCACTAGATAGAGCAGCGTGTTTTCATTAGTATTACAGCATTTGGCTAATCCTGTTATAGTCGAGAATGTGTCACAGCTTAATGAGACCTATATGTTCAAATGACACGCAGTGGTCCATCCACTAGTCTCTGGCAAGTTTCTTGGCATGATATGTTGCCTGCTCAGTCTTGTGCAGAACACTGATCGGGGTTTGTTGCGTGCAGCCACAATTTAAGTATGCAGTATGCAGCAGGTGCTTGTCAGGGCTGGATGTTGCCCCAGTAAGCTCTAGTTCACATGTCGCTCTTTGCAGTGCGTAAAGGATGCGTGTTGCTAGCGATTCTTCAACACCTTCACATTCTGCAGACTCAAGTGCATCACGGAAATGGTCCCAGCCTGAAACCCTGATTTTGTGAATGTGGCACATTTTCACCCCTACATCAAGTATTATATCGGATAATGGTTGCTGCCTCTTGGGGCAAAGTCGCACTGACCCTCTGGATGAAGGCCCCAGTTGCCCATGCTAGGTAAGTGTACTGCCCTTATGGCTTTAATGGAGGGTGTGACAGTTGGGATAGTTGGTGTCATTTGTTCATTTGAGGTCTGTGGTGTCTGCTTCGAAAAGGTGGCATTCTCTTGGCCTGCATCCCCAATATGGGTGATGTGCACTGAGCTCAACTCGACTGAGTATTCTGTGCCCGGAAAAACAAATTTGAAGATGCCAAGTCAAGTCGCCTCGGCTGCGGTGCCTGGTTTTGGGACAGAGGTAGACCAATGCCAAAACGGCTTCCTTTCACTGCCTTAGCCTGCCGCACACCACCACAACGTTCTGATGAGATATATGTTTATTCAAGTTGTTCTTTCCTTGCCCTAATTCAATAACAGCCAATTTTAGGAGCTCCAAATTAAGCTGACTTCAGAAGACTGGCGATTTCCTACTACTTCTAGTAGCTTATTGTTAGGTTAACTTTTTAGTTGGGCATGACATGCTTCGTGCTTAAGGGGGGACGTGGCTTTGAATATCAACTTCCTTATTTCTTCATGGATCTTGATGAAATTTGGCACACATGTTTAGGATGTCTCCCTGATGCTTCCATAAAAGTTTCAGAGTAATACCTTGAGAACATTTTATTAAATTTGATTCAGCAGAATGTTTCAACCTCGAACTTTGTGAAGAGCCTGGGGAACTGAAAAAACGTGATAGAAGGCTTGTTAAGTACTGACTGCATAGCTAAATGCACGCTGAAGGTCGTGACATTCTTGCTTTTTTTTCAACACAGATTTTTTGGAGTGTCATTTTTTACGTTACCTTCTTATCAAGCACACTTTCGGGGTGAACGAATAGCCACATCATAAATATATAACACGTCAACGCCTAAAAGCAAGAATGTCACGACCTGCACTGTAGCCCAAGGAACAAAAAAAAAAACAGTCAGAATAGGCTAAACGGTAACAAAGAAATCAGCTCCGCAAACTGAGCAGAAAGGCAAAAACACAGTTTTGAGAAAAAAGCCTTCAAAGTTTTGTCTTGCCTCCACTTTTCTAAAATGCACCAGGATGGTATTCCTTGGTGTCCTTAGCACAGCGGGGCTTCTTGGGCATGTGGCCTTTCATCTGATGTTTTTTGGATGCCTTTTTTTTTTCGTAGGGCATCCTTTTCTGCAGCTCTTTGAAGCGAATGCTTTCCTGGCTTCAAGCCAATTGAGGCACAAAACTGTCTGTATGCACGAAGCGTTCCGGCATTGTACTTGCAGACTGCCTCATTGACAGCTGTCTCCGCTGCGATCAATGAAGCACTTTGCTCTTTTGGTAGAATTGACCAAATGACAGAGTGGAGACTCTCGGCTGCATTCTGAGTCTTCTTGCCTTGCAACAGCTGAGTAGCTGAGGATGCGAGAGGCGTTGGTACACAGGCAGCAACACAGCTGAAACATGTGTTGCCAATTTGTACTTGTGTTCTGGCGGAGCTTTACCTTCAGCTTCTGCAGCCCGGTGTCTGCACCAGCTCAGGGGTCCTGGAGGGCAGAGCTCATGATGAGGGTCTTTATCTGTTGAAGTGATATGATAGAAGGTTGCCATTATGGCCCTTTGCATATCTACTTCACTATTGTTACGTATGGCCATGCCATAATAATTGGTGAGCTTTTTGATTAGGTCTTGGGTCAGGCCACCCTTCCCTCCAATTGGTTTACTTCTGCTTTTTGAGACAAGTGTTCGCAGGGCTGTACCCTTCCTCTTTTTCACGTGATTGATACAGTCCTCTTTGTTGAATGTAATGAAGCCATAAGCCTTGTCTTCACAAAGGGCCTGGAAAGTACGGCTATCCCCATCACAAACAATAGATGTGTAGCGGAGGTGATTCCTTTCCAGTGACTTCTGAACAAGATCAACGCTGCCTCGACCTCCATTCGGCTTGAGTTTGCATCGGTGTTCTTTTGGCACACGTGATTCTCTTTCCATTCACTGTAGCCTTCATCGTTTTCTTTCGGCCCAAGCGCGCATCCATGGCATCTGTTCGAGATTACAACGCAGTCAAGCACCAGACCAGTGTAAAATTCAATTATTGTGCCCACACCAATATGGGATGCATGACCACGTGTGATCCATATCCCGTCGTAGACTGCCGTCACATTTTTTGTGAATGCCAGGTCCATTTCGCTATAAACTTTCCGCACGGCTGCCACAGCATCAGAAAAGAGACTTGCCGCAGCCATCTCACCAGCAGGCCTGAACTTTGATTTCAGATGTCTTTGGAATGTCTTATGGTACAAGCCTCTGTGTGAAACGTTCCTTACTGACCAAAAGTCAGTCAGTACAGTTGCCCTTCTGCCGGTGGTTTTATTGCACGCATATTCACGTCAAAAGCCTTACCACCCTCTACTCGCGGCGATGACCATTCACTTGCAACAATGCCGCAGGCATTGCAAGTCAGTAGCATTCGTGCAGCCAATCCATGCCTTGTTCCCAAATGAACAGTCAGTCCCGGCTGAGAGCATTCTTGGCACAACGCATTCTTGTACAAAGCATTCAATGGTGTGACCTGCACAACCAAAAACTCATCCGCCAGCTCCACATCGGCACAACTTCCTCTCTCACCTGTGAGCTTCATTTTTCTCTCCGTCGCCGAAACAGAACTGAGTGATGCTTGCACTGTCTCGGCTCGCCCACGAGAACCTTCTATCGATATCTAGTGCGGTTCCCAGTGAGCCTGAATTGTACCGCCGAATCTTGACTGCGTTTCATCCACGCGTGAAGTGCTTGGTCGCGGGTCCGAGTCGTCGGCGCGCGAGGTGCTTGGTCGCGGATCCGAGACGTCGGCGCCTTTAGTGCTCGGTCGCGGGTCCAAGACGTCGGCGCCCGAGGTGCTTGGTCGCGGGTCTGAGTCGTCGGCACGCGAGGTGCGTCGTCGCGGGTCCGAGACGTCGTCGCGGGTCGGAGACGTCGGCGCGCGAGGTGCTTGGTTGCGGGTCCGAGGCATTTATACATTGAGAGAACTGCTGCTGTGTGTCCACGATGTCCGTGCCGCACTGAACATCAGCAGAATCAGCACTGGAAGCTGTTGACGACGCTTTACTTTTGGGCATCGGAGACTTGCGCTTACGCATGCCAAATTAATGCGAAGTTTTGTATTTTTTCTTGCGCCGTCGCCGATCCATGATCACAGCCGAGATCCAACGCGAAACTACGCCACGGAGCTTCGGAGCCGCTACCGAAATTATGCAGAGGCTCGTGATACGGGCGATGGAGAACGTAGCTGAGGAAAGAGCAGACGACGCGCGGCACTTCGCCCGCCGTTGCTAGGGGCAACCGCTCCGGAGACCAACGGGAACGCGCGCCGCTGTCACGTGGCGCGCGCCGCCAATCAGGAACCTCCGCGAGGCCTCGAAACTTTTGCTTTTTCTGTTGTTTTCGCTCTGAGGAGGCCGGGAAGGCAGCAGATTTCTGAAGAAATCACGGAGGAAGGAAACTAAGGAGAGGCCCTACCCCCTCCGCGCGCTAGGAAAAAAGTGTGGCGGAAATGACGTAGTACGTTCTCATTTTTTTGCTGCTTTTTTATTTTTTCTGTTGTATGGCCACGCCTTTTGGGCCACAATGGCGGCGTTGTTATGGTTTTGAGCGCTCACACGTGTTGCTCTGGTAGGTTTCGGGCCGTGGCAAAGGCGCTGAGTGGGCGGGTTTGCGAGTCACCGTGTCTTGTTGCGCTGTGTTACCTGCACCGTGCTCTGCCAGATGTTGCGCGAGCGCGCGCGACACCACGCGCAGCGCGGCGTGGTTTCGCGAAAGATGTAAACAAGCGAGGAGGGTGGCCCAAAAGGCGGAGCATCGCCATGAGCAACGCCAAATTCCGGCTTCACTTTTGCTTCACAAAGAGTGACGTCAGGGCCTCTCCTTAGTTTCCTTCCTCCGTGGAAGAAATGCTCTTTCTGTTGCGACCAAGATGGCGGCGCTCGGTAGCGCCGTTACGGAGATATCGTGGCTTGAAAAACACCGTCTTTTGGCGATTTCCGCAAAACTTCTCGTCGCCGTGGCTGATACAATTTTTTAAAGCACTTCTAGGCGGTTTTCAGGGACGATATCTTCGAATCAGGTAGAGAAAGGGTTATAAAAACTGAAAATGTGATTTCCGAAAAATCAGTTTTCCAGTCATTTCTCGCGATGCGAAAGCCGCGTCCCCCCTTAAAAAATGAACTGTTTAAGGAATTCTTGGAGTAATATTAGGACAGGCAACTCTAACTGAGTGATCCCTGCTTTTGTCGCAAAATGTGGCATAGAGCTAGGCAGATGCTGTCACGACAGCATAGTGTTTAGGTTGTATGAGTATAGAAGAAACAAAATTGGAGTTGTCAAGTTCAAAGCCCTATTTTTATAGCCTCTCTTTATACTGCTGACATTAGAGAGCTTTAGATTAGTGGACGCAGGCAGCATGTGTAAACAAGAACCCTGTTTGTGTGTTTCTAGGACCGATGTGGTTTGCATAACCAAGCAGCACACGAGTCGCTCGCCCCCATCCTCTTATCCAATACTATTATTTTCATTGTAAACAAACAATATCGCAGTAAGTCTGATCAACCTGTATCAATATGCTAGAAATTTTTAAGCACTTCAGGTGTGTCGGTTGGGCACTTCACCACACCCTTGGCCACTAGACTGGTGGTTTCCAGTATTACTTGCTAATCAAATCTTGAAGTGTTTACGTTCTTTTTCTGTGGTGTAAGATTAGTTTGACAGTCCTAACAAAATTGTTAAACTGAAGGTCTGGGCTGTTGTATTGGCCATGTCATTCTAAAACTGTTAGGTCTGACACTGTCAAAGCATTTGGCAACTTTAATAAGCTTCACCTCACTACATATATGTATTGCGGTGGGACCATTCAGCATGTTAAAATAAATATACCGGCAAATAGAAAGTTTGAGAGCACCTGAGATTATAGTAAAGCGGGCGGGGCAGTATCTTTAGGGTAACGGGGACATAAAGCTGGAACGACGGCTGCCACACTACCCGTCATCGCAATACACTGTTTGCTTCATCGCATTAGACAAATTTGTCGCGGTGAAGTTATTGCGGACGCATATATATATATATATATTTAAATTACGGGGTTTTCCGTGCCAAAACCACTTTCTGATTATGAGGCACGCCGTAGTGGAGGACTCCGGAAATTTCGACCACCTGGAGTTCTTTAACGTGCACCTAAATCTAAATACACGGGTGTTTTCGCCCCCATCGAAATGCGGCCGCCGTGGCCAGGATTCGATCCCGCGACCTCGTGCTCAGCAGCCCAACACCATACCCACTGAGCAACCACGGCGGGTGACTGTGTGTGTGTGTGTATATATATATATATATATATATTCATTCGTCCGAATTTTGAACAGAACACTGCGTCCCGCTGCTAAAACTAAGAGCGTGAAAAACGGGCAGAGATGCAGCTGAACATCACAGGGCACGGTATGAAGCTCCGTATCACTGTTTATCGCGCCCTTAGTACCAATAATCTTAAACATCTACTCTGCATATTAGTTCGTGGAATTCAGGCAGCCCATGTGATGTCACTAAAGGTCCGTTAGGTTCACAGAACTACGCGATAATTGTCGTAAAGTCCACGATAAAAGTACATGCAGTCACGGATAGCGCACTAGCGCTAAACACGATTGAAAACATGCGTCGCCCCATTTCAAGGGCGCGTGAACAGTTGTGAGCACACACCACCTTAAGCACTATATTACTTACGTAACGTAAGTCGTGGCGAGGAACATGTAGAATACCTCCGCCTACGAAGCCCGTCAAGTAAAGGTGCATGTGCGATGTGATGACGCTGCCGAAAAGGGCGAACACGGCGACGCTGCTGCACAGCGCCGATTCGCAAATTGCATTGTCGAGGCGCTACGCCACTTGAATATTTCGATCGTCAGCACCACTGAATTCTTCAGAAATACGAGTCTCAGGCCACCAGAGTTTAGCGAGACCAAACACCACTACTACTGCACGACTTTTCGCCTACAAATACTAAACCCACTGCGAAGACTCCTTACGGATCATACAAAGCGCCATATGGCATCACGGCATCACTTGGCGCCACCATCGCGCCTTCTCAAAAGTCCTTAAACGATCCTGTCCCTAGGCACCTAGGATCAGGTCACGTGTGGGATTTTTGTACGACGTTTAGACGCATGCGAGTTTGTTTTACGTAAAGCGCGCGCGCTCGTCATGGCGACGTTACGTTGACGAAAACACGTCGCTCGACAGTCGGGCGGCATCTGGCGCCGACGCGACCGGCGGCATTCAGCGCGCTCGGACGTCGTCCGCATGGTCCGGCGCCGAATGCAACCGACTGCATTTCGCGCCGACCGCGCCGAGCAAGTTAGCGCCTAGCGCCCTCTGTCGTCGAGGTAGAGACTCGCTACTCGGCGGGCTAAGCCAGAACGAGATGGCCTCTTCGCAAGAAAGCGTGCCCGACCTGTGCGGCTCCGAAATCGAAAAGTTTCTGGACGCCGTCCAGCAACACCCTTGTGTCTACGACACCAAAAGAATGGACTACTGGGAAGCGGAGCGGGAAAACAACGCGTGGGAGCAGATACGCATGTACTCCGGCCTCTCAACAGGAGCGTCAATGTGTATACGTCTCCGGACATGCTATGCACTCAGCGCCTGTTTGTTTGTCTTGTTTTCCCTGTTTCAGTCGAAGAGTGCCTGAAACTGTGGAAGTGGCTGAGGGACCGCTATGGACGTCAGACTCTGGAGTTTTGCAAGACGCGTGGCGCCACCTGCCGTTGCGAAGAGGCAGTAATTGAGTAGTGCGAAGCCCGACTCCCTTGCTAAGTTGCCTATGCAGCTAGCGACTGCGAAACGACGATTTAACTAGATTCTGGTACATATTGCGAGTGTTTTGCGCATTTAACACCCAGACAGAGAGCTATGAATTTCTACGCTAGTCGGACGCGCCGCTGAACTGCCATAAAGCGCTTGCTGGCTCACTCTTCAGACTGATGTCGGAAATGACGGCAACCGCGATAGCTCGCCGCGCTACGAAAAAACGCTGCAATCGACGCTACTGTTTTGTTGTAAATTGCCGTGAACGTGAAGGGCGGAAAAACAACGTTCAGTTTTACCGATTTGCATCGCGATCGTATGAAGGGGAAAGGAGAGAGCGCTGGATACGGGCCGTTCAACCTGTTCGGTAATCGTATTACTTGCATTCCCCACAACACAGCGGCTCGCATGAGAAAGTGCGACAATATTGTTCTTCTGTAATTGTGTTGCGTAGCCCTGACGGAGGACCGTGGTAACCAAGCGAAAACTCAAGAATCTGCTGCCGCGAATTCGTTGGTAACAGAAAAAACAACGTTGCGAACCATCCTGCTTATGTGACATCGATATCTCCACCTTTAAACAAACGTCCGCCTCCGCTTGACTCAACAAGTGGAACGGAGAGATTTGGCAGGTCAGCTTAACAAAACATTTTGGTTCGTTTATGAATTCAAAATCCTGTTCTAGAGCATCATTGTATCGCGAGATCATTTCTACTTTCGGTATTTTGTATGTCCTGCGCCGATACAACAAGCACGTTTCGCGATGTGCTGAGCCTGCTCGACTGCGTTTTTCAAATGTGAGCAATAAAGTTGCTGTAGGAGCACTGGATGAGTAATTGCGAAGTAACGCACGAGTGGAAAGAAAACAATGTAGCGTTTATTTACATTCATTTGTGCGCGCTTGTTGCTCGAAGCGTCTGCGAAAAGTTCAAATTAAGGTACTGAGCGTGCTGTAGCTCCTGCGAGAAAGAAAGATGCAGCGCGTAGGCACTGTAGGAAGCTTACTTTCGTTATGATGGCATGCTGTTTGCTGCCTTGGAAAACGTTTTCTGTTTGCTGCCCTGGAAAAGGCTATGAAAGTATTCACTCTCTGTAAATAATTGCGACATAACACATTACGATAAAATACATAAAGATATAGGAGACACTTAAGTCTTGTGTTCAGGACATATTCAATATTGCCACGACCAACTTGGTGACATTTAAGTTGCGCGCCCTTTGCATTGGGCACCGTGCACGCCGTACAGTGGTGGTGTTCAGCAACCATAGGCAGCGATCTTCGTGGCACGGGCAGCCAGTTGGACTCGGCTCGCATGCGCCACGCGCACGAGGTGTCACGCGAGGCGAAGAGGAAGACGGCTCGAGCCCAGTTTGAGAACGCGACTGCCGCGGATATTCTTCACGACCGCAGTGACTTTTACTAGTGGGCACAAGTTCGCCTTTAATAAATATCGTTCTTTTACTAACATCGTTACATTTCTGGTGGAGGTGCGGGGTATGAGTCGAAGCCCCACGAACGAAAGTCAGCGTAGCCCCGACAACCTGCGAATCCATCCCGTGGAACTGACACCTGTACACCAGCGGACCAGCCGCCGTCTTCGAGGCGACTCGCCTGAATTCGGCCCTCTTCTCTTCGTGCCAAGAGAAACTCCCACAACGGACGCCGCCACAATGACTACACAGGTAACACCGGCACAGCTAGTCGTAAGCCAACCTCGCAAGCCGCCAACATTCCATGGTGACTCGTTCGAAGACGTGGAAGATTGGTTGGAGCTGTTCGAGAGAGTGGCGAGCTTTAATGAATGGAATGAGAGACAGAAGCTCCGTAACGTATATTTCGCTTTGGAAGACTTCGCAAAAACGTGGTATGAAAACCACGAACCCTCTTTGACCTCTTGGGAGGAATTTCGACGACAACTGCTAGCAACGTACGCCAGCACGGATCGTAAAGAAAAGGCGGAAATCGCACTTCAAGCCAGGAACCAGCTCACAAACGAGAACGTGGCGATGTACATCGAGGACATGTCCCGCCTGTTCAAGCGGGCTGATCCCACCATGAGTGAAGATAAGAAGCTACGCCATCTCATGCGTGGAGTAAAGCAGGAACTCTTCGCAGTTCTCGTCCGCAACCCACCGCGCACGGTCGCCGAGTTCAGATGTGAAGCAACGACCATCGAAAAGACCCTGGAACAGCGGGCTCGGCAATACAACCGTGAGGCAAGCTGCGCACCTGTCCATGTCTTCCCTGGAGGCCTGCCAAACGACCTGGAAGCCCTGCGGGAGCTTGTCCGGTCAGTGATCAGGGAAGAGCTCAACAAGTTGCAGATACCTCAGGCTCCAGCTGCACTATCTATAGTCGACGTTGTCCGGGACGAACTCAGGAACATCATACGGGATCCAGAGCGTGAGCCACAGCCGACGCGGCGCACCCCAACGTACGCCGACGTACTCAGGCAACCCGCGGTGCACAGTAGTGGAGCAGTTGCGACGACCGTTCCCTACCCGCCTACAGTACGCAGTGCACCTCGTCTACTGGAACCACCGGCTGCCTATCAGCCTTTAGCACGTAGTGCACCTCATCTTGCGGAACAAAGGCCCCGGAAAAGTGACGTCTGGCGTGACCACGAGCGCAGGCCTCTGTGTTTCCACTGCGGAGAAGCGGGTCACCTGTATAGGTTCTGCCCGTACCGTCAAGTTGGGTTAAGGGGTTTTCCCTTAAGCGCACCATGCCCCCGAAACGGTGAACGGCCAGCGGAGATCGAAGAATACTTGTCGACGCGCCAAAGCCCCGTGACTCCTCGCCAACGTCAACCACGATCACCGTCGCCCATGCGCTACCGATCGCCTAGCCCACGCGCGTCTCCAAGATTGCCTAGGCGTCGTTCACCAAGCCCACACCAGGAAAACTGAAGCAAGCGACCTGTGGAGGTGAGGCCGCTGATAACCAGAGTTACGAAGATCCTCCAACGCGATTCCAGTGCGGTGACGAGATAATTCCAGTCTACAGGTGCAGGAACGAAACGATTAGGTCAGATTTGCCGTTGATAATAGACGGATGCGAGCTGAATGCCTTAGTCGACACCGGCGCTGATTATTCGGTAGTAAGCTTCAAGATGGCGAAGCACCTTAAAAAAGTTGTGACGAAGTGGACTGGTCCGCAGATACGCACGGCAGGCGGTCATCTTATTACGCCCCTTGGACGATGCACCGCAAGACTGACGATAAAAGGCTTTACTTACGTTTCTGACTTTATTGTACTGCCAGAATGTTCACGGGAACTTATATTGGGAATGGATTTTCTACAAGCTAACGGCGCCATAATTAACCTACGTAGGTCCAGTGTATCTTTCTCCACAAAACAAGCTATACCTGTGGAAGAATCCGAGGAGCGACGTCTCGCTGCACTGCGCGTCGTTGACGATGACGTAACTGTGCCGCCACGCTGCAGTATAATGGTTCTTGTGGAAAATGAAAGATTTTCCGACCGCGAAGGCATAGCGGATGGAAACATAGAGCTCCTTTTCAACAAAGGTATTTGCGTGGCTCGGGGCCTTGTTCAGTTAAGCGATGGCCGTGCACATGTCGCACTTACAAATTTCGGTAATGAATTCCAACACATCGCACAAGGAACAGCTATTGCCTATTTCCGCGAGTTCTGTGCAGCGACCGAATTATGCAGCCTAACTACGTCAACTGCCCTTCCAGGAACCTGCAGTGTCGACAGATCAATTACCGTCAACCCGAGACTCCCGGAAGCCCAAAAGAAACAGATATATGCCCTGATAAAGGATTTTTCTGACTGCTTCTCCACGTCCTCGAAGGTACGGCGCACGTCTGTTGCGAAGCACAGAATCATTACAGAGGACGCCGCAAGACCAGTATGCCAGCACCCGTATCGAGTTTCACCAAAAGAAAGGGAGATCATCAAGAAGCAAGTAGAGGAGATGCTTTCAGATGACGTTATTCAGCCTTCCAGCAGTCCATGGGCGTCTCCGGTAGTGCTCGTTAAGAAAAAGGATAACACACTTCGATTCTGCGTCGACTACCGTAAACTGAACAGCGTAACCAAGCGGGATGTGTACCCCCTTCCGCGTATCGACGATACGTTAGATCGGCTCCGATGTGCAAAGTTTTTCTCCTCCCTGGATCTCAAGAGTGGATATTGGCAAATAGAGGTGGATGAACGGGACCGTGAAAAGACAGCATTCGTAACCCCTGATGGCCTCTACGAATTTAAAGCACTTCCATTCGGCCTCTGTTCCGCGCCCGCAACTTTCCAGCGAATGATGGACTCTGTGCTTGCAGGATTGAAATGGCAGTCATGCTTAGTGTATTTGGATGATGTGGTCGTATTTTCCACCACATTTGACCAACATCTCGAGCGCCTGCGACTAGTATTAGAAGCTATTCGCGCAGCAGACTTGACAATTAAGCCGGAAAAATGTCAATTCGGCTTCGATGAACTTCGGTTTCTCGGACACGTTATCAGTGCTGCAGGCGTTCGTCCAGATCCCGAAAAGACAGCAGCTGTTGCGAGGTTCCCGACACCCACAGACAAAAAGTCAGTGCGACGTTTCCTGGGTTTATGCGCATACTACAGAAGATTTGTGGAAAACTTCTCAAACATTGCTGAGCCCCTTACAATACTGACAAGAGAAGATCAACCTTTCATGTGGAAAAGCGAACAACAAGACGCATTTGACGAGTTAAGGAAACGCCTGCAAGCTTCTCCAATCCTTGCCCATTTTGATGAGACAGCCGACACTGAAGTTCATACCGATGCGAGTAACGTCGGCCTCGGTGCCATACTAGTGCAGTGGAATAACGGCCAGGAGAAAGTAATTGCTTATGCCAGCCGTAAGCTCTCGAAAGCAGAGGCAAACTACTCCGCAACCGAGAAAGAATGTCTTGCAGTCATTTGGGCAATATGTAAATTTCGGCCCTACCTCTATGGTAGACCATTCAGAGCGGTCAGCGATCACCATTCGCTTTGCTGGCTGGCGAATCTCAAGGATCCATCCGGACGACTAGCAAGATGGAGCCTTAGGCTTCAAGAGTATGACATTACTGTCGTATACCGATCCGGGAGGAAACACAGCGATGCCGACTGCTTGTCCCGCGCACCCGTCGAGACAACTGTGTCAGAAGAAGAGGATTTCCCGTTCCTTGGCATTGTTGACGCGTCACAAATTGCTCAACAACAACGAGATGACCCGGAATTGCTTCCCCTTATACAGCGCCTGGAGGGACTCGACGTTCAACTCCCGCGTATTTTCTCTAGGGGGCTATCTTCGTTCTGTCTGCGAGGCAGTGTCCTCTACAAGAGAAACTTCGAGAACAGCGAGACAAAGTTTTTACTTGTCGTACCCACATCTATGCGAGACGAAATTTTGCATGCATGTCACGATGAGCCGACGTCTGGACACATGGGCGTGAGCCGTACAGTCGCCAGGATTCGTCTGAAATACTACTGGCCCAAGTTATTAGCATCCGTGCAGCACTACGTCAAGACTTGTCGTGAGTGTCAAAGGCGCAAGACTCCATCCGTAAAACCGGCCGGCCTCCTCCAGCCAATAGAGCCACCAAAAGCCCCATTCCAACAAGTCGGTATGGACCTCCTTGGACCCTTCCCAACATCATCTTTAGGCAAAAAGTGGATAGTTGTGGCCACGGATTATCTGACCCGTTACGCAGAAACTGATTCCCTGTACAATGCAACGGCTGTCGAGGTTGCAAAATTCTTTGTCCACAATATCGTGCTCAGGCATGGCGCTCCCACAGTTGTTATTACCGATCGTGGAACGGCCTTTACTGCGGACCTAATGAAATGCTTGTTGCAAATGACACATACTGATCATAGGAAAACTACGGCGTACCACCCGCAGACAAACGGTTTAACTGAACGCCTCAACAGAACACTGACCGACATGCTTTCGATGTATGTCGACGTTGAACATAGGCTGTGGGACGAAATTTTGCCATACATCACCTTCGCATATAATACGGCCGTTCAGGAAACAACACGAGTCACCCCGTTTGAACTTGTATTCGGCCGAGCAGTAACCTCAACTTTGGATGCTATGTTGCCGTTAGATGAAGAAAACCATAACTCATCTGACCTAGATGATTTCTTGCAACGAGCCGAGGAGGCACGACAGATGGCAAGGTACCGAATACGCCGCCAACAACGCATCGACTCCAACCGGTACAACCAGCGCCGTAGTGAAGCTCATTACCAGCCCGGTGACAAGGTGTGGGTATGGACCCCAGTGCGACGCCGTGGACTGTCTGAAAAGCTTCTGTGCCGATACTTCGGCCCCTACGAAATACTTCGTCGCATAAGCGACGTCACTTACGAAGTCAAATCCGCTGGACACGAGAGCCCCAGACGGCGCAACTCCACGGAAGTTGTGCATGTTGTCCGCATGAAACCCTACCAGGAGAGGTCATGAACAACAACAACAACAACAAAAAAAAAAGTGAGAGCCCACAGGAACCCCTACTTCCTCTCACGCATCGGGCCGATGCGGTAAGGAGAGGGATAATGCCACGACCAACTTGGTGACATTTAAGTTGCGCGCCCTTTGCATTGGGCACCGTGCACGCCGTACAGTGGTGGTGTTCAGCAACCATAGGCAGCGATCTTCGTGGCACGGGCAGCCAGTTGGACTCGGCTCGCATGCGCCACGCGCACGAGGTGTCACGCGAGGCGAAGAGGAAGACGGTTCGAGCCCAGTTTGAGAACGCGACTGCCGCGGATATTCTTCACGACCGCAGTGACTTTTACTAGTGGGCACAAGTTCGCCTTTAATAAATATCGTTCTTTTACTAACATCGTTACAATATGAACCAATTTGAAATGCTTAAATTTTTATGCTGATATGCCTATAGACAAACCTGATGCTCTCTGTACTTGCGAGTTGCAGCACGCCGAAATGACACTTGAGACTTTATTTTATATTGTACACGTACTTCGTCCTGCTGCGCTTCCTTTCCGAAGCCTGGATGGGCAGAAGCTTTCCAGGTCCTTGAGTTTTAGGAAACCGTGCCTCAACACAAACGAAAGAGAAGGGTCTATTGTGGCCTATGCACCTTCGCTTGCGGACAGCTCTCCTTGCACTACTCAGTTAGCGCCAAGGCTGCGATGGGGGCGCTGATGACGGGTTTTTCCGCAGCGCCGCCTGGGCAGAGTCTGAGGTCTATACTCGTGAACTGAAAGCTATCGAAGCGACGAGAGGGAGTCGCAGCGGCTACGGGTCTGTGTTATGTAGAGAGACCTGTTCCTCTTGCGACGCAGACGACGCATCAACAAAGCGAGAAGCAGGAGACACACGGTACGATTCGGCGTCCGATCCGACGTGCGGCGCCGCATGCTCCGGCATGCGGCATACGACGATTCGGGGCACACAGTGCGTGCATCCGAAAGATCGAGCGGCGGGTAAGCTCCGCCCAGATACAGCCCCCCAGCGTCACTTCACATCCATGTCGAGAAACGCAGTATAAACAAGTCTGCACAACACTGCTTCGCTTTACGCGAACGCTGCCAATAAAATTATGCCCCTGCGAGTGACGGAACACTTCACGACGGCGCGTTGTCCACTGACGGCTCCGCCAACAGCAAGTGATAGGGCCGGTAGGCCTAGCTAGGCGGACGCTGCGGCCGACGGCGCTTGCAATCCAACGCGACCTCGTCAAAGAGCGCTTATTTTTGCCAAAACAATTAGCACTGTACACTTAGGTCGCCCGCAATTAAATACAAATGGTTTACTCGACCCAGTCGTTGCGAAGGGCAAACGTGCAAGCGAAGCGAGCAGCCTCGCCCAGACGGTCGGTGTGTGATGTCTGCCCGCGAAATGCCCTCGCGTCGCGGCTCCCGATCTCGCCAGTAGCTGGGTGCTAGTGTTCTAGGCGCTGCTTTGCATAACAGGCACACGTTCGAGATAATTTTACTTAACTGGTAACTATTTCGTGTCGGAAACAAACTGCAGCAGGCAAGTAAAAAGAAAACAAGACCGTGAGAAACCGGCCAGCCAGCGCCGCCTCCATGGAGGGAACGTCAGAGAACGTCACATGCCATCCATGCTGTCATTGGCTGCGGCCAAACGACGGTGCGGTTGTCGGATGCGTCGGACGATGAAAATCTGCCCGGTTTGTCGCACGCCGGACTTCCGCTCCAGCGCTTCGGCACGGCAAAACATCTCAATTCCGGCTGCCGTTCCGGTGCGTCGTACGCCGGATCGGACACCGAATCGGACCGTGTGTCGGAATGTGTCTGCGTCCGTGCTATCGCCGAGCAACAGTCCGGTCCGCGGTGGCAATCGCTAACGACAGAGAAAGCGCGCGAAAAGATTTGTTTCGATGCTCCACGACAAGCGGCACGGAGCGGCGCGGTGTTCTGCGCATGCGCTACTCCAGCTGCGGCAGGTGCGCGGCGTTGTACTATAGTAGAGTGTACTAGAAAGGTGTTCTAGTACACTCTAACTATAGTGCCTAGAATATACTGGCTAGTGTGCTCAGCGCGCGCCCCGCACCATGCGAGAGGGTGGCTCCTTCCGTGATGCCTGCCCGCTACTGTCAATAGAGGGCGCTGCTCGTCGGGTGGGTGCCACAGTCGCAGCTCCGCTCGCTGCGCAGACTGGTCGCCGTCGGTTTTGGCGCGTGTGTGAGATTTCCGCGTGTTTCTTGAGTGGTTGTTTTGCGGCCTTCCTACTTCTGTACGTGTCTTGTGGCTGCTGTGTCATCAAGCGCGAAGTTTCGTAAGTTCACGAAACAAATGCTAGTGGTGCAGCACGATGTCAAAGGCAAAGCGGCAGTGCTAGGAAAAGACGTGTTTTGCGCGGCTTTGTCGGAGTGGTTACAAGTCGAACAAAGAGCGTGTCTCGATGTTCACTGCTCCAAACGACCCTGCGAGGCTCGCGGAGTGGGAAAGGAAAATCAAGAGAGGGGACAGAAAGTTGACGCCGTCAGCTGTGGTGTGCGAAAAACACTTCGAAGACACCTGCATCGAGCGGTCGTTCAAGGTAACAGTCAACGGCGTTCTTAATGAGATTCTTCGAGAGAAACCCCGTCTAAAGCCCGATGCTGTCCCGACTGTTTTTGAGAACTACCCTCCACACCTTGTACCCAAGACGGCACCAAAAAGGAAGGAAAGAAACTTATGCAAGCAGCAACCAGCTCGTAAACGCCATAAGCGGGATACAGAGACTGGACTCGGCAAACCGGGCTCGGAAATCAACGAGGCCTCCTGTTCTCTCGAAGCAGGCTTCCAAGACTGCAACGACTGCTCCGGTTCCAGTGAAGCGGGCACTGTGAGCGACTCTGCAACACTACAGACATCTAACCACCACGGAGGCCGTCATCCATTTGAGAACATTCTCATTCCGGCTACATGGATGCGGATACCTACAGTGGACGACAGCCTAGCTTATGCTTGCTGTGAAGCACAAGCAAATAATTTTTCAAGTTTGTTCATGGAAAGAATGGTAAGGTTTGGAAACCCTTCAGCTGACGAAGGCTTGGTCGTGGCCACTGTTTATTTGAGAGGCCGAGAGGAGGGCAAGAAAGCTGTAAGGACACTGAATGAGGCGGAATCTTTGATTGGAAATGTTAATTTGAAATACCTATGTGGTGGCTGCGGTATGAAGCCTACCTCAAAAAAGTATGCTTCATACCGGGATATGTATTTTGCCGAGAGGTGCCTCCTCACAACTCCATCCAGAGGGGAATCATGTGTGTACTGAAAATATCAACGCAAGCTTGCACAAAATCAAATGCGCAGAACAAAGAAAAAAAGTGCATGCGATGAAAAGAAAGTCTAAGAACATAATTCGCAATTTGGCCAGAACGCGAAGGAGGCTTACCATGGCACAAGCACAAATTTCCCAGATGAAAGAACGGAACGAAGCACTAAGTGAGCAGGAATTTGAGAGGAGAATCCAAGCACTCCTTCGCAAGCAGCAGCTGGCGGTGAAGAACTGTTTTCTTGCTGTTAGGAGGAAATCAACTAGAGGCATGAAATACGATGACGAATGGATTGTCGAGTGCCTGCTGATGAGGATGCGAAGCCCACGGCTTTACGAGCACCTAAGACGAGAAGGAATAATGATTCTGCCTGGACGCCGTTGTTTGCAAAAATACCTTCAGCGTTTTAAGGGTGGTTTTGGCCTCAACGCAAATATATTCACAGCTTTGCGTGAGAAGACTAAAAACATGGACACATTCAGCTGTCATGGAGGCCTCGTCATCGACGAGATCAAGTTGTCAGAAAACCTGAATGTAAAGTCATCGGGTGAGTTGTCCTATACGTTCATGCAGCTAGGATGACATATAATAAGCTATGTTTTGCATAAGTTTAAAAGCGCCCTTTGTGTTTGTTTTGCAATTCAGGTGAGATCGAAGGCTTTGTCGACCTCGGTGACCACACACCTGACGAAAGCAAGGGAGTTTTGGCTAACCACGGAATGATTGTATTGTTTCAACCGTTCACTGGTAAGTTGCGTTTCCACAATGCACTGTAAAAAGTGATGCTATCAGGAATAGCTTTGCTTCATGCCAAACTCTTCTTTTTCTAGGCAACTGGACACAAATACTTGGTGTCTGCTTCAAGAAGAAATGTCAAAGCACATACATTAGCCAAGATAATTTTGGAGAGTATTGTGCTCTCTGAACAAGCTGGCTTGTATGTCGACTCAGTTACCTGTGATGGTGCGAGTTGGAATCGAAGCATGTGGCGACGTTTTGGAATCCAAGGTAAGATTATGACAATGCAATTATAATCCACTACTGTAAAAAGCATATCGGTGAATAACCTTCAATTGTTTTGTGCCTGTTGAATGTCACATAGTTTTAACATTACGTTGGAGCTACTTTACGATAGCATGTAGAACATAGTCGTTTGTAGTGTTTAGATCTGAACTAATTGGCATTCTGTATTCCTTCCATAGGATCAGCTGGCCATGTCAAGTGCAGCGCTAAGCACCCAGTGGACACGAACAGGAAACTGTTTTTTGTGTCAGATTTTCCGCATTTAATTAAGAATGTCCGGAATGCATTCGTTTCCAAAGGGTACCTCACGCCCAGTGGCCATGTTCATATCGGGATCATTCAAGCTGTTTTAAATGCGGACCGTGAAAATGTGACCCTTAAGGCAATGCCGAAAATAACAGATGCGCACGTAAGACCCAATAATTTTGAAAAGATGAAGGTTGACCTCGCATTTCAACTTTTTGGAGATGAGGTAATTAAGGGGCTTTTTCTACACCGCCGGCATGTGGAGACTATATACACTCGGGTGCAACCAACAGAAGACTTTGTCGAGCTAATCAATCACTTGATACGAGTAATGACCTCCAGAGTAACCAATTGTGCACTTAAGCTAGACAGCCCGGACATGCGTTTCTTGGAAGACTTTTTAGGATATCTGGACAAGTGGGAAGAACTTGCTAAACCAGCTGGAGGTGGTTTTCTATCTAAAAGTACAGCTGCTGGGTTAAGAGTGACAATAACGAGCACTCTAGGCTTGCTTTCCTACCTAAGCACCAGTGTGGGTTTCAAGTATATATTAACATCCCGTTTAAGCCAAGACAAATTAGAAAACCTCTTTGGGATCATTAGACAATCGTCGGGATGTAACGATCACCCAACTGTCTCACAGTTCCTGGTGACTGTCAATTTGATGGCATTTTACAACCTTGCCAAGTCGCCACGAAGAGGCAACTGCTCCCGGGATGTTGTCCAAGCACTGCTGAAACCAAGCGACACCAATAAGACATCTGTTAAAAATGTTTTAGATTCTATGGACAGCTTTATGGACCGAGGAAGGGTCGATGAGGCCGAGGATGTAATTGACACTCTAGTGGCAGAAAATGACCATACAGGATACACAGAAAAGAAGAGCAACAGCGCCCTACTTTACTATGTAGCGGGCTATGTGGCGAGAAAAATTATTGCAAAAACAGCTTGCACCAGTTGTGCTGCTCAGCTTTGCATAAGCAATGCTGAAGCAAACGCAAATGCGGATGCATATTTCACTACCCACTTTGACAATGGCGGGCTCATTTATCCAAGTCAAGCTTTATCGAGTGTTGTAAAGCTCATGGAAGATAGCTTTACATCATTTTTGAGCAAGAACAAGTTGCACATGGAAAGCTTACCTGAGTTTGCCAGCCTTTTACATTCCCTAACGCTTCCAACTCTTGGTTGCCGCGAGCATCAGAAGCAAACACTGTCAGCTGTATTAAAGTTGTATGTTCTATTGAGATTTAGATTCTTTGTCAAGCGTCTTAACAAGGAACGAGACGGACAGCGAGAGAGACTAAAATTTCTAAAGCTGCGGCACTGCAATTGAATACACGCTTTTTCGCAGCTTGTGTTCGCCAAAAAGCATTACCCTCCACTCGCACTGGCCCCTTTGATTAAAAATGCTGTATTCGCTTCATTAAACTAAGCCTGTGTTTTGTTAAACTTGTGTTTTTTGTGTTTGGATTCCACCAACCGTTGGCGCTCGCATGTGCGTTTATATGGTTAGCGTGTGGTTCACGTACTGAGCTTTCAAGCTCCGGAAATCTGTACGAAGCAGGCTAAAACGTTACAGTATTCCCAAGTTCCTGAAATAGATGTAAAGCAAAGTATTAAACGGGAGCCGAAGCTACGCGCAGCACACTTTCCAACTCTGAGCAGCGCGGCGCAAAACCGTCTCGCCCCGCTGCGCCCGCTCACCCGACACGGATGGATGGATGGATATTATGAGCGTCCCCTTTGGAACGGGGCGGTGGGTTGCGCCACCAAGCTCTTGCTACTATGCTGCCTACTATCCTACCTAGGTTAACCAATGAAAAAAGAAAAGAAAAAAAACACTATGGACTAACACGTCCAAATTTTCTGATCCCCTATTGCGAACTGTGTTTTTGTACGTCTCCGTCTTTTGTCGTTTCCCTACTTTTCTTCCACCAATCCTCCAATCGCCTCTTACTAATGTCTATTGCGGACCTGTTTGCTTTACCACTGCTCCCGCTGAACCCAAGGGCTTCAAGGAGGCCAGTGGTGCCTAAATCGACCGCTGGGTAGACGTCTTCACATTCTAATAAAATATGCTCCGTCGTTTCCCTAGCTTTACCGCAGCAAGCACATGCTTCTTCTTCCTTCTTATATCTCGCTTTATAGGTGCGTGTTCTAAGGCATACCGATCTCGCTTCGAAAAGTAATGAGCTTCCCTTTGAGTTATCATAAATGGTTTCTTTCCTGATTTCGTTTTTTCCTCTTAAGTAGTTGCTCATGGCAGGTTTCTTTTCCATTGCCGCCACCCATGAGATTAATTCAGCCTCTCTAACTTTCCGCTTGACCTTCTTTGTTGCTGTGTTGCCCACCCCACAGGCCGCATACTTGCTGGTAAGCTTCCTAGTTCTTTTCCTCCACTGTGAATCAATGTTTTGCCTGTACAGATACCTGAACACTCTCCCAGCCCATTAACTTTCTTCCATATTCCTCAGCCGTTCTTCATACTCAATTTTACTGCGAGCTTCCCTCACTTCAAAACTAGTCCAGCCCATATCCCCCTGCACAGCTTCATTTGTAGTCTTCCCGTGAGCGCCCAATGCGAGGCGACCCACAGACCTTTGGTTCCCGTCGAGCCCTGATTGTACCCCTGATTTAAAGCAAACAACCGCCTTTCCAAAAGTAAGTCCTGGAACCATTACCCCTTTCCACATACCTCGTAGGACCTCGTACCTATTGTATCCCCATAGCGCTCTGTGCTTCATTATGGCTGCATTTCTCTTCCCCTTGACTGTTATGATTTTTTCCTGTGCTTCCATATATCCATTGCCTTCGTTTATCCATATACCAAGGTATTTATATTCTGTTACCCGAGGTATTTCTTGGCCCTGTATCTCCACTGTCTGTTCACTATTTTCATTGAATACCATAACATCTGATTTTCTAACACTAAATTTCAAACCTAAATTGTTGCCTTCCTGTCCACAGATATTAGCCAGACGTTGCAAATCACTTTGCTTGTTAGCGAGCAACACAATGTCGTCCGCATAAAATAAACCTGGGAGTTGCTGCTCTATTACTGTACCTACCTGTTTGTATGAGAGATTAAACCCGATATTACTTCCTTCTAGCTCCCTCTCCATCCTCACCATGTACATCATAAACAGCAGCGGGGATAAAGGGCACCCCTGCCTCAGTCCCTTGTTGATTTGAACTTTCTCCGCGCTTCTCATCCCTTCCCATTCAACGCAAACGGTATTTTCTAAGTAAATCTCTCTCAAAAGCTGTAGACAATCGTTACCTAAGCCTTCCCCTTCCAGAATATGCCACAATATGTTGCGGTCTACGTTGTCGTATGCTCCTGTAATGTGCAAAAAGGCCACATACAACGGTCTGCTTTCTGCTTTTGATATTTCGATACACTGAGTAAGAACAAACAAGTTATCATCCAAACGCCTACCTATTCTAAAGCCATTCTGAAGCTCTCCCAAAATGTCATTATTCTCTGCCCATGCTTGAAGCTTTAATTTGATTGCCTGCATTGCTAACCTGTATATTACCGATGTAATGGTCAACGGTCTATACGAGTGAATTCTGTCTTTCTCCCCCTTACCTTTATAAATTAAATTCATTCTACTTTGTCGCCAACTGTCTGGTATTCGTCTATCTCTTAAAATTTTTTCCACTGCTTTCACCAGAGCTTCCTTACTTTTTGGTCCCAGTTCATTTATCAGCCTAACGGGAACCTCGTCTAGCCCTGTGGCTGTGCGCTTAGGAATTTTCTCTTCCGCTTTCTTCCAGTTTAAGTTTGTCAGCACCAGCTCCTTTTCCACTTGGGTCTCTTTCATGCTATTTTTTTCCTCAAGTACAACCTCGTCATTGCCTTGGAAGGATTCGGCTGTTGCGTTTCGGATGTAATTTATTGCCGCTTCTCCTTCCAATCTGTTTTCATCTTCGTCTAGGATATGTTGTTGTATTGTTGCTGACTTCCTGCCTAATAATTTTATGTGATTCCAAAATATTCTAGGTGCGGCCTTCTTTTTCTCACGTATTTCTGACAACCAACGTTCACTTTCACCTTTTAATTTTGCTTGCACCAGTATTTGAACCATAGACTTTTTCTCCCGGTATATTTCCCATTTACTGGTTACTTCATCCTGTGGCAACTGCGCCTTCTTTGCCTGCCTGTGCTCTCGAGATGCTTTCTGTCGTTCGGCGATCGCTTCTCGTATCTCCTTGTTCCACCAGCTTTTCGGTTTCTTTTTTCCTTTCCAACGAACATGTTGTTTCTCTTTACGTATTTCTGTCGTTATTACACTTAGAAGCTCACCATATTCCCACTCCTTACTTGGCCACTTGCCAAGTTCTTCTTCAACTCTAGTGACTATATTTGCTATTTGTTCAGCGTTCAAATTTGGACTGGCCATTGTGCTTTCCTTGCTCTCTTTCCCAACTACATATCCCATTTTCAAAATGATGCGTTTATGGTCACTCCCTATGCTGCTAAACCCTTCCTCATCGATGACCATTTCTCTCAACTTATCATGAATTCCTTCTGTCATCAGACAGTAATCAATGGTCGATTGCCGGTTTCCCACTTCCCACGTGATCTGTCCTTCACACTTAGGCCCTGTATTCACGATCACGAGGTTATGTTGCTCGCAAAGGCCTAGCATTGACTTCCCGTTATTGTCGGTATAGCCATCTAAATCCTGTATGTGGGCATTCATGTCACCTAATAGGACAATCTCAGCACCATTCCCGAAACCCTTAATATCAGCGCTTATGCATTCCACTAACTCTTTATTCTTCTCTGTGCAATTTTTTCCGGTCCACAAATACGTAACTCCCAGCCAAGTTTCTTTCCCACTCATTGTACCTGATAACCAAAGATGCTCTTGACATTGTGAATTTACTCTTTTCCATTTGGCTCCCTGATGGATGAGCATTCCGAGTCCCCCTCCCTTTCTTTCCGACTTAGTTCTATTGCACCCTTCCCATACATAATTCTCAATAACTGGCGGCTCTTCTGAGTCTCTAAGGTGCGTTTCTGTAACCGCATACACCCCTATTTGTTCTCTATGTAACTGCTCCTCAATCTCTGCCCACTTTTCCTTTCTTCTGCCGCCCTGCATGTTTATGTAGCCTATTGCATGGCGAGCTCTTTTTCTTGTTTTCCTCCTTTTTCTGTTATCGACGGCGATGCTCTGCTGATGTTCCCCTAGGGGACCTTCTTCATTACTACCTACTCTGACCTCCTGAGCGCCCGCGGGCCCCCTAAAAAAGCAACAGCGCGACCCCCAAGTCGCCAGCCCACTTCTCGTGCTAGCCTGTAATTGAAGTGGATCCCATCTCGTTGAAAACCACCACACCTTCTCACTTCCCTGTTTACTTCGACAACCTCGAAGCCCTTCTCTCGGCTCATTTTCCATTACGTCCTCGACACCCTCTCACACCACAGCGCCGCCATGCGGCCGCCGCCGGCAGGCATCACCTCTGGGGCCACGGCGCCGCTCGCGCTGAGCACACTAGTCAGTATATTCTAGGCACTATAGTTGTACTACAGTGTACTAGAATAGGGCAGTGAAGCGACCGCCAGGGACTGCGCCTTGACCAGCGCCTCCGCTGCCTTGACAGAGCTACAGTGTACTAGAATAGGCAGTGGAACGACCGCGCTCCTTGGGCGACTATCGCGGCGGCGAAAGTAGCGGCGGCGCTGTGATCGGCGACTACGGGGAGGCGCGCGTCGAAGCCTACGCGGCATGTGGACTCTAAGGCTACTTCCGCAACTTCTTTCATTCATTCGCACCTAAGACGCGCCCGTTAAGCGAAACGACTTTTTCGAGCGTTTGAAATTTACTCTCTGTATTTTGGCCAAAACCGCGATGCAAAGATGCTTGCTTGCACCGATTGCAAATGACTGTACACGCCCTGCGCAGTGTTTGCTGGTATGAATAGATGAGACGAAATAATAAAAAAGCTGCAACAGATAATGATTATCTTCAAGTTTTATTGCACACTTCCGTGGCATAAGGATGCCAAGAATTCACATACTATCAGAATGCACAACACAAATATACAATATGTTCCAGGTCAAGACAATGCAGAAGTTACTAACATACACAAACATACAGAGATATTAGAAATACATTGAGAGGTTTTCAATGGTATGACAAAATTGAGAACATAATAAAAAAATGCACAATAGAAGTATACATGTTTAGCAATGCAATGGTTAAATAAGTACAAATATATAAAAAGGGACACCCACTCAAGGATTTAAAGAAATTCACAATACAGATAAGCAACTGTGCTGTACACACAATACAAAGGTTAATTAAACTGCAGCTATCATTCAGAAATGCTGGAATACCAGTCAAATTAATGTTTTAGTATGCATCCAATTCAGCCTGCTTAACTTCAAGTGCTTAGATTACTTGCGCTTGGAGGTGCTGGCTTTGTTCAGCCCCTTTACAAAAAAGCCTGGTTGTGACATAAAAACCGACAACACGGGGTGTCAAGCATTCTGCATGCACTTTGCAACCAATACTCAAGGGCCAGGCAGAATGAATCATCTCCAGGATATCCATTACACTCTCACTGTGCACCTTATTAGTAGAGAAACAACTAGTGAAAACATCCTCTAGGCGTGTAATAAATGTAAAAAGTGCAACTGAAGGGTACAACAAACCACCCTGATCTTCTAACTGCACAAAGGCATAAGCAGCCAACAAGCGCCTTTGCTCAGTTGACAGCAAGAGGCGGGCAATGCAATCAGGACACTTGGTCGGTAGCACGCACTTTTTTGCCACATAGCCTGAAATGTAATATATTAATCTTGACTCGCTTCTCTTCACATGATACACATGTTCATCAGTTTCTGCTGGCAAAGATGTAGTCAGAACCTCTGTATTTTCCTCTGTGTGCAACTTCACTGTTTCCAAAAACTTTCCCTTAGTCGTGCCCTCTTCTCTGTCGGTTGCCTCAAGAAGAGAGTTGATCACATCATCCTCCACATTGCTGCCCGTGACGCTTCATGCCAAGTTGTAAAAACAAAGACAATGAACAGTCAGTAGAAACTGCTGCGGCGTTGGATGACTGTTGCAGCGCGACGAAAGTCTCACTATACCGTAAAAGTTCTCAACTTTATCCTGACTAAGCCTTGAAGTTAGCAAATATTTTAATCCCACTTTTTTGTTCAAGTAGTCAAGAAGCTCGAGCGTACTTGTCAGTGTTACCCTTAGTCCTTCTGCAGTTGAGTCACTAAGAAAATGCCTCTTGTCAGTGTGACATTCCCATGTGTTCAGAAATTCAAGCATATCTTGGATCTTTTGTACACTGGTAGAATTGGGTGCTAGAGCTCCTGCTGGATACCTAGAAGTCATTACAGCAATCAGCGACTTCATTCTTGAAAAGAATTTCGCAGTAGCTTCTATGCTGCCACAGCTTCTCTCCAGTTGTGTCTGATAAAGAAAGAATGCTTGCAGAGGTCCCTGTCCAAAGAGCTCAAAAGCACAACTCACTCTCATTTTTTCAAAGTTGTTCGGTGCAACATGAACACATGATATACCAGGCATTGCCCTCAATGCAAGCGCACTGTTGTCAAGTGTGAGGGCTTCTTTCACAAACTGTATGGACACCTGTCCATCCGTTGTCTTGAAAGTCGTGCCTAGAAGCCGGTTGCGAATATTTTTGACAAGATGAGGGAAGTCAGAGCACCTTTCGAGCACCTTCAGTGACCACAGGAGGCTTTTGTCGACCTTGGAGCGTACACACCCGAGGACCAAAAGGCCTTGCCATGCAATCATGGCCTTGTTGTAATGTTTGTGCCCACTGAATACATAGGTAACAGACAACAGCGTACGCATGCGCATGTGCACTGGTTTATAATCAAGTGAGACAGCAACGAGACATGTATAATGGAAAGTTAAGATGACATCGAAGATGAAAAAACGACCATGCATAGCCAAAAAAATTTTTTGTAATTGCAAGATTAAAATGCCATCTCTATCAAGCCACCCTATAGCTGTGACACGTTGACGGAGATGGCATTTTAATCTTGCAATTACAAAAAATTTTGTTTAGCTATGCATGGTCGCTTTTTCATCTTCGATGTCATCTTAACTTTCCATTATACATGTCTCGTTGCTGTCTCATTTGATTAGAAACCAGTACATATGCGCATGCGTACGCTGTTGTCTGTTATCTATATGTATGTGTACCGCGTCGTACCTCTGTCTCTCGTCCCTTTTTGTGCGCTAAAAACCTAAAAGTTATGGAATACCAACATGCCCAAACCTACAGTCTTTCAAGTTATTATAACAGGTGCTCTCCTGGGGTGTCCGTGCCCACTGCTTCACCGTGCGGGCAGCCAGTGGTGGAGCTAGACCGCACTCCGCAACGTCAGCATGTCTAGGGGACAAACGCATACAACACGCGCTAAAGAAACCTCCCCCGTAGTGCCTAGGCAGAGTCATATATTCAAGGAGCAAAAGCCCCCATATTTTCTCTCTCGCGCCCACTCTTACTCACACCTGCGCACAAACGACTGGCGATCCCTCATGAACGTCTTGTCCCTCACTGCAACGCTTGAAAACCGACAAGAAGATGCAACTGAACGGTACCGCGTACATTACAACGTTAAAACTTCGGGTACTTTGCTGTCTTGTCATTTGCCCTTGCCGAGGTTGAAATTATTTAAGCTGCTCCGTGCATGACAACTGTGATAAGTGTTTTAACCTCTTATGACCTGTTGTCGCGATTTCGCATCATACCGGTTTTAAGCCGCACCACCAGAAGAAAACATCTGTAGCCGCTACCCCTGCGCTCAGAGGGAATCCACAGATGTCTGGCAACACGTGGAAAAGGCAGCGCCATCTATCGTCGATTCAGTAAAGAGCTGACGGCTGCCATTTCTCCAGTTGATGCCGACGAAGAACATTTCTCACTATCCATCCATTGACATCCGTCTCCATTCAAGGTATGCAAGTTTTTTGAATATAAAAAAATTTTGCATGATAGGCACTTGGTTGAATAATGCACGCAGATCACGTAAATAATTTGTTTTTGAAGATTAGTTGTTTTTTCAAGCGTGTGTCGCTTTGTCGCGTTTTCGCATCAACAGGCTGTAGCGTCCCGATTTGTGCACAACTTCGTCTTCCTCGGCATGTGGTCAAAAAACTAGTAATTTTTGTTTTTTGCAGTTATTCGGTGCTTTTTGTTCGTGATGGACACCAGAAGGTTCTACGGGATCAGGGTTCCACCCGTTGAAGAAAGCGAAGATAGCTGCCTCAGCGACAGCGATTCGGAATACAGCCCTGACACAGTACATGCTGCCCCATCAGATCAATCTGGGCAGTCTGGGAGCGACACAGGTGCGCAATTTTTTGTTTGTTGGGCGAGTTGCATTCGGCTGCAATGTGAAACGCCGTCAGCGTTCTTTCGTGTTGTATTGCAGTGGCGCGTCTTTTTCTTTTGAAGCCAAAAGCTTCACTACGATAGTCAACACCGCGTTTGTCAGAGCACGAGTGACGTCACGCACTGCGCAGGCTACTGCCCATGTGCGCCGTCGCTTCTCCGCGCCACCGTTTGACCTTTCGCCGCAGCCGTGCGCATTTGAAAGGAGGGGTATATAAGGCGCGCTTGCCCATAGAACAGGCGCACGCTGCCGCGCGCTATGCGTCATCGTTTGACGTTCGCCGCAAGCGCGTGTTTATCGCGGATCACCGCAGCTTTTCGCTTCGAGATATCCAGGCCCTTAGCTAAGCCCCAGCCAATTTTTTCAAGCCAAGGTTTTTGTGGCTTCTCAAATGTGGTTTGCGACCTCGCAGTGATTTCTTTTTCTTTTTTTGTTTGCAGATGAAGAAGGTGAAACGGAAGAGCCGTCAACGTCAAGCGCAAGAAGTTTCCTCTGGAAGCAAGTGAACCATCCGCGGACATGCCACCCTCAATGGGAAGACGGTCTTCCAGACCCTCCAGATGAGCCGAAAGCTCCCATTGCGTACTTCCGGTATTTTTTTGACGACAAGCTTCTTGAGGAGATTACAGACCAGTCCAATCTCTATGCAGTGCAGAAGAATGCCAACAAAGCATTGTGCCTAACACGCGCTGAACTGGAGCAGTTTCTTGGGGCCACAATGTATATGTCCATATACAGGCTTCCGCGATCGCGCATGTACTGGAACCGCGAGATGCGAGTAGAAAAAGTGGCAGAAGTTATGTCACGTGACAGGTGGCAAGCGATAAAGAACAGCCTTCATTTCAACGACAACAATCTCCTACAAGCAAATGCTGGCAAAGACAGGCTCTTCAAAATTCGACCACTCATTGACAATCTGCTGCTCAAATTTCAAATCCTTCCAAAGTCACAGATGCTGGTGGTCGACGAGCAAATTGTGCCGTTCAAAGGCCGCTCCTCACTCAAGCAGTACGTCCCTAGCAAGCCTCACAAGTGGGGCTACAAGATTTTTGTACTTTGCGACACCCACGGACTTGTCTCTGACTTCTCTATATACACAGGGGACATCCGCCCTGTTCCTGGATTACCTGACCTTGGAGCAAGCTCTAATGTTGTGCTCGAGCTTTCGCGCTCCATCCCAGAGAACAAGAGCTACTTGCTCTTTTTTGACAACTGGTTCACATCCATAAAACTGCTGGTAAATTTGCATCAGCGTGGTATTCCAGCAATGGGAACTGCACGCGCAAACAGAATTTCTGGATGCCGACTGCCCAGCGATGCAGAAATGAAGAAGAACGGTAGAGGAAGCCACGTGGAGAGGCAGGCTACTATTGAAGGGGTCGAAGTCCGAGTAGTGAAGTGGTACGACAGCCGGGGAGTGAATATTGCTAGCACATTCGGGAGTGCCCAGCCTCTAGGAAGCTGCCAGCGGTATGACCGCAAAAAGAAAGAAAGATGTGAAGTTGAGCAGCCAGCCATTGTGAAGGCTTACAACACTTTTATGGGTGGAGTCGACCTTCTCGATGGGCTCATGGCGTACTACAGAATTTTTCTGAAGTCGAAGAAATTCTACCTGCGATTTTTTTTTCATTTTGTGGACATGGCTGTTGTGAGCAGCTGGCTGCTCTACCGGAGGGATTGTGATGCTCTAGGAATCCCAAAGAAACATCAACTGGATCTTGTAGCGTTCAAGGCTTCTCTAGCCAGCTGCCTGTGCAATCAAAACAAGGACGTGATGAAGAAGAGGGGCCGGCCGTCTCTTTCCGTGGAAGGAGAGCTTGAGAAGAAGAAAAGAAGAGGACCAGCAGCTCCAACACCTAATGCTGAAGTCCGTCAAGACAATGTTGGCCACTGGCCTGAAGTGTCGCAGCAACGACAACGATGCAAGATGCCTGGCTGCAAAGGCCAACCTGTTTCCTTCTGCACAAAGTGCAAAGTTCATCTGTGTATAAAAAAAAGTTCAAATTGTTTCATTTCTTTTCATAAGAACTGAGATACAAATGTGCTAAACTCAAAGAAATGAGCTCTCAAGTGTGTTTGAAAATAAACATTTTTTGATCCATTACGACCTGTTGTCGCGTTTTCGCGACATAGCTGTAACTTTCTTCCTAAAACCCCGACACGCATAAAAGTTGCTGTGTAACTTCCTCATAACCAGAACATAAAAAGCCACAGCAAAAATAATTTTTTTATGCAGTATGCTAAATTCAGGCTAGAAGAGGTTAATTAATGTGCGCATGAATTCGCATGGTGTCATTTTTTATTATCGCAGTGCAACATTGTCTGTCATCTTCAAAAACCTCATAACCAATCCCACTTTTCCCAACTTTTTCTTGGACACAGTAGATAAGTAGCACTGCTGTCATGCCAGTCAGCTTGGATCTCATACATGCAATAGTGTCGCGAACCAAGGGGTTGCAGCGGAGCACCAGAACTATAGGACCAGTGTAACAGGCTCTTAGAACGGACTAGTGCGTGCCGTGCTTGCGCCACGAGCACGCATCGCCCAACTTTATTTTCCTCATCTTTTGCAGTGCTGACCTTTAGCGTCTGTGGTCTGTGCGTAGTGGCGTGGATGGCCGCTTCAAAAGTATACTTTAGCTGTTTCTTGTCAGCCACATTTGGCAAAAGTGGTATCATTCTACTTCTTGAATGTGAACTTGAATGCACTGATGAGGCTTGTGATAAGGAAATGCAGAAATGCAATTAGTGTGGCACCTATGTTATTCAGATGTGTTTTACATTTTTAGAAAATCATTTTTCTATAAGTTCTAAACCTGGAAGACAACATTCAGATTTGTGGTGCACTTTATTTAACTCTTGGTAACATTGCTTTCATTGCTTTGCAGGTCCACCCCTTCAGCTGTTGTGCTGATGCCCCAGCAAGGGCAATAATGCAAAATATGCGCCAGTTCAATGGGCATTTTGGGTGTAGCTGGTGCTTGCATCCTGGGTTTGTCATAGATGGTAAGCAAACTTCGTGCCTCTCGCATGAGAAAGCTTTCATATGGTAATTATATAACTGTAGGACAGGTAAAGCCCAGTGCATGAAGAATCTTCATATATAGATTCTGATTGTATGCTGATTTAATTTCGACGTGTTTAATAGAACAGTACATAATCACAGTATAATACTTCCAGAAATATTTATTGTTTCTATAGCAGTGCGTAATGTGGTGCTTCACAATCTTATTTTTCACCTGCTGCTTCCAATAAAGTATCGCCATCTTGCTGTAGCCATTTTCAGGTCAAGTTTACTTTTCTTCATCGATAAGGGAGGAGCAGCCGCATAAAAGCTGCATTGTACATCAGCTTGAATATTGAAACACCGTCGAGAATTTGCTATTAGCATGTAGGATTGACCTGCTGATTTGAGCACCTGTGTTGTTTTCTTTTGGAATAGGAACCGTTAAGTACACAATCGACAAGCCAGTGCCAGACAGAACAATGGAAGAAACCATTGACACCATGAAGACAGCAGCACGCACAGGGGCAATTGTTCAAGGCATAAAGGGTCCCACTCCATTAATGAATATGCCACACTTGGATATAGCCTGGGGATTCACGCTGGATTACATGCATTGTGTGTTGCTGGGAGTTGCACGCCAGTTGACAGAACTGTGGCTCTCCAGTGTGGGCCAGCCCTACTACATTGGGAGGCCAGCACTGCTCAGTGCTGTAGACAAGCGGCTGTGCAACATCAAGCCACCATTGTGTTTCAGACTGCAGCGTACCCTTTCCTTCCGCAAGTATTGGAAGGCCTCAGAGTGGCAGCAGTGGCTGTTGTGGTTTTCACTGCCTTGTTTAAATGGCATTTTGCCTATCGAGTATCTTAGGCACTTCACCTTGCTTATTAGAGGAGTATCCCTACTGCTAATGGACAATGTTAGCAGCACTGATGTCAGTGAGAGCGCTAACCTACAAGTGAAGTTTGTAGTAGGTGTGCAATTTCTTTATGGAGAAAAAGAAATGACATTTAATGTACACCAACTTTTGCACTTGCCCAAGAGTGTGACACTGCAGGGACCACTTTGGTCACATTCCTGCTTTGTATTCGAATCAAACATTGGGCTTGTGAAGGAGCTAGCCACATCTGCAAAAGGAGTGCCAATCCAAATTGTGGAACGGCTGTTGATGGCTAGCTCTTTCGCTAGTCTTAAAGCATCAACTCTCCCTCAGACTAGAGAATTTTTAACCAAAGGGAATGCTGCAAAATGTGGGGCAGTTGTTTTATTTATTGGCAAGCCACAAAAAGTACTGCAGCCAGTTTTAAATTTGGTAATGAATCATATTGGCTGCATGATAGTCGGTCCCGTTGTGGAACGTGACAAAGTTGCAGTGTCTCTATGTTTTCCACAGCAAACAGTATAAGACCAAGCAAAAAAAACTGCACTGCTGCAATGCTTCCTTCAGGGGCATGTGTAATAATTTCTCGCATCCTTGGGTTTAAAGACATCGTTGGCAAAGATAGAGTTTTTGCAGTATGTGAAAAATTTCACACAAGCCAGACTAAAGCTTCCCACATTCACAAGGCCCAAAGTGTGCAGTCCAGCCATGTCATTGAGGTAAAGAGTGGCATCGTTCCATGTTTATACATGGAGATTGAGCAATCAATTTATCTTGCACCACTTGCTTTTAAAGCTTTTTTGAAAAACAGGCGATGAATTATAAAACATGAGTTCAAAGGAACACTCATTTCTGCAGAAGCCCTGCAACACCCTTTATTAAAGTTGTCGCACATGTTTGGAATTAAAAGGCATCACCACACATAGCTTTTACAGCAAATAACATTTATCTCAGGAATTCGTGGCATCATTGTTGTCTAAAGCTATTCTCAGTGACAACTTGAGTGTTCAGTATGAGCTCCGGCTACCAAACCCCATGGCAACTGCCCTCTACGCCTTTGCATTCTGAAACATATTTCCTGACAGGCACTGATATTGTATGAAGTCACCTCTGCATTGACATTACGGAAACAGGCCAGTGTAGTTGATTAGTACATATATACAAATTCTTGGAGTTGTACACCAGAGCAGTTGCCACTGCATACTTAGTTTGGATATATATATATAAAAGGTGTGTGTTTGTGTGTGTGAAGATTTATCCACCATGCGTGTTAAGTGCTTTAGGGCACCTTTATGTAATGGAACTCTGGTGTATGTGCTTGTATGTGTGAAAATTCTCTGGATACTCGCCTACTCTGGCTCTGTATGGTCATAGTAGTCTTTGTGCCATTAAACACCATTAATCATAATCATCTAGATACTCAAGAGAACAAGTTGAATCTTTGAGTGTGGTAACTAAAATGCTCCCCAATATCTAACTCACAAAATTGGGAGTTTTTAATGATGCCCACAGTTCGCACCTTATCACTTGACACACTTCAACACAGACGCACATGCGATCGCATTATTAAAACACAGGACAGCACTAAACATTACTGCTGAGGAACTAACATCTCTGCTGGGGATGTTCTTTAGGCTAGGTTTGTGGACATGCAAGGGGTCATGCATACTGGGAAAATGGAGGCATATATGAACTTGTGGCCCTGGTTAGTCCCGAAACAGGTTTGAAAAAGTGACTAGTCAGTTGCATGTTTTCAATAATGATGCGACCCCAGAAAACATTTAAAAAGACATGAGTTGGAAAGTGTGCTGCCTTCTTAGTGCAGCATTATGGTTGGAATAACCCAAGAAAAAAAGTCTGCAGTGGATGAAATAGGATGACTTAGGATTTGTACTAACCATCTGTGGTTCCTCCACGTCAAGCCCACACATGGCACATGGCCGTTTCTGCACTTCGCTTTCACCCAAATGCACCCCCTATAGAGAAAAGCCTATGCACAGCGTAGCAAGCAGGGGAAGTTGCATATCAGGCAAACTAGCTGCTGCTTTATTGATCGTGCATGGGAACATGAGCTTTCCGTAAGAAACAACGGTATTGTGCATTTGCCTGCGCATTGTATCTTTTGCATGTGCACTCCGCAGTTTTGGGGAATCAGGATTCTGAGGAGAATCGAGAATTACAGTGCTACAGAGCTGATGGAACCGCTTTATATTGAATCGAGATGGAGTGCACACGTATTAGTGAAACTTCTGAATTTTTTTTCAGCATGCATGGCATGTCGCAGTGACATAATCATCATGCTCCTTTTCCGATAGATTTGCTTGTTCGTGCATGCGTAGTAGGCTCCTTGTATGGATGCCCCTGACAGAAAGAAAAATTTGTTGAAAGTTCATGCTTGTACGTGTTAGCACGCTTTCATCTTTGCCTGTCTTTGGCACGGCATATTCCCTTTTTTTTTTTTTCAGCCTAACTTTCCGTCCTTCAACCCCCACCTCCCTGTCCCCCATGTACCCACATAAGCCTGATGAGTGCTATCAATCAAGCGCTCAGACAGCTACATGCTGCTGTATCGAATTGGCTGCTCTCGCAAGCATGGGGGAATGCGACGGGGTCACTATTGTCCTTCTTGTCTCCCTCCGTCGCTGCCACCTAAAGAACGCGTTTGCGCTAGGTCCTGCGGGGGAGAGTGTGGTGTTTATGCCGTTTCCTTCATTCGCTCTTTCCTTGTACGCTTTCCTTCAATGCATACTAGCTAGCAAACCGGCTGGGTGGAGTGAACGGCGTGAGTGCTTGCAGTCTTGTCCATTTTTGTCAGCACACTACTATCGCGAAAAATGCTCGTTTGCAGTCATCATTCCTACTGAGAAGCCTACATCTTGAAATACACAGCGAAGTGACCGCGGGTTTTTGTGAGCGTTGGAATTAATTATAGGCGAAACAACAAGTAGAAAAAGGGCGGCGCTGGTGGCCACCATCTCCGATGTGGGCTGAACTTGGATACACACAAGTGTGGATCTTACAATGGTGAGTGCATTTGTTTTCAGCAAGTTATAAGTTTTATAAGGAGCCAGACAGAGTGAATTAGGAAACGGTGCATTGTGTGTTTTACAAGCAAAGTTGTTTCAATGGGCTGATTTTCAGGATACTCTTGCCTTAAAAGTTATGTCCAGCTACTCAAGCGCTTTTTCTTTTTGGTTTTTAATTCCAAGATCTATGTGTGTATTACTGTTCAAGTTCTAACATTTATCATTGTTTCGCTGCGTCCTTAACATTTAATATTTTTCCATTTATGCTCAGCACTGCATCGATTTGGGACAGCCTAAAGAACAATGTGTGGTGACGATTGCAACGTTATATTGCATTTGCCTGCTATAATCTTGGGGCATTGATGTGCGGATTATAAATTTAGGTTGACTTGAAATTTAAAACAGTTCTTTATGTATAGTGGTTACAGTTCAGACGTGATAATACATATTTTTCAGTACCTTATATTTAGATGAATACATTTTCATATAATCGCTAGATCGTTGTCGAGTCCCCTGTAGTGGCGGAACGCAATTATTTCAGGAATAAGCAGGCAATCTAAAATGAAATGGTGGTCTTCACAGCTGGAAAATGCTGCTATCGCAGTAAGTAAGGGCACAGCCAAAAGAATCACTGAAATATGCTGTCTCATTTTATTTATTTCTTACACGCAGAAATTTAGGTGCTGATAAATTGCTCGCGTAGACCCATCAACTTTTACTGAGCAGAAACACTGAGAGCTGAATTCACAATTCTTTTGTGATGTTTTAGGATGAATGTTATAAACTGCTGCCAACTCGAGCAATACCACGTGGTATATATATATTATAAACAGCCCTGGCTAATGCAGATTGCCTGCAGTTATCTAGCTCCTTTTATTCGCAGCCTTTGAATAGTGCCCGGAGTAGAACATGTGTAAACTCTGTGAATTTCACCCAAATTCCAAGACTTTGATTTTGTCATGCAGTGCATGCTGCCTGATCCTGTTAGTCATACCGAGGAATTGAGTTTCTTCTCAGTGTTCTAGGTCAAGCATCATTTCCAGCAAGCACACACGGCAGCATTTCTTTCTTTCCGTACAATAAATCCCTATTTTTGCTAGTGCCTCCTGACGCAACTTCTCAGATTTCACATGAAAAATTTTGCACGAAAGCTGCATTGTGTCTACAGTGTCTGAAACTCGGATTTTTGTGCTGTAGTAGCTTTTGCTACAATTTTTTAATTAGAAAGTGCTATGCTGACTAGGTGCGGGGTATAAACAAGACGGACGGATCCTGCGCATTTTATGTTTGTGTTCTAAATATTCTCTGTTACACCTTCTGCAATATATGCTATATATGTTGAAATATTAAAGAGCGTTACCTGACAAATCTCTAGCAAGAAAATTTCTTTATTCACCCTTTCGAATTCTCAGCTCAAACTTCTATTCTTGCAGCATGGCGATTTTTCAACATGAAAACATTGCCACATACATTTGTCATACCAACTCCTCTAATAATATTTCTTTTCATTTTACAGTGCAAGCATTTCCTCGAAGTAAGGGTGAAGTCGCTATGGGAAGTGGTAGCAAATTCAACGAAACCACCGCGTTATCGGGGTCCTTGGGGGCCTGACCAGCCCACAGTCATGCAAGCACTGACCAATCTGCCTACCGATGTCAGTTCCCTGGCCTGAAAGCCCTGGCCAGGCCACCGTCCTCGGCACCTTGCCTAATTTCTATCCTCAAGGCTGTGCCTGATCCACCACCATCTACCTAGCTTCACGAGAGCTGGCCCTTTGGCGCCTGCCTGTAAATAAACTGTTTGAATATAACCGAACATCACCCATTCAGGTCCACGGAAAATGCTTGTTGGTGCAAACTTATTCGTAAATAACTGTCAGAAAAGTGAATATTCAGTACTATTTTAGTACTATTTGCATGTATAGAGGACTTCTGCTTCTTGACATATCTTTCTGTCGAGCTTTCCTAGCTGCTGTTGAGGCAGAGAGTATGGGGACAATTGCTATCAAAAATGTCGCTATCAAAAGTTTCCCGGTAAAAATGCCTGTGTACTCCAGAGCCAGTGAATTTACACTGTACATCCCTACCCTATCTGGAACTACCTGTACATCCCTATCCAACACTATAAGAAACTTTTTGTGTCTGTGCCTCACTTAACAGTCAACTGGAACTGTGGACACCCCTTGTGTTGCCATAAGCACTGCCAGAAAAGGTTTTGGTAATGTCTAATAAGTCATCAGTTGTTCTTATCAAAATGTCCATTAGCCAACTTCTAGCGTAAAGTTAGCAAGGCTTATCGAAGTACCTCTAGGCATCCACAGCTTTAAAAATGTCTTGATCAAGACAGCTACTACAATCTTCAATTAGCCGTCCATGACATATTTTAGATGTCAAATAGTTGCTTCTGTGTTTTATGGCTGCCGACGCTTCGAACTTGCAGGCGCAAGTTGGAATCTGCTAGCGCAAGGCAGGGGTTATCGGGGATCGCAGGGAGAGGCCTTCATCCTGCAGTGGACATAAACTAGGCTGATGATGATGATTGTGCAGTAGACGCCTTATCTTCCACTCAAAGGAGGGGGCCACTCTCCACAGCAACAGACGTGAGTGATGACATACGGAAGGCTGAGGAGGCCATGGTGGTGCTCCACACTAGCTCTTTGGAAAAAACAAATAGCAACAAAGCTCCAGGAAGCTCGAAGGCACAGCTACACTTTCGGTTGAACAAATGGCTGCAAAAAGCTCAAGGACACCGTTTTGTGGTATATGCCATCACAGAGAGTGCATCTGAAAGGAACCTCTTAACGATCCACGTAGGGAAGGGAATATGGCTGTGAGGCAAATGTGAGAGGAGGTGGGACCCTGAGTGGAATTTGTGGCCACCAAATGGCTGTGTGTGGCGGGCAGCAGGGCCCGACAAATCGGGCTGACACGGCGGAGGAGCTGCGCCAGTGCCTAGGCCTCAGGCTATGTGCTTTTCCAAGCCTTCAGGTGCCTGCCAGGCACCAAAGGTTCCTGGGTTAACCCCATTCACACCCAGCTGCAGGAACCCTGATGAAGGCTCTGGGGTGGGCCATCATGCAAATGGAGGAAGGACGATCTCCCGAAGAAACAGGCAAAGATGCCCCCAAGGAAGCCACCCTCAGTGGCAGAGGCCACCCTCCCCGCTAGGAGGGCACAGTGGAAGGTGCATGTGCACATGTGGAGACAGCACAAGCATAAAGGAGGCCAGGAGAGGTTTTTCCATCTCAACATGCAAGGAGGGCACCTAGAGGCAAAGGAGGAAGAATTGTATTGCATTCTTCTGAAGGAGAATATTGTGGCAGCCTGCCTAGCATAAACCCACCTGCATGATGCCGATGCACCCCCACCCAACAAACGGTATGTCTCGACCAGAGTGAACCGCGTCAAAGGAGAGCGGAAGGGCGGGGGCCTCGGCTTTCTCAGCAGGGTGGACATGCAGTGGTACAGAGCCCCTGGGGCCCATGAGAAGCACATATGGATAACAGGACTTCTGGGCAAGCAAGGATGTACACCAGAAAAATGTAGAGGCCCTGACATGCACATACAGGGACATCACTGATCTAAGCAGGCCTGTGGTGGTGGTGGTGGGAGATTTGAATGCCCACATCAAGGCCTTGGATGGGGCAATGGACAAGGCTGGCAGGCTGCTGCTCGTGTGGGCAGGAAGATGGGCCTCACTATGGGCAACACAAGTGAATAATGCACCAGATGGGCAGTAAGCAACATGTCATCTTGCATAGATTGTTGTTTCATGTCCCCGATCCTCCTCCCACAGCTTGCCTATATGAGCATTGACAGCACTGGTCTTGGTACCAACCATCACAGCATATCTCTGTCATTTGGATCTTGCCCACCCAAGATGGAGTACAGTATGTCAGTGGCCAGCTCTAGGACCCTGTCCAACGAAGCTGTAGACAAAGTGATGGCTGTACTCGAAGAACAAGTAACACACATGGAGGTGCGAGATTATCAGCACTAACAGCACTAGGTATAGCAGGCACCTTATGAAGAGTGTGGAGCTGGCCAGGTATCTAGGGGCAAAAAGAGGACCCACTGGAAGGCCTGGTGGGACAGGAAAGTTGCCACCGCTTTAGCCTTCCACAAGCAGTGTTCCAGGCAGCATCAGCTGGCTCTGCAGCATGTAGCAGTGGATACCCATGCCTGCAAACTGTGGGCACCATATCTGGTTGCGAAGAACAACACGGCAACAATAGTGCAACAAAATATGAGCAGCGTAAACAGAAGGCTACTGCAAACTGTAAAGGAGGCTAGATGCGACTCTGTCTAAACATTCTGGCAGCACATAAAAGCCCAGCAGGTGAACTCCAGCCACCCCAGCAGGCAGTTCCGGGACCCAACCACCGGGCAGGTATTCAGAGCCGAAGAATGCCTCCACCTGGTTGAAAAGTGCATGGTCTCTCAGCTGCAGTCTGTGGACGGCCTCCATGAGTCTGGTAATGTGAAACCTGCAGGGCGTCTTCCACCTTCTTGTAATTGCATCACACAGGGTCAGTTGGATCGGCCTACAGGCACCCTGCAATGGTTAGGCGGCGCAGCGATCGGCTAAGCCATCAGCGCCTCTTTGTCAGTTCTGCAAAACACTGAGGCGGCCGCTACTAAGAAGGCGCACTTTTGAGGCGCTCGCTTGAACGATGTCGGTCGTTCTGCATTGTGGATTTAAAGTAATCGAAAACCTCGAGGCTCATTTCCGACCATCGACGCTTGGAAAAAGACGTCAGCTTTACGACAACAACCATGTATATCGTGTCCGAGAAGTAAACGGCACGGACATCTCAGCAAAGTGCTTGTCACAACAAAGCAAGCAGGCTTACGATGTCAAACTCCAAGTAAGTTGACAAATAATTATTTTATTGCACTTACGTGCACACATACGGCTGTAGAGGTTTTTCAACTGTCATTTGTAGCTTAATTACTTGGAACGTGCCTTGCATCTCTCACTTCTAGAAGTTTTGGCGACTTGTGAACAATAAGCAAGAACAAAAGGGAAGGCTTGTGCCCCCGTCCGTCTCTCTCTCTTTTTTGTTCTCATTTATCGTGCGCTAGGTATCAGAAGTGTACTTGCACCTCGCGTCCGTGCCAGTAAATGACAGGCACTTCTCACGCTTTCGTTCCCATTGATAGGGGCCGTATTCTGAAATGTTCACCTTCCGTGAAAGTTTCGCCCTGGCCATGCCTCCGCCAACAGCGCGCGCTAAATGGCTGCTTTGACAAAACCGGAAATTTACTTGCATCACCTAGTAGTTCCTGTCTACGTCATTTTAACGTCACGGTGATGTTGGGTGCTCCGGACACATACTGAATAAGCGAAGACGTCTTTTGGTGTTCAGTTGCTGGTGGAGTCTAGTAGAGGGTAGAAAGGTGGTAGCTTATAGTAGTGTTTTTGATGGTGTGCTGCACGTGTTGTTTCGAGGTGCTTATTTATTGATTATTGTTGCTGTTAGTTTGTGTTCCCTTGTGCAAGTGACAGGTGTGGGTGGCAGTGTTTTTGAGCAGCTGACAGCAGCGCCATGAACAACAGACTGCTCGCGTGGTTCCTCGTGCGACGGCGAGAACGACATACCCGCTCCAGCCATGACGCCTTCGCCGTGAGGGGAGAAGCCATTCGGCGGCATTTCCGGATGACGAAGAGTGCCGTCCGGCTGCTTTGCAGTGGGCTAGCCCACTTGCTGAAGCCGCTGATCGTGGGGGGCCTGAGCGTTAAGGACCAAGTTCTCTGTACCCTCAGGTTCTTTGCAACAGGCGGCTTCCAGTCGTCAGTCCTCAGTGAGGCGACCATTGACATGTCCCAGCCGTCTGTAAGCCACTGCATCGCAAAAGTCGCGCGGGCCATTGTTGTGGTTGGGAAGGAGCAAGAATGGGTGGCCTTCCCATGCACCCCCAGCAAGCGAGCTGCAATTAAGCAGTGGTTCTTGCAGCACGGCAGGCTCGGCGGCATGACTGGGTGTGTGGATGGCACGTTCATCGCCATGGTCGCCCTCAATGCAATGGTGGTAAGTTTTAAACGAAATTTCATGTAATGGAGCAACAATTAATGGACAGTCATTGGCATCACTGTCACACTATTGTCTGCAATGTGTTTCAGGTGTGTGACTCGGACTTCAAGGTCCTTTACGTTGACCCGCGGTTCGCTGGGTCGTGTCACGACGCGCACGTGTGGCAGTACGCGTCACATTGCTGACGCATTGTCAGCGGCCGCATTTCCATCCAAGATGGCGAGTACCTTCTCTGTGAGTAGTAACGAAGTTGCTCTCAAAAGAAAACTGTACTCGATGCGTGTGTATGATGTCCTATATTGTGTAAGATGTCAGAAATACTATGACTGCTATTTTTATATGTGCAGGCGACAGTGCCTACCCTCTAGAGCTATGGCTCTTGACACCTGCGCCCGGCCACCCTGCCCTCCACACACCGGAAGGGCGCTACAACGCTGCGCACACTTCCGCAAGGTCAGCGGTGGAGCGCTGCATCGGCATCATGAAGAGCTGCTTCTGATGTCTGCAGCGCATTTTTACGGCCCCAAAAAGGCAGCTACAATTCTGGCAGTGTGTGCGGCACTGCACAATCTGTGCATGGATGCAGATGTGCTGCATATGGGCCATGTGTACTCTGAAGAAGACGACAACGACGGCGACCATCCACACGCCTCAAGTAGCTCAGGATCACAAAGTGAAGCACCTCGGGCCAGGTGGGCACTATATTTTCGCGGAAGAGCAGCACGTGCAAGGCAAATCGCAATACTCTCGATTGCTCATAATCGGCACTTACAGCATGTACAGAGAGCAGTTTGCAATGCACGTCGCCTACAACGGTTGGCTGTAGCAGTTTTCCCAGCAGCAGTGGATTACACATGCAGTCATTGCCACTCCTGGCATGTGCTTCAACAACATATGCTGCCCTCCCTTGAGGCTGCCGTACACTAACACTCGCCCTTCTCCACTGGTAGTGTCGGTTTTGTGCCAGCCACTGCAATGTGCTGGCCCTGGTCATGTTGCGCTAGAAGCGCAAGTGCTTTCGTGCCAGACGCTACCATGTGCTGACACTTGTTATTGTGTGCTAGAAGTGAGCGTGTCTTCGTGCCAGACACTGCCGTGTGCTGACATTAGTCCTTCTGCGCTGGAAGTGTGCGTCGTCTTGTGGCAGTAGCTGCCTCCCCTTGCTGCTTCCATGTGCCGACATCTGCCGTCGCCTCCTTGCGCCCGAGAAGTGTGCATGGCTATGTGCCAGATGCTCTCACATGCTGACACTTGCTCCCCCTGTGCTGGGTGCGTTTGTGGTTTTGTTGCTGCCTCCCCTTGCTGCTCCCATGTGCAGACACCTGCCACCGCCTCCTTCTGCCCGAGAAGTGTGCGTGGCTTTGTGCAAGACGCTCTCACATGCTGACACTTGCTACTCCTGCGCTGGATGTGTTTGTGGTTTTGTTGCTGCCTCCCCTTGCTGCTCCCAAGTGCAGACACCTGCCGTCGCCTCCTTGCGCCCAAGAAGTGTGCGTGCCTTTGTGCCAGACGCTCTCACATGCTGACACTTGCTCCTCCTGCGCTGGGTGTGTTTGTGGTTTAGTTGCTGCCTCCCCTTGCTGCTCCCATGTGCAGACACCTGCCACCGCCTCCTTCTGCCCGAGAAGTGTGCGTGGCTTTGTGCAAGACGCTCTCACATGCTGACACTTGCTACTCCTGCGCTGGATGTGTTTGTGGTTTTGTTGCTGCCTCCCCTTGCTGCTCCCAAGTGCAGACACCTGCCGTCGCCTCCTTGCGCCCAAGAAGTGTGCGTGGCTATGTGCCAGATGCTCTCACGTGCTGACACTTGCTCCTTCTGTGCTGGGTGCGTTTGTGGTTTTGTTGCTGCCTCCCCTTGCTGCTCCCATGTGCAGACACCTGCCACCGCCTCCTTCTGCCCGAGAAGTGTGCGTGGCTTTGTGCAAGACGCTCTCACATGCTGACACTTGCTACTCCTGCGCTGGATGTGTTTGTGGTTTTGTTGCTGCCTCCCCTTGCTGCTCCCAAGTGCAGACACCTGCCGTCGCCTCCTTGCGCCCAAGAAGTGTGCATGGCTATGTGCCAGACGCTCTCACGTGCTGACACTTGCTCCTTCTGTGCTGGGTGCGTTTGTGGTTTAGTTGCTGCCTCCCCTTGCTGCTCCCATGTGCAGACACCTGCCACCGCCTCCTTCTGCCCGAGAAGTGTGCGTGGCTTTGTGCAAGACGCTCTCACATGCTGACACTTGCTACTCCTGCACTGGATGTGTTTGTGGTTTTGTTGCTGCCTCCCCTTGCTGCTCCCAAGTGCAGACACCTGCCGTCGCCTCCTTGCGCCCAAGAAGTGTGCGTGGCTATGTGCCAGACGCTCTCACGTGCTGACACTTGCTCCTTCTGTGCTGGGTGCGTTTGTGGTTTTGTTGCTGCCTCCCCTTGCTGCTCCCATGTGCAGACACCTGCCGCCGCCTCCTTCTGCCCGAGAAGTGTGCGTGGCTTTGTGCCAGATGCTCTCACGTGCTGACACTTGCTCCTTGTGTGCTGGATGCGTTTGTGGTTTTGTTGCTGCCTCCCCTTGCTGCTCCCATGTGCAGACACCTGCCGCCGCCTCCTTCTGCCCGAGAAGTGTGCGTGGCTTTGTGCCAGATGCTCTCACGTGCTGACACTTGCTCCTTGTGTGCTGGATGCGTTTGTGGTTTTGTTGCTGCCTCCCCTTGCTGCTCCCATGTGCAGATCCCTGTTCGTTCGTGATGTACTACGTAAGCGTATGCCACCGCGCATCATGCCTAATGCTCACTTCTCTTTTTTTTTTTTTTCGGCGTCATTTACAGGTGTCGAACGCACCTCGAACGATTCTGAAGGGGACATGTACTACATGCCGTTACGGCGCCCTCGGTGAATGTAAACACTGCACAGCGGTGGTGTTTTACATCAACCTGCATGAGGGCGTGTCGTGTACAAGCGGCCCGCAGTCATGGGGGAAACCATTGATGAAGCCCGACCATGACGACAAAGTGCCACTTAGAAAGCTGTTTGGAGGTAGGATGCTCACGCTTTCTGTTCTATGTGCTTTCGCTATCTTATTTAGTCTTTTTATCCTGGCTAGTGTTACGTATGCACCGCGAATCTTTTCTGTGCAGTGTACACGTGAATAGAAACAGTTGAGTTTTTCGTTAATGCATGATAGCAATCCAAATTTACGAAAAAGAACTCTTAATTACTCACGCAGTGTTCATTACTATACACATGCACATAATGACTATTTATTATTTCACAAAGTGCAATTAAAGCATGCCTTTAGAATTTTCTTGCTTGAACCAAAGATGGGTCACTTATGAGGGAAAGTGTATCCTTTTAACTGTGCAACCTGACACAACCAAGTAAGCATTGTTTTTCTTCCCGCTTCTTCTCTCAAAATCTACTCCTGTGCGAAGTCAAATTGGTCTTTCTGTGTATTATTTTTATGCCCTATGCTCTTTCACGTAATCCTGTTTGCAGACAACAACAGTCCTTCGTGGGAAACAAGCAGCCTGCAGAGCTGCCACCTACCTATGTCATCCAACATTTCGGGGGCATTGAATCCCCTTTTACAACCGCACTTAAGGAGATGGAGAAAAGCCAGGCGGAGATCAAGCATGGTGAAATTCTTCATCGAATTTTTGAAAAAGATCGAAGAACACTGCTGCGGCAAAAGCTTAGCATACTGCTTAAGTCACCACACAGACCACTTCACATGTTGGACATGTTAGGTGACTTCCCTAAAGTAACCATAGCCCCAAGGATCCATCTACAAAGGCTGACACCAGAGGAGAGGGCTTTTTACAACGATTTTGTTGTATGCGAGTCTGTTAATGAGCTATGCGTGCTGACTGCTGGCCAGTCAAGTTGTCTGAGGTAACAATGGTTCAGAAAGCATTGCATAGGTATGTTTCTGACATGTCAGTTTCGTTATGTTTATGTTCTGTATATATACATCTATGCAGGTGGCACAAAGAACGTAAAGTACATGTCAGCAGCACAGCAGCTCATACCATTTTGCGTACCCGCAGAGGCCCTAAAGAGATCCGTCACAGCCTTTCCAAGTCCAATTTTTTTTTCGTCCGAGGCTACAACATATGGTACATTAAGATTGTTGGATCTAAGCAATATAAATTACATGTATGTGCTCTATATTAGGAATACGTATGGAGCCAGTGGCCAGGAAGGACTTTGAGCAGCAGTGTGGTGTTACGGTGACAGAGGTGAGCACGTCACTTGCGTTATCTGGAGAGCTAAGTACAGCCTATTTGGTGATAACAAATAAAAAACATAACAGTTGGAATAATTTTCAACTATGCAATGTTTAATGTTACAGTACACGTCGTCTCATATCCTGCTGCATATTTTTGCAGACAGCCTACAGGTGAACTGACAACATATCAAAGAACATCGTCATCTTTTATGCTGATATGCACAGCATGACAGTGGACCGGAAAGGCACGAGAGAGGCAAGCGCTTGCCTTCATTGTGCCCTTCTGTCCATTGTTGCGCTGTGCGCCTCGTCATGGATTACCAACTATCCCAGTCTCGCACCCTGCTTCTTTTATACACCTTTATCAAATTGTAATAATGTTGTAAAACATACGTTTTATTAACCCTTTATACTGTCACCGTAAGTGCCCTGTGTACGTATTTTTCTTTGTCTCGTCCCTTGTGTTCTCTGGTGCTATTTTATTACGGATACGAACCAACTAGCCTAAATATACATCTTGACTATTAGTAAGCTCGAGGAAATGTTGGCAATATTTAGATAAGTAATGGGCACAGAAATAATCTGTGCAACAATTTTTGTCTCCGTAACCCAAATGAGCAAAAAATGACATTTCAGGTGGGCCCGCTACTTCATCCGCAACAGCCATGGCATGTGGAAGCCCTGATGGAATTCTTTCTCTCTCTGGCGAGACATGCTTGCTGGAGATAACATGCGCATACAGATGCATAGATAGAGAGATTTTTGATGATTCAGGGCACAGCATCGTTGACTATGTGCATCATGTTGATGGAAACGGCAAGTTGGGCCAGTTGGTTGGGGTTCATAGTAAGTTTGTTACAGCGCAACACAAGACAAGGGCAAAAGAAGGTATAAAAAGCATAGTATAAAGAGCCGTGTCGTCATATTATACCCTCTTTTGTCCTTGTCTTGGGTTGCGCTGTAACAAACTTACTATGGATACTATACACAGGTCCAGATGTTGATGTACCTGCTTAATGCAAAGCAGTGTTTCTTTTTTGTATATTCAAACAGAGCGTGACCATGGTTATCTGCAGGGATGATGCCTGCCTTCAAGAAGCTATTCCAACTCTTGAACAATTTTATTATCAGTGGATTTTGGATGAACTTGTAAGGCAGCAAAGTTAGTAGCATGAATGATGCCTCACTCTAGAGTGATATTTCTATTTACTGAATAGGGTTTTTCAACGCTTGGTATACAAGTAGAATGCATTTCATTTTATTTAAAAGACATCAGACTTGCTTTTTTCGATTTAGTTAAGGTAGAATATTTCGGGGTAGGGAGCTTGGGCAGGGATCAAATGCTGGAAGAGACAGTATAGTATAAAGACTAGTGCAAGTGACTGTTGCATCCTGGCGGCTGTACCATGCTGTACGTGGGTGAACATAATGTGAGACTGTTCAAAGTTTCAGGCGTTGGAACACGCCTCGCATTATATTCTGGTTCACAAAATGAATATAACAAATTTCTTTTTTTCTTGATTTTCCCTGGCACTTCAAACTACAGTAAGCTAAACTACTAGGCACCCCCGCAATCACTAATGTGCACGAAGCCATGTTTGATTGTGCTGCAGGCCTTTCTGCGGTGCTGCCTGTTCAATAACTTTTCTGGAATGGAGGACAAAGTAGCTCTTGCCGACATAACTAAGATGTCAACAGTGATGGGTACATTGTGGCTGCGCTCATCCTTTCACTGTATTTTGTCACGACAGTTCATAGTAACAATGAGTAATGGCCCCAGCGGGCACCCTATCTTGTACGTCGTTTCCTGTTTTGCCGCTGTCATCACATGCCATTATATGTGTAATTTGTTCTTTTTTTTTCCGAGAGACAAAAAGTCCTCCCTCATGTTATTTACTTGTAAATATAGTACACCGTACGGCATAAACGTTTTGGTGCTATCAGTGAATCAGACACATGACTTTGTGCTTAGCAGCAACACACCATAACCACTCCAGCAAAACGCCACGAGTAGAGAGATATATTTACAAGCGCTCTGCAGCGAGCTGCAACACAGCCAAAATGGTTTGAAGACCAGCATTACAATTCTCGTTCTCTTCTATACAGTAACTCATGCCGTCTGTCACAATGCTCACTGTGTAGTGATAATATTCACCGAGCCGAGTTAAAACAGCAAAATTTACAAATGCCATCACAACAGTTTCCGACTAGTGGAAGCAAGCCTATAAAGCAGGTATATTTTTACAGTGACTTGCAGCGACTTACAGCACGGCCTAGTCAAGAACCATGGATGCCTGAGATATCAAACTACGTAAAGGCTCTATGCAACTTGATTACGCATTGCAGGGCTGGCAGGTTCATATTGTACACAGAAACATTAGGGATTATTTATGTTGTTTACTTGCTTCTACCTGTCCTCATATTCATTTCACAGCAAAGCTTTATCATCTGTACTTCATGTAAGCCTCCTGTGATACAAGTCACCATCATCAGGGATATGTGGTGCTACAGTTGTTTTTTTTCAGTGGTATTAGTATTACCGGAGTGAATGCTCATCTGAACCTTCTATATGCATCATGTCATGCATGGTAAATTGGTGTATTTATTCTTTAGGCAATCAACCAGACTAGTCTCATTGTGCAAACAATGATCTTTGTTGTTTACTTGCTTCTGCCTGTCCTCATATTCATTTCACAGCAAAGCGTTATCATCTGTACTTCATGTAAGCCTTCTGTGATACAAGTCACCATGGTCAGGGATGCGTGATGCTACAGTTTTTTTTTTTCTTCAGTGGTTGCATTTCTACTGAAACTAATATTTCTTCCTCTTTATGCTGTTGCTTCTAGGTACCTGTACGGCCAGTCCGAGAGGCATTTCTCCGTGACAACAATGTGAGGACACTGAAGGTGATGCCTGGTTTGACAGAGGCACACCTTGATCCGAACTCATTTGAGAAAATGAGACTGTCTTATGCATTGCAACTTTTCGGACAAATGTCTTGAGAGGAATGATGTTCTACAAGAATGATATTGAGAGAAAATGTGGCAGCATCACTGCAACTCAGGAGTTCTTTGCGTAAGTAGGCATTTAGCAGTTTTTCTACATATTTGACAGCATAGTTCGATGATTTACATTTTTGCTGTTTGCTTTTGCAGAAGGATTGAAAAGTTGATTAGTCTCATGACGTCCCGGTAGGCAGCTCAGACACTGAGGCCAAATTCTGCAGATGCTGCCACCCTTGTGGACTTCCTGGATTATTTAAAGAGATGGGAAGCATGTAAGGGTGGTTTTGTTAGTGAATCGACATCAACGGGACTCAGAGTCACTATCATGAGTACACTTTCACTGTTACAGTACCTGACTCAGACTATTGGGTTCAAATACATGATGACGTCACGGCTTAGCACCGACCCTCTAGAAAACCTCTTTGGCATTGTTCGTCAGTCAAGTGGCTGCAATGCCCACCCCTCACCAGAGCAGTTCTTGATTACAGTTAATTGCCTTTCCTTTTATAACCTAGCCAGAAGCATTGATGGCGCTAATGCTGAGCCTGACATTGTTAGTGCACTGATTTGTGTTGATGACTGGGAATGCTCACATCCTGGGCCAAAAAGGATTGACGAGATGCTTGCTCAAGGCAAACTCGAGGAAGCAGAAATTTCTTTAAGAACAATCCCTCGCAGCAGTGCTCAACACTTCTCACTTTTGATTGAGAGAAGCGATGCACGACTTACATACTACACTGCTGTATATGTTGCACGAAAATGCGTGCTCAGCCTCAACTGTGCGTCGTGTAAGAAGATACTACTAATTGAGCCAGCAGCAGCAGCAGCTTCTGACCACCTCCCCTCTAGCTTTACTGAGCAATGCGACTGTGGTAGACTGTTGTACCCATCATGCTTGCACTCGAAAATATATTCACTAAATGTTTTAGTGTAACAGAGCTGCATGCCAACAGCATCTGTGATGTTGCGTCGCAAGTTAAAGCAAACTTTTTGAGCTCCAACAGTGTTGGTTGCGATCAGCACAGGAAACAAGTGAGTGTAAAAATTGTTTCATTTTACATACTCACGCACTTCCACTTTCTTGTTAAAGGCCTGAATAGCTCAAATGCCACAAAACGGCAGCGAGCTAAACATCTTAAGCTCAGCAGGAGCATGTGAACTGCGGTTCCTCAGTACTTTTTTCCTTCAGTGCTGTATATTTGAATTAAATAAATGCTGTTCTGTGTGTGGTAAAAGATTCCTTGTTTTTTTTGCAAAGTCTCCGCATAGCCCTACTTGCAAACAATATATGTAGTGTTGCATGCTCTCTTTCTTTTAAGCGTCCATAGAATTAGCGTTGAATCGACTTCATAAAACACATTCGATGCGCACACCAGAACGCCACTTGAGTGGGAGCATGCGGGAGTGCAGACGATGACCCAGGTGAAAGATACTGCAGCGCCACCTAGGCGTGCCTGGGATTATAGCTTCACAACGGCTCCAGTCCTCGCCCCACTACACCTAATCTAGTACTACACTATACCTTCGCCATGAGGGGAGAAGCTTTTCGGCGGCATTTCCGGATGACAAGAGTGCCGTCCGGCTGCTTTGCAGTGAGCTATCCCACTTGCTGGAACCACTGATCGCGGGGGGCCTGAGCGTTGAGGACCAAGTTCTCTGTACCCTCAGGTTCTTTGCAACAGGCAGCTTCCAGTCATCAGTCAGCAGTGAGGCGACCATTGACATGTCCCAGCCGTCTGTAAGCCGCTGCATCGTGAAAGCCGTGCGGGCCATTGTTGTGGTTGGGAAGGAGCAAGGATGGGTGCCCTTCCCACGTACCGGCAGCGAGCGAGCAGCAATTAAGCAGGGGTTCTTGCAGCACGACAGGCTTGGCGGAGTGATTGGGTGTGTGGATGGCACATTCATCGCCATCGTCGCCCCGAAGCTGCCTCCTGTGGAGAAGGCAACGTACTGGTGCTGGGAGGGCTATTACGCCCTCAATGCAATGGTGGTAAGTTTTAAACGAAATTGCATGTAATCGAGCGACAATTATTGGACAGTCATTGGCATCACCGTCACACTGTTGTCTGCAATGTGTTTCAGGTGTGTGACTCGGACTTGAAGGTCCTTTAGGTTATCCCACGGTTCGCTGGGTCGTATCACGACACGCACGTGTGGCGGTACGTGTCGCTTCGCCGGCGCATTTTCAGCGGCCACATTGCCGTCCAAGATGGCAAGTGCATTCTCGGTGAGTAGTAATGATATTGCTCTCAAGAGAAAACTGTACTCGATGCGTGTGTATGATGTCCTATATTGTGTAAGATGTCAGAAATACTATGACTGCTATCTTTATATGTGCAGGCGACAGTGCCTACCCTAGAGAGCCGTGGCTCTTGACACCTGCACCCAGCCACCCTGCCCTCCACACACCGGAAGGGCGCTACAACACTGCGCACACTTCCGCAAGGTCAGTGGTGGAGTGCTGCATCGGCGTCATGAAGAGCCGCTTCTGATGTCTGCAGCGACACTGCGCCTTCCATTACGGCCCCAAAAAGGCAGCTGCAATTGGGGCAGCGTGTGCGGCACTGCACAATCTGTGCATTGACGCAGATGTGCCGCATACGGGCCGCGTGTACATGAAGGAGACGACAATGACGGCAACCGTCCGCACGCCTGAAGTAGCTCAAGATCACAGAGTGAAGCACCTCGGGCCAGGCGGGCACTATATTTGCGCGGGACGGCAGCATGTACAAGGCAAATTGCAATACTCTCGATTGCTCGTAATCGGCACTTACAGCATGTACAGAGAGCAGTTTGCCATGCACATCACCTGCAATGGTGGGCTGTACCAGTTTTCCCAGCAGCAGTGGATTACACATGCAGGCATTGCCACTCCTGGCATGTGCTTCAACAATGTATGCTGCCCTCCCTTGAGGCTGCCGTACACTAACACTTGCCCTTCTCCACTGGTAGTGTCGGTTTTGTGCCAGACACTGCAATGTGCTGGCGCTAGTCATGTTGCACGAGAAGCATAATTGCTTTCGTGCCAGACGCTGCCATGTGCTGACACTTGTTATTGTGCGCTAGAAGTGAGCGTGTCGTCGTGCCAGACACTGCCGTGTGCTGACATTAGTCCTTCTGCGCTGGAAGTGTGCATTGTTTTGTGGGAGTAGCTGCCTCCCCTTGCTGCTTCCACGTGCCAACACCTGCCGCCGCCTCCTTGCGCCCGAGAAGTGTGCGTGGCTATGTGCTAGACGCTCTCACGTGCTGACACTTGCTCCTTCTGTGCTGGGTGCGTTTGTGGTTTTGTTGCTGCCTCCCCTTGCTGCTCCCATGTGCAGACACCTGCCTCCTGCCCAAGAAGTGTGCGTGGCTATGTGCCAGACGCTCTCACGTGCTGACACTTGCTCCTTCTGTGCTGGGTGCGTTTGTGGTTTTGTTGCTGCCTCCCCTTGCTGCTCCCATGTGCAGACACCTGCCGCCGCCTCCTTCTGCCCGAGAAGTGTGCGTGGCTTTGTGCCAGATGCTCTCACGTGCTGACACTTGCTCCTTGTGTGCTGGATGCGTTTGTGGTTTTGTTGCTGCCTCCCCTTGCTGCTCCCATGTGCAGATCCCTGTTCGTTCGTGATGTACTACATAAGCGTATGCCACCGCGCATCATGCCTAATGCTCACTTCTCTTTTTTTTTTTTTCGGCGTCATTTACAGGTGTCGAACGCACCTCGAACGATTCTGAAGGGGACATGTACTACATGCCGTTACGGCGCCCTCGGTGAATGTAAACACTGCACAGCGGTGGTGTTTTACATCAACCTGCATGAGGGCGTGTCGTGTACGAGCGGCCCGCAGTCATGGGGGAAACCATTGATGAAGCCCGACCATGACGACAAAGTGCCACTTAGAAAGCTGTTTGGAGGTAGGATGCTCACGCTTTCTGTTCTATGTGCTTTCGCTATCTTATTTAGTCTTTTTATCCTGGCTAGTGTTACGTACGCACCGCGAATCTTTTCTGTGCAGTGTACACGTGAATAGAAACAGTTGAGTTTTTCGTTAATGCATGATAGCAATCCAAATTTACGAAAAAGAACTCTTAATTACTCACGCAGTGTTCATTGCTATATACACGCACATAATGGCCACTTATTATTTCACAAAGTGCAATTAAAGCATGCCTTTAGAATTTTCTTGCTTGAAGCAAAGATGGGTCGCTTATGAGGGAAAGTGTATCCTTTTAACTGTGCAACCTTACATAAGCAAGTAAGCATTGTTTTTCTTACCGCTTCTTCTCTCAAAATCTACTCCTGTGCAAAGTCAAATTGGTCTTTCTGTGTATTATTTTAATGCCCTATGCTCTTTCACGTCAAACTGTTTGCAGATAACAACAGTCCTTCGTGGGAAACAAGCATCCTGCAGAGCTGCCACCTACCTATGTCATCCAACATTTCGGGGGCATTGAATCCCCTTTTACAACTGCACTTAAGGAGATGGAGAAAAGTGAGGCGGAGATCAGGCATGGCGAAATTCTTCATCGAATTTTTGAAAAAGATCGAAGAACATCGCTGCGGCAAAAGCTTAGCATACTGCTTAAGTCACCACACAGACCACTTCGCATGCTGGACGTGTTAGGTGACTTCCCTAAAGTAACCATAGCCCCAAGGATCCATCTACAACGACTGACACCAGAGGAGAGGGCTTTTTACAACGATTTTGCTGTATGTGAGTCTTTTAATGAGCTATGCGTGCTGATTGCTGGCCAGTCAAGTTGTCGGAGGTAACTATGGTTCAGAAAGCATTGCATAGGTGCATTTCTGACATGTCAGTTTCGTTATGTTTATGTTATGTATATATACATCTATGCAGGTGGCACAAGGAACGTAAAGTGCGCGTCAGCAGCACAGCAGCTCATACCATTTTGCGTACCCGCAGAGGCCTTAAAGAGATCCTTCACAGCCTTTTCAAGTCCAATTTCTTTTTCGTCTAATTTTTTTTGCTGGCCCGAGCGGCGAACCGGGCATGTTGCAGACAACATCTGCACGCGACATGGTGCACAGAATGCATTTCGCCGAACCTGGAGCAGACGAAATCTAATGTGATGTTCTTGTGTTTAGCGATCAGCGGGAGGTTTCAGCGATCAGCGGGAGGTTTCACTGCGGGGCGTTCGGTGTTTACTTTTACGGGAGCAATAATTTCGCGTTGTTTTTTATGTAGGTGCGACAATACCTACTGCGTTGTTCTACTCGGGAAGGAGATTGCCTCGCTCAAGAAGGCCACGTCTCGAAGATCCGGATATTATCTTTGCTGCACTGGGCAACGGCGATATATCGGACATCGACGATGACGAAGAAGAGGTAGACGAAGCAGGTGAGCTAGACGATGCAGTGGACGGCGACTGGGACAACCAGCAGGAGCTATCTGACTCGTCTGACAAGGAAGAGCCGGATAAAGAGAGCGCTCGAGAGTACGGCTCCTGGTGCAGGAAACCGATGCAAGCTTGAAGGATGCAAAGGCAAGCCCAAGGTGAAGTGCCAAAAGTGCAATGTGCACCTTTGCTTATCTGCAGCAAAGAACTGCTTTCGAGCCTTCCATACGCAATAGCCTAAGCCTTTGCTAGAAAAAGCTCCAAACAACTGTTTCTGTTTGAAAATAAACTTCAGATTGCAACTTTGTGTTTTGATTTCTGACAACCTCCAAGCCCTGATGTCCTATATATAGGACATGATCCAATCTCGAACACCAATGAGTCCAAAAGGTAATATTTGATTGTAACATGCTTTTTGTTGGGTAATTAGAGTACCTAAGGCAAAAAAAAAAATTTTCCGCCCCATAAAAATAATTCAGGGCTGAAAGGGTTAAAAATGGATTACTCTAATAACACCATTTCAATCCTTTAAGCCGATTTAATGGCTTCTTAAATAAATGTTTGCTCCTTCCACGAAAACGAGCTAGCAGACATACAGCAAAGCAGCTAGCAGTCTGACCGTTGTGTGCCGGTGCGTGAGGTTTGAGGCGTTGCCTTTTGTTTTAGCAACTGTGCCAATTTACACTTCATGCCGAGTCTGTGTCTCGTCATCACGAAACACTCACCATGCGTCGCTGCTGCGTGCTGCACTGTAAATCAAGCCAGAGAAAGAAAGTACCTGGTGTATCTTTTCACGAACTTCCAGCTAACAGCGATTTGCTTGAACGGTGGCTGGCGGCTCTTTCAAGAGAGAACGGGACCCCGAACTTTACATCAAACCACACTGTCGTGTGCATTGAAAGGTAGATTTCCAGGAGAACTAAAGAATAAGGCGGCTTAAACCAGATGCCGTACCCAGTCTCTTCGGAGACCAGACACCTTGTACGGAAGGTGCTGAAGCTGTACCAACTGCAGGCGTGAAGAAATGTAAAAGAAAGCCGTCACCGACCAATGCACCCACATACACACATGGTTGCGCGCCGCTCTCAGCTGTGGGCAGAGTAACGTCCTGAGTACACGACTCATTATTATTGAATGCAGACTCCGAAAACAGACAAGTTGGAGCCGATAGCGAAAGTCATACCCAAGCTGACGATTCCTTAACAAGCTCCGCTAAGAAAAGCTAGAAGTCATTTATCGCTTCAAGACGAAAATCACGTACTGCAACCAGCAAAGTCGCCATGAACGAGGATCCTGCACAAGAAAACGAACGCTTCACTTGCATTGCTTCGCCAACCAGCCCTCCGGTGCCCTCTGAAACACTTGCACTTCCTTCCGAATCTGTCATAAATGAGCCCACGCAATGTCATGGAGCGCTTGCAGAAGTAACTGGGCCAGGCTTTGCAGATGGCAAGGAAAAACGAACATCGAGAGTATTTGCCAAGAGATCATGCAAGACGCAGACGTCATCAAGCTCATCAAGCTTTCTTTTTGTCGAGCGCAAACGGTATCGACGAAGAGACCGCAAGTTAAAAGAAAAAAATGAAAGGCTAAGCAGAACTGTTGATGCCTACAAGGAAGAACTTCGGAGGCTCAAGTAGGAGTGCTACGTCAGTCAATTTTTAGACGTCATGGCTGACGCGGGAGAGGGCATCCCAAAAGCAACTTTGCTGGTGGACCAGGTAAAACATTACAAAAGAAAAAAGCCGCAGTGGTCAGAGACCACACTCAGGCACTGCATTGTAATGCGGCACCTGTCCACAAAAGCGTATGAGTATATAAGGAGCGAAAAACTCCTTGCATTTCTTTGCAGAACAACACTGCAAAAGTGCATCGGCGCAACATCAGGTGAAGTTGGTTTTAGCGAGCTGGTGCGTTGCCGACTTGAAATAGAGATCCAAGCACTGGACACACCACAGTCCAAGGTATGCGGACTTATCATCGATGAGATGAGGATACAAGAAAAGTTGACATACCATAAACAAAGGGATGCTTTTGTCGGTGATGTTGATCTGTGCCCTGACCTTGGGCACCTGGTTCCTACACCAGAAAATCAGAATTTGGCAAATTCACTTCTGTGTTTCTGCTTTGTGGCCTGCACACAAGGTTTAAAATTCCCATTGGTTATTTTTTCACCAGATGTTGCACCGGAGTGCAGCTCGCCAAGATCATATGCCACATCGTCAAAAAGGCAGCAGATGTAGGCTTCGACATCATCCGCGTCGTCAGTGACAACCACAAAGTCAACGTGGCAGCAATGGACAATTTGTGCGGAGGAGAAGCAGACATACGGGCGCCACATCCTGCCGATCCATCGAAAGACATCTTTTTGGCCTTTGACCAAAGCCATATTATAAAAAATATCAGGCCGCCATTTTTGGCAAAGGATTTTGGAGCAAAGAAGGAGGTGACAGCAAAGTACGTGAAGACTCTGTACAAGATGCAGAAGCACTCAACTGTACGGCAAATCAGGTTTCTCACACGGAAACACGTGTATCCCACCCACATAGAAAAAATGAATGTGAAGACAGCTGTGCAGCTGTTTTCACCTGCAGTCACAGCAGCACTGAAGTATCTGAAAGATCAGGCAGGTCATAGTTGTGATTTGGAGTTTGCGTTGGCGGAGCCGACCATCGGGTTCATGGAGGCTATTCACAAGTGGTTCGCTTGCATAGATGTGAGCAACCTCCAGCAACACATTCACTGCAACGATGAAAATGCCCACCAGTTTGACGAAATCAAACACCTGAGGCTCCAGTGGCTTGAAAATGATTTTCTCGACTACGTTGAAGTGTTGAAAACTCAGAGCCTTGCACAAAGCTTCCTTAGCAACGAAACGCATCATGCGCTCGTATTGAGCACCAACACGAATGTGCAGTGCATTCGCTACCTGCTGACTGAAAAGGAGTTCAAGCTCGTGCTCACACACAAATTTTCGAGCGACCCTATTGAGTCACTGTTTGGATTTCTGCGGCGTAGCTCCGGCTGCAATGACACACTGGATGTGAAGAGCGCTGCTAACGAATTAGAGAAAATGATCAAGACCGGCATCGTTGCTGCTTCCAACCAAAGCACCGTTAGAAGCTCAGCCACGTTCGCACCACAAAAGCTTCTGCGATCACACCAGAGCTCCGCCAACCTCAGCAGCAGCACAAAAACGATCTTGGACGCATCTGTGCAGATGCTAAAGGAGCACTGTTCATCACAAGCACCATGCGCACCAAATCCAGACAACGCCAGCCTTGCAATGGTGGGTGGATTCATTGTAAGGGCGGCAAGTGAGAACATTCCCTGCACTAACTGTGTTGCTGCTGCAAGGACCAAAAGCCAGCACCCCTCTCCTCGGACTTATCGCGCACCAAAACCGTGGTGGCCTATTCTACCCAAATCACGAACTTGTGAAAATTTTTGTAGGGCTCCGAAAATTTGTCGACAGCATTCTTTCGCACAGAAAATGCATAACTAAACCACTGTAGGTCTGCGTGGAAAGAAGTGTAGAGGTTCTCATGGGACTACCAATCCTGAGCTGTGGAAACACCAACAGTGATCACTGCAAGAGGCTTCTGGTACTAATAACCAAGAAATTCATGAAGCCACTTCTCACCACATACACGCTGGGAACTACTGACAGGAATGCTGTTGTCAAGATGCTGCAGCGAAAGCCATTATCGCGAAAAGTGTTGAAGTTGTAGGTGTCATGCGTTAAACTTACGATATTCATGCGCGGATCCAAGGTGGATGTACGCATGTCCTGTCGCCCGCCCTTAAAATTTGCGTGCACAGCGCCGGCGTACGGCACGTGGCAAACGCATGTCCTTAAGCCTTCCCAGCTGCTACTGTATTTTTTACCGAAGCGACAAGAAAGGGTCAATAATCGTTTAAAACAACCCGCCAGCATGTAAAAGACCCATCACTGTTGTCGTTATTCACCATATCAAAGTCACAACCCTATGAAAAAAAAAAAAAAGAACACAGGATCCGCACCTGGCGATATGCCCTGCGTCTGAAGTGAACTTTAGGAGAGTTTGCTGTTGGCTATGTGGTACATGATTCTGAAAGCAAAAACACCGCAAGGAACAGGACGGGAAAGTGAGACAAGCACAACGCTGACTTACAATTTTGTGTCTGTGCGCGCCAACCTTATGTCTCGAGAGCAATGGCATAGACTTTCGGACGTTCTCTAAGACTTGTACGTAGAAATGATGAGCGTTTGCTACAACTCCAGCAAGTGGATCTGAGAAGTAACCGCCTTGCTTTACGCTCTGTGCAATCTCTGCAAACCTGTTGGGTGCACACCTGGCATACCCTGTTAATGCGCCAGAAATATATATTACTGTGACGCCTGTGCCTTCGCAATGTAGTTTGGACACTGTAGTCCCATCGTGTGTGGGGAACTGAACTCGTCTTCAAGGACTCAAGTGCCTGGCGGACAAGGTGACTCGTCAACTCCTTTGACTACATCGAGACGCTTATTTGTTATTGGTGGAAGTGCCAGTAAACTCGTATGTGTGTGCCTCGTCCAGGCAGAGCATCTCTCGGCGAAGCACTCGGGGTTGTCTTGTAGTGCACAACAACACGCATTCGTCCATTTGTGCATCTATGAATAGAACCAAAAGACGAAGCTTTCCAGTGCAAGGACTCCACCAAGTGTTCGGCTCTATGTGAACATAGTGTGCGAGGCTGCTGTAAAAACGTAATCATCATTTGCACGTCCTATGTATGAATGAACTCATGTCTTTTACATACCCAGCGCTATAAATATAGAGGTCGAATCCAACTGATTAGCTTAAACTTCCGTGGAATTGCAAAGGAGGTCGAGCGAAAAACACAAGAAAGAATGTGATGCTCATTGTGGAGTTTATATATACCGTATTTATTCGCGTATAACCCGCACCAAAATGTGAAAAAACGCGTTTAAAAAGTGGGGGTGCGGGTTATCTGCGAATTTTTTCCTTGGGAGGGGGGGGAGGTCGGCTTCACCGCAATGTGCGGCGGCCTCCCCGTGTAGTCCGCCATCCCCATCGTCATCGACGCTTGTCAAGCCGATGAAGGGCCAACGAAAGGCCAGCATTGTTGAGCCTCGCGTTAGGCACTGTTTAGTGTACTTACCCCAGTTTGCACTGTTTGCCTGCTTTGTTTTGGCATCATGAGTGCGACTCGACGGCAGTGTTTCACAGCGAAAGAGAAGCTAAAGATTATAGCCGCTGCCGAAGAAATCGGCAACAGAGCTGCTGCAAGACAGCATGACGTCGACGAGTCGTGCATTCGCGACTGGAGGAAGAAAAAAGAGAGTCTCGAAGCAACGAACCGGGACAGGCGAGCGTTTCGGGGTCCAAAGACTGGCGCGTACCCCCACCTCGAGACGCAGCTTGCGAAGTTCATTGAGGAGCAGAGAAGTCGTGGCCACGCTGTTTCGACTGAGATGGCGCAAATGGAAGCCCTGAAGTTGGCCCGGGAATTGAACATTCCACGTGAGTTTCGTGCAAGCCGTGGATGGCTTCAGCGCTTCATGCGAAGACATGGATTTTCTATGCGGCGGCGAACAACCATGTGCCAGCGGCTTCCTGAAGCCTACGAGGAAAAGTTGTTGAACTTTCAACGATATGTGATCGCACTTCGGAAGGAGCACAGCTATTTGCTGTCTCAGGTGGGAAATGCTGATCAAACACCTGTGTACTTTGAGGTGCCGATGGACACGACCATGGAAAAAAAGGGCTCCAAATCAGTCAGCGTGCTGACCGGCGGAAATGCCAAGCTGCGCTGCACAGTCATGCTATGCGCTTTGGCTGACGGCACGAAACTGCGCCCGTATGTCATTTTCAAACGCAAGACGCTACCTAGCATTCCACTGCCCCCAGGAATCGTTGTGCGTGCGGAAGAAAATTCGTGGATGAACAGTGGCCTAGTCGGTGACTGGCTTCGAGTAATCTGGGAGCGAAGACCAGGTGCCTTGCTGGCATGCCGGTCGATGCTCGTACTAGATTCCTTCAGAGGCCACTGCACTGATGCAGTGAAGGCTCGCCTTGCCGAGACCAGCACCGACCTCGTCATAATACCTGGCGGCATGACGTCCATGCTACAGCCACTCGACGTGTGCCTGAACAAGCCGTTCAAGGCACACGTGAAGCGGCTGTATGCCCAGTGGATGGCCGACGGCATTTACGCCCTCACACCGACGGGACGCGTGCGAAGGCCTGATATTCCATTGCTGTGCCAGTGGATCGTGGATGCGTGGAAAGCGATACCGGCCGTTTTGGTGCGCAAAAGCTTTAAAAAATGTAATGTAAAAAATGTAATGTAAAAAAGTAATAGTTTGGATGGTTCCGAGGACGACTACCTCTTTGAGAGTGGCGATGAAGCCTCGGATGGCAGTAGTGAGAGCGGCGACGATTAAGGATCGGATAACCAGTGACGTGGTGGCGGTCGTTTGAATAAATGTTCTGAAAACGAAATGATCACTGAGTGTGAGTTGCATCTTTCTAGCGCTCATTTTTTTTTCAGGTAAACGTGCGGGTTATACGCGAGTTTTTTTTTCCGCCGAGTTCAAAGTTGGGGGTGCGGGTTATACGCAGGGGCGGGTTATACGCGGGTAAATACGGTAATACCAAGCTTTTCACTGAACGCATAACAACAGCAATATTTTTAGTTTCGTGTGACATAGTGCCGAGTATGATGCTCTCCCGGAGTTATGGCCATGCTGTTGATATCAGTTACCTCGTCTATCGACGCGAACTGAAATTGATATCCCCGAAAGTGGTCGAAGACTTGCGTACGAATTCCTATTCCTCTCAAGCAGACACTCTTGCCGAGCAAGCACCGGGCCGCCGGTCTTGAAGTCGTCACTTCCGCCGTCACCGGAAGTGGGTTGGCTGCGAGCGCTGCCTTTCGGTGACTGATTAAAACTCTCATTTATTGACACCTTCATTTACACCATTGATGGCGTGCATGAATGATGGCTGTCACGATGAAACTACACAAAGTGATTCTTCATCACTAAAGTGAATCAATCTCAGTATCTCCTATAGTTATTAAATTATAGTTAGTGAATAGCCATCTGAATTACATTTCATTTCATATCTATGACGCTATTCTGCATGAAAATTCGAGAACATCGCAGTGAGCGCATCACTAGTGATGACTAAAAACACAGCGGTATCAGTTGGCAGTGGTAACGCAAAAGTGCTCATCGTGCTACAGCTTCATTGTTACTACTGACGGCACTCACGAGGGAAAGCTGCCTCAGGGATAGTAAAATAGGTGAATAATATTCACCAGTGACTGAAGTATACGAGTTTATAGTAGGCATAGTGAGTCACTCGTTTCATCGTATTTCATTGGATGTATATGACGTTATGTTGTGCAAAATGCCAATAACCTCAAACTGCGCATTGTATTTCACTTGTGATCACTAGTGACTCGACCATATCAGTTATGCAATTTAATGGTATTCATGACTGTTTTAGCGGTACCAATGACAAGGTCTTTGAGTGGAGGCTGCGGATATCGCAGTAGAAGTGAATCGTATTCGCTAGCGACCGAAGCCTCCCGGCGAGGGCCTAGTGATTATAATCGAATCAACCTTTATTGTTTCGTTTGATAGCCATGACCAAATTGCATGTGTACCATTAACTCGACATACTCATGCTGACGTTTCCTCTCAATTAATTTGGAGAATGTTCATCTTCTGTGTCGCTCTCCTAACAAAGTAGAAAATAAAGGAAATTGGCTGGGGCTTAGCTAAGCTAAAGCCTGGATATCTCGAAGCGAAAAGGTTTGGTGATGCTTATGGTTTAGCTTATGGTTATGCTTTATGATTTAGCCTATGGATGCTTACGGTTTAGCTTACGGTTATGCTTTATGATTTAGCCTATGGATATGCTTTATGATTTAGCCTATGGTTATGCTTACGGTTTCACTTATGGATATGCTTTGGTTAGCTTATGGTTATGCTATATGTGTGCCTTGTGTAGTTATGCAAATTGCTAATCAATGATATATACCATAAGTTATGCAGGATTATTAAATTTCTTTATTCATGATTGTTGGGCACATTGTCTTGCGATTTCTGTACAGCCATAAACACAGCTCTCTGGCAAGCGGTTATATAGTCAGCCTCTGCGATAAACACGCGCTTGCGGCGAACGTGAAACGATGACGCATAGCGCGGCAGTGGCCACCTGCGCTGACTCCGAACACGCTTACGGAGCCAATTCCGACATATGTCAGATGCCACGTTAAGATGTCACGTTAGCTTGGTGTAATGTCTAGTACACGGAGTTGAGCGCTTTCTACCTTTTTATTTGACTGTGAAACATGCCTGCGTTATGCTTTAGAACTTATTTTAGCTGTTTGCGTGAGCTATTTCAGTCAGGACTATGGAACTGCATGCTTGCTATGCCCGAACTTGCATGACAGCTAACGTATCGTGGCCGCTCGCGGCAGTGATAATGCAAGCTGTTCACGGGGGCAGAAAGAGTTGAACAGAAAGGGAATCGAAGGGGCACTCAATAAAACCTCGTCCCTTGTCTAGCGTCTTGGCGGGTCTCCGTTGTTTTTCTGCCAGGTTGAATTTGGACTTGTAGGCTCTGTTCTAATGCAGAAGAAAGGTTGAAGTGCTAAACTAACTGATGAAGCGATCTTGATAAACATTCGTGCACGTGAAAGAATTTGTTTTATTTCTCGCATATCGTGTAATGCTAAAATGTCGGTAATGAGCAATTTAACCTTATTTTCCTTTAGGTTAGCGTAAATTGCATTATTTAGTAGAAATGAGAAATTGTCTTTTTTTTTTTTTGTGCTGGCCACTCCACCAAGTTAAATCAGGACATTCTTCTCGAGACTGACCAAAATGGTGACAATATATCACTGTGGTGCCGTCAAGCAAATGAAGCAACTGGCTTTTGTGTTTTGTGCGACAGCAGCATTAACTGCAGGCAGCACGGCGTAACGGCTATAAAGCGGCATGCCACCACAAAGCGCCACGTTGACTCTGCCAGTCAGCACCGAGACACTTCAGGTGCCCTACAAACACCGAAGACTACTCAGCCAACTCTGGAATTAGCAAGCCAACGAAACATTCCACTGAATGACCAAATGACACACGCAGAGACACTTTTTGTCCTTGGTATGACACTAAAGGGCATTCCGTATTCGTGGGCAGACACAGCAACTGACTTGTATCCAAAAATGTTCCCGGATTTAGAAATAGCCAAGAAATTTTCCTGCAGGAGGTCCAAAACCTCTTAAATTGTTTCTGACGGCCTGGGTTCATACTTCAAGAAGCTTGTGGTCGACGAGCTCAACAAGGCAGATGTGTTTTATTCTATTGCCATAGATGAAACCCCTATTCCAGAGCAAAGGTGCCAGCAGCTTGATGTGGTGGTTAGATATTTCTCTGACAAAGCGCAGCAGGTAGTAGTGAGCACCTGCAGTCATACCGGCTGGGTTCCGCAACAGCAGAAATTTTGGCAGGCGAGATCCAGAAAGCAATGATGGACCTTCCACAGAAGAACTTCATTTGCTTTTTTACCGATGGTCCAAATGTAATGAAAAGCTTGAAGAAGAAAATGCAAGAGGCTTACCCGAATATCATCGACTTAGGAGAGTGCTGCCTGCACAAAGTGCAAACTCGTTTGCTCGAGGATTGAGTGCCTTCGGGTCGGACATTGAGGGGTCTGTGATAGATGTTTATTACTTTTTTAAGAATTCAGCTGTGCAGAGCGCAGCAATTAAAGCGAAGCAAGTGACACTTGGTCTTCCTGAAACTGTATTTTTGCGCCATGTGAGCTCAAGGTGGCTCACTTTGGGGCCTGCTGTTGATCGCTTGATAGAGCAGTATCCTGCTGTGAAGAAAGTCATGTTGTCAGACACATGCTGTCGCACAGTAGGCCAGTTGCGTGAACGACTGAGGAAGGCGTTCTCTGACAAGACCTTCTATGCCAAGCTCCTCTTCATTAGGAACGTTTCTGAAATTTTGTTTCATTCCTATCACTCTTACAGGGAAGTGAACCACTGGTGCATCGACTTTATGAAGAGACGGTGTTTCTAGTTCAGAAGCTGCTTGGTCGCTTTATGAAAACCGAAGCTTACCGTACAGTTAACGGCAAGGACCTGCCACGTTTGGATATTCACTGTTCTGCAATGTGGAAGGCTGTTGTAGAAGTTGGTGGAGACACAGAAGCAGCTATGTCCCAACGGGAACCAGCCCAGGAAAAGGCTTTTCGGTTGGGTGCCCGAAGTTTCTACTTAAAAGCCACTGAACACCTGATATCACAACTGCCCTTTGGGAACATGGCACTGTGGAGCCTATGTTGCCTTTCTCCTAAGGCCAGTGAGGAGGAGTCATCAGAAGCTGAAATGAGGTGCTTAGCTGCAAAGTTGCCTCAGGTGATACAGCCAAGCGAAATCTCAACCCTGATGGATGAGTATACAGTTTTTCAACTGGAGAGAGTTGAAAGTGCTCCAAGGGTTGATAAATATTGGCAGGTCAACTTTGACTTAAAAAAGAGTGATGGCTCGCACAAGTATCCACTACTTAATAAAGTGGTAAAGGCTTTGCTCAGCATTCCCCATGCAAATGCAGATGTCGAAAGGGGCTTTAGTGAGGATCGTAGACTTCATGACAGGGCGTGGCTAACGGTAGAGAGCATCAATGGGATACGTCATGTTGTGTCCTATGGCAAGCGCTTCAAGAGTGACCCCAGCCATTTCAGCATTACGCCTGAGGTTGTTAGAGTTGTGCGGAACGCAAAGAAACTGTACTCTGAACGCATTGCTTCTGAGGAATAGCAGTCAGCGAAGCGGCAACGCAAGGCAGATGAGGTGGGCTCAAGCAGCGGTGATCAAGCAGACCTTCAAAAGGAAGTAGAAACTGCAAAGAAGGTGCTAACAAATTCTGAACTTTTAATTAGCTGTGGCCTCAAGTCAAAGGACTTTGCTGACATTGAAAGTGGCAATTCTCTTTTGGCTGAGGGCAAATCTAGACTTGCAGTGGCCCTTGAAAAGATGGCTGAAAGTAAAAGAAGAAAAGTGGCTGCACGCACGTGAAGTACTTTTGCGGGGGTTTCACAGTAGTTTTGTGGACACAAGCCTGACTGATATCAGTTGAAACTTGTGTGAATTTTCTTCATTGGACTTTTTAGTTGGCAGTTTATTAGAGCACATAACCAGAATTTTCTTCATATTAATTGCTGTGCTTCTGTATATTCATAATGTCTGCTTAAATATAGTAGATATGTTTTCATGAATGGGGGTTCTTTGTCAAGGTGCTATTGTTCCCGCTGTGGTATGTTTAGGCCCGCACAGTTAGTCATGCAGTTTCACTCAAGTGAGTGTATTCTCTGCTTTTTTTTTCCTTTTTTCTTAATGGTTTTTTTCTCTAGTCAAGCTGCCTCACTCATGACTATACACACAGTTGTTCACTAGTCCTGCTGTTGCACTCAAGGGAGTGTATTCTTTGGTATGTTTTGTAAAAGGCTTGTTCTCTAGTTATGCTGCTTCACTTGGGTGAGTGTATTGCTTAGTTTTGTAAAAAGGTTGTTCTCTAGTCATGCTGCCTCTCATTACTGGGTTCCTTGCTTTATTATCAACAAGGTTTGCTTGCTAGCAATGTTGCCTCACTAAAATAATTGTATTCCTTGGTTTGTCTCGTAAGAGGATTGTTCTTTAGTCACGTTGCCTCACTATTTTGAGTATTCCTTTTTGTAAAACGTTTGTTCACAAGTCGTGCTAGTCCCATGAGCATATATTCATTGCTTTGTTTCATGACAGCTTTATCAGTCACATTGCCTCACTCATGTGAGTGTATTCTGTTTCCTTTGTGAAAGGCTACTGTTGTGATATTTAATCATGAGATCTGTTCCTGTGATCTTTCCTGTACAAGTACGTGCAAACATTTGCCCAAGCTGTTGTGATAGTCTTGTTGCCTTAAGACATTTTATAATAAAGTGCAATAATTGTATATTTACACATTGTTTTTCTGGTACCTTTAGTTAAAGCTAGACTAGTTGGTGGTATTAATAATTAAAATACGTTGCGTTTGTTATATTTTGGCTATGATAGAACACCACTCAGCACTTCTTGCTTTCCTATTATTTGCTTGCTGTGAAAGCTGCACATATGTTTTGCAATTGTTTCAACAGACACCCACTTCGAACGCTCGTTTTACTGCTCCGAAAAGCAATTTTGCCTGCTCCGAAAGCCCCATTTTACTGCTCCAAAAAAGCATTTCTGCCTGCTCCGAAAGCCCATTTTACTGCTCCGAAAAGCATTTCTGCCTGCTCTGAAAGCCAATTTTACAGCTCCGAAAAGCATTTTTGCCTGCTCCGAAAGCCGGTTTTACTGCTCCAAAAAGCATTTTAGCCTGCTCCGAAAGCAGCTCCGAAATGGCCAAGGCCAGTATCATCACTGAAAGTGCAATGTGTGAGCATAGTCTAGCCAGTTTCTGAGCACAGAGCAGTGCCAAGTGTACATTTTGGAGTAAATGAAGCTTATTAAAAATGTAGGTGAACCTGAAAAAACAACAAGGCACTACTGTTCTGAAATTGTTTGCAATTGAATTAATTCTGATAGTGCATATAGAATTTCTCATTGCACCAATATAGTGCCCTAATTGAGATGCAAAACAATAAAAATATTAAACACATGATATAATATACATACAAAGTTAACAAAGCAAGCTAATGAAATTAAACATGAATAACTATAAAATCAAGAATGGAGAACTAGTGGACACAACAAATTCTGTTTAGATACAAAAGTGATAACGAACATGTTGCATTACTGCAGACTGCACATATGATAAACACAAATGCGTTCGGCGCAAACCTAGAAGCAATAACAGTACTGAAATAAGTTCACATATTGTGCAATGCATCCTAGCATATATTTTGCTGTACAAGTGGAACAAATGAAAAAACATAATATCCTACGATGGTCACGTCAAGGTGCCACTTATATACTAAATATATTAAACCTTGTGGAGTAACAACACGCAACAGGATTACTTCCACAGATGTTGCAGCACTCATGTCAATATTAACTGTGCCAAGTAGACAAGATTTTCACCAAGTGAAACGTTGTGCTAACCTACGTATTAGTGCCCCATCAGTGCATCTGATGGATAAGGAATTTACGTTCCTCACCCCTGGCTGAAGTTTCTAGGCCTCCTCCTCTGTCCCCCTCCCTCCAAAGGTTCTTTGGAATGATTTCTGTCAGGCCACTTGCACGTGCCTTTGTTGCTGTCACCTACACTAGCTGTCATTATTGATGTAGTGATGCATGCCCCGTTGTTAGGCATTTTTATATGTAAAAGAAATTGTAAACGTTTTTTTTCACAATTCTCGATGGCAGTGCATATGCAATGACGTTCCTTGTGGTTTGTCTCTGAAAATATACTTAGTTGCAAGTGAGCGTATTTCCTGTCCACGTCTCCTTCTTCTACAACGCTTCTGCACTCCCCTTTGCAAAAATCATGTCAAACCAACTAACCCAGCAGCTTACTATTCTAAAATGAATATACAGCTGCCGACCGTTTATTCAGACCTCACGGGGACTGCGGAAATGTCCGAATAAACAGGTGTCTGAAAAAACATATTAACGCACTTTCCACAGATTTCCACGCACTTATTCGGGCTCGGCCGTAGGCTTGAAGAAATTGTGAATGCACTGTTGCACGCTGTTCCATTTACGCGCAATCAGATAAGCCTGAATCTCGGATAGGGTCGTACGGTCACTATAGGTGGCTGAAAGCATAGTCACTGCTTGTGTACGCTCTGCATGCGACGGCTCCGACTCAGAGTCATCGTCCGACTGTGCAGCAGAAACCTGACGAATGATCTCACTGTCGTCGAGTTCTGCGCATGCCAGTACAGCAATGTCAGTACCTGTGAAACTGTCAAATGAGATGGTGCCCGGAAGCGCAATGCAACCACTGCGCATGTCTCGGCAAAACATTTGGGGAGTCTTGTCTGAACCACCGTTGGAAGAGGTCACGCCAGAACGTGCTCTGCTGTTTCACGTCCCTCTTCGAGGCGCCAGTCACGTCCGCGCTCTCACTGTGTCACTGTGCGCGGTGTTTCCACCACACCTTTCGAGCTGCCAACTAGTGGAACAGTCGACCACACGTGAACTGTTGCTTTTGATCGACGCTAGCGCATAGTGCCACCCCTTCGGTCACAGCGATGGAGCCGGACACGTCCACCCCAACGGTATCAACTGCTGAAGGAACACGGCGGTCTGGTACACATTCATCGCAGCACAAGCGCTTGGAGAGCGTTGCGTGCCCGCAGTCTCTTCGGCACATGATTGCCCAGTGCGAGGAAATTCAACGCCAGGAGCAGGCATGGCGGCTCTGCGCGGCCGCCAACTGGCCCAAGCGTTCACACGGATCACCCGCTACCGACGCGATTACCGGGGCGATGCCGCAGTCCGCTCGTGCCTCGACGGCTTACGACACCGGGGCACGAGGGATGCCAGCCACGGCCGAGTGTCAAGCTTCACCACCGGACGCCAACTCTCACAACGCAGCCCCAGACGCCGGTGCAGACGCTGCCTCGCTTGTCCCACCCGCTGCTGCGTCGGTTCTCGCACTGCGTGAAACGCCGAACACTCCAGTTCTTCTGCTGAACTCCGTAACTTCTGCCGCCATCGTGAGTGCTACCGTTAGCGCTTACCCAGCTGCGGAAATCAGTGAGCTATCGAGCACTCCACTCCCAGATTCGGATGACGATGACGATGCGATGGACATCTCGTCCTCGCGCAAGCGCTCGTGCCCGAGCGAGTGCTGCAGCGACGACGAAGCCCCGTTCAAGCTAGTGGCGACAGGTTCTGACGAATCATCGCCCCCTCCTATGACGCCCGTCTGCGAAAACGCCGTGATGCAGGCGGCGAACTCTGTAGAGCATTCAGACGACAGCACGGCCAACACAATGCAGAACCAAAGCAGCCCACGTGCCACAGAGCTCCACGATGAAGAGATCTTCACAAATGTGATCTCACGCAAGCAAGAACGCCACCTGCTTGCATCAACACAAGAGGGGATCGCCACTAGTGCGGCCCCTGCCGCCCACCTCCCGGGACCCGCTGCAGCACCAATGCCAGCTGCTGACGCTGGTTCCTGCCTACTGACAGTTCCTGCTGCTGCTGGGACCACAGGGGCTGGCGCGCCTGCACCCAGCCTCGCTGGCACGGTCCTCTTCAAGCCGGCATCCGCGGCAGCTTCGCTTCACCAAACATCTCGCCTTGCCATCACGCAAGCGCTCTCCGCGCTGCCTGGAGTCGAGGAGGTGCACGTGAATACAAAAAAGAACATTGTGGCGGCTGACGCCGCAACACCCGCGCGGCTACAGTTCCTGCTGGCTATGACCGAGCTGGCCAGGATTTCTGTCACTGCTCATCTCCCTGCGGACCGTTCCCAGAGCACGGGCACGGTACATGGCGTCGACGGTGATTTCTCCGACGAGGCACTGTTGGCGGCAGTGACCTCGGTCGTGCCGGTGACTGCAGTCAAGCGGAGCGGTCACACCCTGACCCTGCGCTTTGCCGCCCCGAGCCCACCGGCCCGCATCCTCCTGTTCCGGTTGCCTTTTGATGTGCGACCGTCGTGGCCTCGGCCCTTGCAGTGCCGGCGGTGCGGGGGTGCTATGGCCACACGACGGCAGTATGCAAATGGCCGGAGTGGTGCCTGCGCTGTGGTGGTAAGCATGCGAGGGATCACCAGTGCACAGCCAAGCCAAAGTGGTTCCACTGTGGAGGCGCACACGCTGCCGAAGCCCCTACCTGTAAGCTGTGGCAGGCTGAGAGGTGCATAGCCACGATAAAGGCTACAGCGCCGACTCACATGCCTCAGCAGGAAGCTCGAGCAGCTATAAGTGCCTCCACAAAGACACAAGCCTCTCCCATCGATTCGGGAGTCCATGCACTGGAGACGGCGGCGCGCCCTAGCTATGCAGCTGTGGCCACCGGCTCCGCCAAAAGCACCTCGTCGAAAGGAACTCGGCGTGGCCAAGAGAAGCAGGGGTGCAAGGGGGCTTCGGCAAATGCAGCAGGCGCACCCCCAGCCGCAACTGACATGGCGCTGTCCAGCCACACTTCTGAGCAGCAGTCAGAGGCCACAAGCCTGAGGCTCCTTCTGCGGGCCGTTGCTGACATACTGCCAGCCGACAAGTTGCGCTCAGTCTGCCTCCAGGCAGATGGGCAGCCTCCTCAGCAGAGCCACCATGGCTAACGCCCCAGCTAGGAACCACCGTCGCTGGCCGAGCGTGCTTCACTGGAACGCGCACTCGTTGCGGCGGCGACAAGCAGACCTCTCCTTGTACTTCCTGCAGAGCAACTCTGACGTACTTGCAAAGCAAGTACGTCAGACAGGCCAGTATTTCTCACCTGTGCCGCCTGTAAGGTGATGGAGAGGATTGTCCTGGCACACATGGAGTGGATCGCCGCGCAGGTGCACTACTTCCCGGAGCAGCAGACCGGCTTCAGGCGCCACCGCTGCACTGCTGACTCCATCACCAACGTCGTGGCCACACTGGAGGATGCAAAGAACAGTGGTGACGTGGCCCTTCTCGTGCTGCTTGACCTGCAGAGCGCCTTTGACAGCCTGCCCCACGAGGTCATCGAGGCTTCCTTAGATATCCTCGGGATCAGTGGCAGCCTCAGGCGCTTAGTCTCTGCCTTTCTTGTGGGAAGAACATTCCAAGTACTAGTGGGCCATGCGCTCAGCACCCCTTGAGCCATCGCCACCGGTGTGCCGCAGAGATCGGTGCTGAGCCCGTTTCTGTTCAATGCAACCCTGGCAGGTCTGCCAGCCGCACTACTGGCAGACACCCGGTACCACACACAGTGCTGCATCTACAATGATGATGTGGCACTCTGGGTCCGGGGACCAAGGCGGTGCCTTCCTGCTGTCCGGAGATCACTGCAGGGGGCCCTGGATGCGGTGACAACATTCCTCGGGAGCATCGGCTTAAACGTCTCTCCTACAAAGACGGAGGCCCTACTGATACACCAGAGGGCTGCCTCCTGCCTCAGCGTCCACCAGTTGAGAATCGGCACCGACCCCCTTCCGTGGAAGCAGACAGTGACGTACCTTGGCCTCACCATAGACCACCGAGTGACGTGGATCCCGGCTACTAAGGCCCTCAGCGCCAAGGTCTGCCGAGTGCATGCAGCCATGGGCCGACTCCTTCAACGAGGCTGAGGATGCTCCACCAAGTGGGCCCTGCGCCTGAACAAGGGTGCAGCAAAATCATCCTTGTACGCCCTGCCGCTGGTTTGCCTGACGCATGCTAGAAAAGGACAACTAGAGGTTCTGCACAGGACGGCCATCAGAAATGTCCTGGGGCTTCCAAGGCACTCCAAGGTCGCCGCAACACTGGCTGAGGCCAGCGAATGGCCACTGTCACTGGGGCATATTGACAGGCTACATCGCGCACCAGACGGCCAGGCTCTCCTAGACCGGCTCCGGAGCCTGCCGGCTTCACGTATGGGCAGCCTGTGTCGCCTCTATGAGGAGACAGTTCCCCAACTACCTATGGCAGTGGCTCTTCCTCCTCCCCATCACAGACCTCCGGACGTGCACCTCTCCCTCAAGGGCAAAGCCAAGCGGAGAGCACCAGCCACAGCCCTGCAGCAGGCAGCAGCCTGCAAGCTCCAGGAGGAGTTGGAAGGACACCTGCTGGTGTTCACGAATGATTCAGTCCTCCCCAGCAGGTTGGCAGCAGCGGCATGCACAGTTCCAACTCTCACCCGTCACAGGCAGTGTAGGCTCCCGTTTACAGCAAGCTCTACTGCAGCTGAGCTCACGGAGCTGCACCTGGCTGCCGACCTCCTTGCTGAGCACCCTCCCCAGCAGCCGGTGGCAGTGGTATGTGACTCCAAGCCAGCGCTCTAGGCCCTCGTCAACCCACGGCAGGCAGGACTTACAGTGGTGCTGCTGCTTGCCAAGTTAACGGCTCTAGCCACCGCCGGAATCCCAATATCCTTCCGCTGGCTGCCCTCACATGTAGAGGTAGCCAGTAACGAGGAGGCGGATACCTACACCAAAGCTGCCCATCATGATGTAGTCCCGGTTACCAGAGCGGCAACAGCTTCGGACTACACAAGACATCGGCTACGGTGCCTGCTTACCTCCATACACCCGTACCCCCGAGTGGCTAGTGGCAGGGCCCCCAAGCCGCTTCCAGAGAACAGCCTCTCCAGAAGAGACTGTTCCACACTCCTGCACTTGCGGACTGGCTGCACCTGGACTGCGGCCCGGCTGTACGCCAAGGGCCGCACCACGTCACCTGCCTGCAAGAGGTGCGGGGACCCCGAGACTCTGGAGCACCTTCTCTGTGCCTGCCAAGCCTTGGCGCAGGAATGCTCCACAGTGATCAACACTTACAGATGCCGCTGCCTTCCAGCAGCCACAGAGACTGACCTGCTGTTCCCGGTGTGTCCACAGCTCCCTGCGCTGCGAAGCCTGCTGGAGTTTATAAGTTTCACGGGTATAGACACCCTATAAGCGCCCGCTACAACGCTGGCAACTTTACTGAGGACTGCCACCTGTCGGGCACAGTGGAGTCTATTAGGCCACATCCTCCCTCTTTCTCTATCATCTTTCACTTCCCACTCCCTCTCCCCTGACGACCCTTCGCCGTGCTCCCTCACAGGTTGCAGAATCAAGCGTCCTTCCTTTCTTTAGATCACTATCATCATCCGAACATTTTCCGCGTCAGTAGGGAGCACATCGGAAGGCGACAAATCTTAGGCCTCCCGGCACCCGCTTGCCAGCATTCCCCAGCGCAGTCTGTGCGGGTACTGTCGGCGCCATTAGACACTTGACGCGATGTTTCCGTGTGCCGCGTTGGATCACCGGAACCTCGACACAGCACACAAAGCAAACACCAGTCACACTAACGAAAAACGTAGCCTACTCACAATGTCGTGCACGAAGAAACAAATCAACTGCTGGATTGTCTTGACATGGCTTACTAAGCTGAAACCGGAACTGCTGTAGAGCCACTTTATCGAACCAGGCAGAAACATGATGATGAGCGGGAATTTGCAGCAGCGCCGCTTCGTGCGGCAACAAGGAGGCTTCCTTCAAAACAAAAATGGCGTTCAGCTAGTCAAACCATCCATAGAGTTTCCTCCAAAAATTACTAGAGGGAACTCTGGCGCTAGTGTCTACGGGGGCTGCAATGGGAGCGGTTGCCCAAGCATGGGAATTATGGGAAGTACATGGATTTGCCTAAACTTCATTCTTTTGGCTTCAAACGGCTTTGTGACTTTGTAAACTTGTCATTTTCAACAGCATATCGCGTAATAAATAATTAAATAAATATCATTAAAATTGCCTGACGGCAGGATTCGAACACAGGGACTCTAGCACAGAAGCCTGATATTGAAACCATTAAGCCACGGATGCACGTATTGACAAGGGAATGAAACGCCCTTATGAATTTATCGCGGGCATGTCAGTGCCTTGAGACGCTTGGCGCGTTTCGGTTTGGCCATTTGGACAAGCTCAATCGTTGCAATTAATAGCAATTGTACGCGTTCCCGGCGTCTTCTGCACTTCGAAGAATATAGATTGCTCTGAAATATACGACAATAAGATTTATATAGCGTAATATACAAAGCCACAAGAACGTCTGAATCCACAAGCCCGAAGATCAGACAAACCCATGTACTTCCCATCATTCCCATGGTAGGACAACGACTGCAGTGCCAGAGTTCCCTCTAGTAATTTTTGTAGGAAACTCTATGGAACCATGCACCGGTCAGAGTCGGTGCATGGTGCTCTTGATCGAGTTGGCTCAAGGAGTGTCCGAAAAATCTGACGGGAGGTTGGAAGGTGTCCGAACTTTTGGCACTTGTTATACATTATGGTCTATGGGGAGAATGGCGGTGCCGCGAAGCAAACCGAATAATCGAGCATGTCCGAATTTTTGGAGTCCGGAAAATCAGTCGGCAACTGTATGGGGCTCTTGCATTGCCCAGGGGGCACTGCGAAAATTGTGCTAAAAAACGCCCTCTGTCCTCAACTGGGTAATACCAAGCTCGGTCGTCTGCTTCGGAAAGCACATTTACAATATGGACCCGCCACTTTTGCTTTTGTTGTACCATGGCTTGCAGAGAACATCGGGTGCCAAAGATTTTTTCAGAGGTGGCACGCTGCGTAAAGGCAATAAATTATGAAACGCCGAATGCGTGTACACCGTTCAAGAAATAAGGGGTGAATTTTAGCGCGGTGTCAATCGCAAGTGAAGCGAGTTGCGTACGAAGTTGAACTTCAGGTAAGGTTTGCATGCTGCTAGATTCAGGTGCACAAATGCGAGGAAATGCTTGCTATAAATGAATTCACAGCAGCGATAAGCAGACACCATGTGTACAGAACTGCTCGAGCGCACGACCATACGCGCCGCGACAGCAGCGGTCTTTCAGCATTCCGCGATGTACGCGCCGCAACGGCAGCAGTCTTTCGACATGCCGCGAAACGGCAGGCCTCCTGCAATCTTTGTTGACTGCATGACGCTCGACAAGTAGTTATGCCTGTACTGTAGTAGCGGCCATCTATCCCTTTAGCAACTGATAAATAACTAATGTAATGCATATGAGCTTGCAGTAACTTACGTGCGAATCGCGCTGCAGCGCAAGCTCGTGCGCTGCTGCTCGCTTGATGTAGCTTGTATTGACAGCGCTCGAACATCGATGTGATGCAATCAATACTACCTCGCTGCGCTGCCTCAACGTGCTGGCTTGAGGTCAAGGATGAGCCCATTTAACTCTCTAACCTGTGCTGCTCGTAGTGGGGTAGTGAATTGTCACCGAATCAGCCCGACCATTTGTGGTTATTTGCACACGCCTGGTCACTTCACCACTTCGCACCAGTCCAATTGTTAATTGTCGCTGTGGCCGGGTCTCGAATCATGAATCACCAGCCATGCCTGCTGCCATGTCGGTCATCCGTCGAGACTGTAGGCGCAAAAGACCGAATTTTAGAACGCAGATAATCAAGCAAGCTTCAAGACAGGCAAAGCAGTCAGCATGGCGTGAAGTTTCGCTTACCTAGCGCGACGAACTACACTTCGCGAGACCTTGAAGGAAAACGGTAGAATCTGATGTTGGGATTCAGGCCTTCTTGTTCATGGCAGCCTATGACACAGAAGTAACGATGGTTACGCTTTTTCTAGGCTGAGCTATGTCTCTCCAGATTGGCGTCGCCGATTCCTTCTGCTTCCAGCATTACGTCTCACGGAGAGTCCGTTCTCGTTAAACTATAGGCTCGCAGCGTGGTCGGCGTCGTCTGTGAGAAGTGACGAGCCTTTCTGCACTCGCAACAGGGCAGAAAAAAGCGCGAATCAACGCAAAACTAGGGCTAGAAACGTGCTTCGCCACAGCCAGGGCTCAATACTACATAAGCCGGTACTACCCAGATCGCGTTTCGCGCCCACCACCAGGCGCCGCTACTATACCTAAAACTCCAGCGCAAGGCGCCCATAAGCCATTTCAAGTGCAACACACATACAAGGCTCTTTTTCTCCATTTGTACTTGAAAATAACTGCATTTCGTCGGAGCATGCACAGACGCAGACAACAGTATGCTGCTATGCATGAAGGTGTGGCTGCCATTTACTAATTTTTCTTTTGTGAGCCTTTCTCCACCTTGTGGATACCGACAAAAATGATCTGTTAAATGAGGCAGTTTAGGCTCCAGCTGCACTTTCGGGAGGAGTCAAGCAGTCGGACAATAGCTCTACGTGCAGCGCACGAGGTGGGGGACGCCAATTTGTTTGGACGTGCTGCGCCTCGGGAATGTAGTTCGATGTGGTCTGGTGAACTCGAAGGATGCCAGAAAAAGGACCCATATCTAACAGTAGTCAGAGTAACGGTCCGCTCACGTTATCAATGGGATCAGCCGGCCGTGAGCGGTGGACTAGCATAGATTAGCATAACACACTGCTATAAAATAACGGCCCTGGTGGGCATTTTTGTTTTGTCGAGCGTGCGTAGTGGTTGCCTGTGAGAGAACCTAGCACAGACAGCCTTTGTACAAGTCATGGAAAATCGCAAGGAAAGTGCTTCACGAAAAAGGAAAAGAGCAGTCGCAGCCTCTCGCCAAGTGCGGGCAGCAACTGCGTTTTCACACCACTCGAGGTAAGACCCTTTCTGTTACCGGGGTTTATAACTACCATAGAAGGGGACATTCGATAAATCAAAGCAAAGCAGCAATTCTAAAAAAGTGTTTTTTCCATTTGCGTTGGAGAGCTGATTCTTTAGTTTAGACGTAATCGTGGTGAAGGAAGGTGAACAACATGACATAAAAAGGCCTCAGTGGGAGCCTTACCTTGTAATTCTAGCAATGACCGGCTCATTTGTGGCGGTAGGCTTTTAGCATACTTGGTAAGGCAGTGAGCTTTGACGGGCTATGAGGTGCCTCCTATTGTCTGGTTATTTCGGGCTTTGTATCATATGCAGCCGGTTTACATCAGCTGACAGATGCACATCAGCTATGGCAGCGTTGTCGACACCATATCTGCATCTGGTGCAAGTGCATATACCACACATATTAGGGGGAAAACAACAATTTTGTCAACTGTTGATTGAATTATCCAGACGAAATGATGAAGTAAGAAGAGTACTGTTTCAATTTTTCAAGAAGGAAGCATCGCAGGAGAGCAGTCAGCAACAGCGTAGTGCAGCCTGCACTCCGTCCTTGGAAGACAATGGCACCACCATAGAGGATGGCACAACGGTCGAGTACTGGGATAGTTTCGGCATCGGTGAAGAGCCTCTGCCGGACCTGAGTATTGAATTAAGCTTCGTGTCAACTCAGCCAGAGGAGCCGAACATCTCCAGGAGGTGAATCGTGTCACTGGGTCATATTGTAGATGCTGTTCGGAGTCTCGACAACCACATGTGCCCCAAGTCGACTGGTCGTTTCGTATTTGTGAAGGAACGCAAAGTGAGGCTCTGGTCAGAGCTTACATTTTCCTGCACTGAATGCAGGGAAATCAAGAAGTTGACGACTGACCCTGTCCCAGAACCAACGTCCCTCACCGACAAGACAATATTAGGGATCAACGATGCTGCCGTGTGGGCTTTTATGACCATCGGATCTGGCCACTCGCAGTTCGAGGAAGCGATGTCAATCATTGAAGTTCCCACTATGAGTAAAGAGGCTTTTCTACGTCGAGAGGAGTCTCTTGGAAAGGTAAAGTCATTCACACACACTTTTCTGTTTTTATGCGGATTTGGAGTGCAGTTGTTAGAAGAACTAACGTGACGTTGCAGCTGTGCTAAGCATTTAAAAATACGGCATAGTGCACATCCCCCCCATTCAATCTTTAATTGTTGAATCTAAATGTTCCTGGCGCAATTACAGGATTGCCACTATGGCAGCAAACCTGCAGTTGATATGTTTATCCATGCGCGCAGGGTCACGTTACAAAGTGTAACGCCAGCATTGTGAAATGTTTTGAGCTCATAGTATGGTGTAATTTTATTTTGTTTCAGTGCTGGAAAACCGTCCTTCTGGACCAGACGATAAAAGCTGGCAAGGAAGAGAAAACACTTGCAGAAGAAGCCGGGGATTTTTGTGAAGATGGCGTAACCCCCCACATCACAGTGATTGTCGATGGTGGTTGGTCACATCGCAGTCACGGACACCGGTATTCTGCCAATTCTGGTGTGGCTGTTACTATAGGAAAGCTTACTAAAAAGCTCCTATACTTAGGAGTGAGAAACAAACTGTGCAGCACGTGTGAACACTACGCCAGGACGGGCAAGGAATAAAAGGAGCATCTGTGCTATAAAAATTGGAACGAAAGCTCAGGTGCAATGGAGTCCGATATTATTGTTGAAAGCTTCCAGAGAAGCGTCGAAATGCATGGTGTCGAATATTGGACGTTCATAGGAGACGGCGATTCTTCACTCTTGCATCAGATCCTTACAAAAGTGGAATATAGCCGTTTTGTAAAGAAGAGGGAGTGCGCAAACCATGCAGTGAAATGCTACACCACTCGCCTCTACGCTATTGCTAAAGAAACTAAAGGAAGTTCAGCCTACCTAAGTGGTCCCAGAATTAAGCACACAAAGAATGGTGCATGGAAGGCTATCAAGCATTATGCCAACATTCTGCTGGATGTACAGGGCACTGCAGAAGAAAAAGATGCACAGAAAGCAGAACTCACCTTAGAGCTAGCTGCCGACCTCATAAATGGTCCAAAACATGTGTTTGGGTGCCATGACAAATGCAAGAGCTATTTTTGTTATGGCACCAAAGACGACAACGTTTATCAGAATATGCCTAAAGTGCTCCAGCTGAAAATAGTGACCGCCGTCAACATAATTGCGGAGAAAGCTGGCCGTCTTGTCACGAATGACACCAGTAACCTTGCTGAGGCAGTAATGTCACTGGTAGCCAAATTGTCTGGAGGAAAGCAGATAAACAGCTGTCAGAAAGGCTCGTATGAACACCGGTGTTATGGAGCTGGGCTCAGCTTTCAGCTGGGGCCCCACTGGCATTGCGCTACAACTAAGCCGGTCACCTGGAAGAGTCCTGCAGCCATCTTGAAGCGCTACGCAAACAAGAAATTGTGTCAGAAGGCTAGCAAAGAGTCTCTGAGGTAAAAACATTTGAGGAAAATGGCCACCGGCAGCATCGGTGCAAGGAGTCCCCGATGAAAGACTCAAGGTGCCATTACGGCCCAAACTGTCAGAAACCCGATATGCCGCTTGAACAATTCTCGGAAAAAGAAGCAAATATTTTGAAAAGCCTACAGGTGGACAAAAAATGGAGGATTGAGATTGAGGAGCGCACTAGAGGTCAAGCAGACAATTGCACGTGGCATGTAGAAAGACAAATGCGTCTAACTCCATCCAATTTTTACGCTGTGTGTAGAAGAAGAGAGTCGACACCGTGTGACGTACTCGTGAAAAGCCTACTTTGCAAAAATAGTTTCACTAGTGCCACTCTTGAGCATGGTAAGCAGCAAGAACAAGTCGCAGTGCGGCTGTACGAAGAAGAGACGGGAACTCGCGTGCAACCATGTGGGTTATTTGTTGATCAAGAGTATGGTTTCTTAGCAGCATCTCTCTATGGATTAGTTGGGAGCGACGGTATCTTGGAGGTCAAGTGTCCATTCACAGCGAAAGAGGTGGAACCATGTGAGGCTGCTAAGAAATTCAACCTGAGGAGTCAAATCCTCTAACCACCCGCACTAAGCAATTCTCATAGGTACTACTATCAGGTTCAAGGCCAGCTAAATATCACCAAAAGAAGTTTCTGTCACTTTGTCGTCTGCACATCAAAAGGAATTGACGTACAGCGGGTTGAAAGGGAAGGAAGCTTTTGGAAATTGAAAATGCTTCCTTTCCTCATCAAATTTTACAGAGACTGCCTTCTTCCCGAAATTGTAGATCCCCGCATTACGCGCAGCATGCCCATCCGCAGGCCACAGTGGAATGAGCGAGCGATTGAAACACAGCGAAAAATGAAAGCTGCAACGAAGAGCAAGCTGACAAAGCACAGTAGCCTCTCCGATACTCGCCGCGACCTCGACTCGTAGGCTTGCTGGTGCGTCAGCTCTGTGTTGAGGAGCTGTTCCTATCATAGCGCGCACTTTTATCAGTAGAAGAGTACACATTTGGGCTGGTTGGTTCATGATTACGAGATAAGATTATGTGTAGATAAGATTACCTGTATAAGATTCCCCTTTCATGCAATCGTTTTTATATCGGCCAAACGGGGCGGTGCATCAATGACCGCATGCGTGCGCACTCAAACAAAGTTCAAAAACGAGCTAAAGATATTCAGTTATCACTGCATTGCAATGAATGCGGCTGCAAGCCGTCTTCCAAGGATGTGACCTACCTATCAAAATACCGCGATGACCTCGCACGCCTTATTTCTGAAGCTTTCCAGATTCATGTTAGCGGCGAAGCATGTGTAAGCCTTCCCTCTATTTCTCTCCTTCCGAAAGAGATTGCCTTCCTATCGCATTGCAATCCCCCCCACGCATGCCCAGTTCTGTTGATTCTGTGGTTTGAGATAGTGGTGGAGTATATATATGCTGATTGAAAGAATAAAGACACTTTGGTTGTTAGTCAGCGCTATTGTCTGTGTCCCTTCACTCGTCCTGTTGTTTAGCACAGTTTTTTTATTGCTTTTATCAGTGTTCATTAACAAGCAACTTGTAACGCTCTGTGTAGTGACTAGTCTTTTGAAGAATAGAAAAGAAACAAAACAAAAATGCTGTCATAGGTTCCACTCTGTCTTTCCCAGGTGTCGTGTTTTAGCTAATGGGGTCCTCCCTATTTTGACGCACGTTTCTAATGGATAGGCTCTTTTTTTTTTTTGTCATTTGCGCTTTGTGCGCCCTGGTAGTGTTTCAGTGTAAAATCGACCCGAGTATGCTATTCCACTGCTGAAGTGGGGAGCACACACGCCCTACGATTTGATTTGTGACTATAAACAAACCTAACAGACGATTTGCAAATATATGGAAGTTGGCGGCCTTAAAATGCGACCTTCTAAAGAAAACTCACCAACATAGAGCGTTCCGAAAAACGAACGCCGCAGAGATCGTATTTGTCGATTACAACATGTTTCGGCAGGCTATTCAAACCTGATGTGCAATTTCGCCGTTCAATATACTATTATAACACTTCACTAAAGTCGAGCGTGAACGTAATGCAAAAAGTTTTGCATATTGCATTGTCATAATAAGTAACGTCAAGGAGAGAACATGTGACGAAGCGCACAAAAAAGAGCAGCTCATATGTTGATAATGAAGAATACATAATAGAACATCTGTAGTACATACTATAGTATGCAGACGAGGATCCCAAAATCAACGGATGAGAAAGATGTAAAAGGAGCCTCGTGGCCAATATTATTGCGAATGCCCCGTCTATTTGTGTTTTTTCACGCTATTTCATAGTTGCACAGCTCATAACCCCCTCCTCCCGAAACATGTAAATGACGACAGTATCCGATACAGCCTTATTAGCTGTAGTGTCCCGTTCAAGTCTTGTTTTGCACAATACCATACCTGTCAAGAAAGTGTGACAAAGAACATCGTTATGCGCTTCCGTTATCGTCGCTTTTCTGTAGCACAACTTATTGTAGCGAGTTTTTACGTCCTTGAAGTAAGCTAGGAATGTAATAGAGGGAAAATATTACATACATCACATATCAATAAAGAAGAGACATGCCTGCTTTAGCGAAGCCTTCGAATAAAAAAAAAGAGGAAGAAAGCAGTAATAGCGAAGTGTGCTCTATGAGAATGTGCCTTTTTGACAGGATACCTTCAAATTTTCGACGTGTACGAGAACAGCATCCACTCATGAATGGCAGACGAAAGCGCACGTGCGCGCTTTTGTCCATGGCCTGCATGTCCCGCGGAACAAGACAGCGCTGGCCACGCACTGCGAGAGCCCTCCTGTCTGCTATTTGCCCTATCCTCCTGCTGGCCGATGTTCAGCTGTCAGCCATCCGCATTATCAGGCCAGCAAAACTACTCCTCTGCCTTTTCTTCTCACAACCACGAATAAAATCCAGGCCTTGTCATCTGCACGTGGTAAGTGCGTCGGGACGGGACGGTAAGGAAGACGGCCGCAAAGACAGGGAAAGGAGAAAAAGAACACAGGATATGGACGCATTCATCTTTCCGGGCATGCCTCGTTGTTGCGGATGTTGAGGTCGACAGACTACCGTGCTTTGCTTTTGTGTCGTGTTCCTTCATGCTACTGAGATTCCTAAAAGACACTAATAAACTGGCGCTGCAAAGGCGACCTGCAGGAAGCTTTGTGGTGGGAAGGATTAGTCATACCAATGTTCAGTTGTATTTCTATTGTCACGTAGTAGTGACGGTGAAGAAAACAGTCGCAAAACTGTGAATGATGAAACAAACTATATTGGGCAAACCTGTGCCCACAAAAGCAAGTTGCACTCGAACCACAACGATAGCGGCAAACACAGTCGACGTTCTTCGAAATATGATCAGCGGCGAAAGACGTCGGCTTTTATGCATGAGTCATCGAAGGTTCCAGAGTAATCCATGCTGCCCCCGTATCTTCCAGGAAGTAGTAGACAATTTGCATCGCTCATACAATCAGATTTCATAAGCGTCGGTGACAACAGAAAATGGTTAGAAGCATCAATAAAGTTAGAGAAACTTTCGATACATGCAGGCGTGCCCTGAGCTGAGCGCTTGGAGTAGCCGAGCGATAACGCTGTGCTACATAGGCAAAGAGCATTTTTTCAGTTATGACTTAGTGGCGCCGCCTGGTGGGGGAATATGAACTACTCGCAAGATGGCTGCCGTAGTACCACCACCTTAAGAAGATACTCTCATTCCTTTGAAATGTGCTTCACAATTACAGTAGTGAGCAAGGTTCTAAAATCACTATCGGTATAATCGACTCCATACTTTTAGATATGACAGAAATTAGAACCTTAAACAAGGACTCTGAAAGAATTATGCAGATCCAAATGCAAATGCTGGAGTATATTTGAAGCAGAACTTTAATGGAGTGGTTAGTAAATGCTGTACAGCTAATGGCATTGCGTACCAATCGTGTTTACTTTCATGCATATGCAACGTGTAATCTCGCGCAACAGTTATTTTTATGCACCACAAACATAACAATTTCTATATCTCTTGTGCCATGTTTGCATTTAATTGTAAACACATTTAAGGCTTTTATATTTCTTGTGTAACAGTGGCACGTACTCATTTTGGACAATTAGCCAATAATTCGCATATACTGAATAGCTAAATCATAAAAAATAAAGCACCTGAAGGAAGCCATTGAATACAATCCACTATTTCATCAAAGAATTGGTGCTCTTTTGATATGCCTACAGGCCTACATTACAGGCTAATGTGTTTAATGTTTTATTACACACAACAGTCATCCACTTCCTCGCACACCTTGTTGGTTAACCACTTGCGAAATGCGAAGGTTGTGGGTTCGGTTCCCACCTGCGGCAAGTTGTTTTTTCATCCACTTTATTTTTCATGAATTTATCATTTCTTGATTTCATTTATTAAGCACAAGTAATTTCCCCTATGTTGTCCATGGTGTCAGTGTTTGTTGGCTTGTTATGATATGACTAATAAAAATCGGGACCCTCGGTTAACCCCCTCTCCAAAGATTACGATGTGTACTTTTCGACAGCAGGACTCTGAAAGCAGTTCAAAATCATGCATGAGATGTACTTCAATGCCAACTGCAGTGGCAAAGTAACAACCAAAGGTGAGTAATGTATAGTCACCAAATTTTGTGGTTCTCACTTGCCTGGGGCTATATACTTGGCTTCCTTTGTGACATATAACAGTTTTCTTTTTGGTGTGTTTAAATAGGTATTTTCTACAATCCTCGCACTTTATTGTTTTTGGGTGGACAATGCTTGAGCTGCAGATACATCCAAAAGGCCCTTACAAGGGGGTCCAGGGTTCAATGAGCGCCTGCCAGGCCATTGCCAAAAAGTTGAGATCAGCAGCAAGTCAGAGCAAGCGCTTCGCTTCACGAATTGCCACAAAAATGGAAGACATTGAAAAGATGCGAGGGTACAATTCAGAAGCAACAGAAATGTGCAAAGCAGTGCTTTGCAGCAGCGGCAGTGAAAAAGAAAAGTTTTCCGCTAATGCAAAATGTGAATACTCAAATGCATCATAATGAAAATGAGTTCCTGTCTTTATGACGACAGAATGGACAATGGAATACTTGCGTTACCTAGTACGTCTGCAGTGAAATGATACATGGCCCTGTACTGGTCAGCATTTGGCTTCAGCAAGGAAGTGTTGGAGGAGCTGAAACACAAGACACAAGACATTGACTCATTCAAGAAGCACAGTGGGCTTCTTGTAGAGGAGCTCAAGCTCTCAGAGCATCTGTCTTTAAAACAATCTGGCCAACTCGAAGGTTTTGTAGATTTAGGAGAGTTCACCACTGAAGCAGATAAAACCATGTACTCGGATCACAGCATGGTGATCCTATATGTGCCATTGGTTGGCGAGTGGACGCAAGTGATTGGGACATTTGCAACAAAAGGCAACATGAAAAGAGATTTGCTGGCTATTAACATGCATTACCACAAACCTGTGGTGCCAGTGGCCACAGCTAGATTTAATGTGCCGGACGTTTGGGAAGGACCAGCACGGGAGAGGAAACCTCACCTCATGTCAGCCCTTGCTGTCCAGCACTGGCCTCCCCAAGACGTCATTTGTGAGTGAGCTACCTTGGGGAAAGCTATTGTGTCTTTGTAATATTTATCTTTTATAGCTGTGGCCTACCTCAATTACGTCGTACTGGAGCAACACAATGGAAAACAAAAACCGTAGAAAAGGGGAAAAAAAATAAAAAAAAATTGTTAAATGACAAAGGACAACTAGAAATGTTAGCGAACGCGTGACGAATCTCTAAGGAACATCTACACTCTTTTCCTGAACCTATTCAGACAAATTAAGCTACTGCAGAGGATACAGGCACTTAACCAAGCCAGATCTGAACGAGATAGACCTCTTGTCTAATCTCTTGTCTAACTCTTGCCTCTTGTCGAACGAGATAGACCTCTTGTCGTCTTGTCTAACTCCAAAGTTCCCAACAAGTCATGCTTCTCGCTCCGAAAACCAAACCATGTGCAGAAAATTTCTTGCACGGATCGAAGCAGCTCCGCAAAGGAGCATACTTTGCTGCCTTCTCACGTGCCTTGTCTTTAAGCACCCCTACATTGGCATCCCATACGAGAGCCAAGTCGACCACCAACACTTCGTCTACAGTCTCAACGTATATCAGGCTTCAGCCTAGTGCCCTCCCGAGTCGTTAACCGAGGTTCTTCTTGAACCGTAATGCTCGGATCACTTTAGATCAGACCACCACTTTTGGGATCCACTATTTAATGCTGACTCAATCACCTTCGGAGAAGTTATTCAGGAAGGGATTTGGAAAAGTTCAGCAATTCTTCGAAAATTCTTATCTAAAATACTCTCAAAAAGATGATCTACGAATGTATCCCCTAGCCTAAGTAAATGTGCAAGGCTCTTGAATTGAACTGCCTGAGCCACCCTCTTCAGCTGAATAATGCCCAACCCCCCACTCTTTGACGGTAGCCATACATGGATATCAGGAAAACCTGGAGGTAGACGAAGAACCTTTTTGATCCACTTACGAATTAGCCCATCCAGCCTGCAGGACTCCGAAGAAACCTCACGAGTATTCGATGCACTGTACAAGAATACTGGAATGACCAGTTGTCTTAGGCAATTCACCTTCTGAAATGGCTTTAGCGAGGCCTTCGCAAGGAGATCAAGAAGTTTCATTGCTTTTTCAGAATGGACAGTTGGATTTTTATTTATGAAGGTATCTGATGTGTATGATATCTGCATGTATCTAATGTGCATGATAACTAATGTGTATGAAGATTCTATACGTGCCATTGGCTGGCGAGTGGATGCAAGTGATTGGGACATTTGCAACAAAAGGCAACATGAAAAGAGATTTGCTGGCTCAAGTAATTATACAAGCCACAATACTTGCAGAAAAGAGTGGGCTTTTCATTTATTTTACTACATGTGATGGTGCTACATGGAACCATCACATGTGAAAAGTTCTCAGCGCCCGGGAGACAGCAGGAGATGCGAAGTGCTAAGTGGAACACCCCATTGATGACAGCGATCACACTCACTTAATTTTGGACTTTCCGCACCTTATCAAGTTCTTGAGGAACAGCTTGTTGAAGTGCCCTTTCAACATACCAGATGGGCCCGTCAGCTATTTTCTTCAGTCATTTACAGACAAAGAGGAGACATGGTTACAAAACCAAATTCTTCAGATGTCACATTGACCAAACTGCTTGTTTGAGCAAAAGTGACTAATTTGCTTATGTATTTCCAAGTCTAGTAATACCTTTACTTTTGTTCAGGTAACAATGCACCATGTCAGAGAAGCTTACAAGATCAACTCCAGCAGCCTTACGTTAAAGGCAATGCAGGGAATAACAAATGCCCCCAACAGCCAAATTATTTCGAACAGTGAAGAGTTTCCTACGCGTTCCAAATCTTCGGTAAGAGTTCTTCAAGGCCTTCACCTTTATAAGGCTGACATTCAGGCAAAGACTAGGCCTATAAATGGCACACAGAAATTTTTCAGGTAACAATTTGGAGATTGTCATAATGCTGTTGAATAAGTGAATGTGGTGGTTGCACTGTTAGTATGTATGCCTGTTTTTATGCACATAGATAAGTGTGTGTACTAGTGTATGTGCGTTTCTTTACTTAACTTGAATTTAAAGTGCAGCTGTAGAAAGTCAGTTTCAGCCAAAAGGTAAAGCACAGATAGCAACAGCATCAGTGCAACGATGACAACAAATTTTCACTTGGAGTGTCCCTATAATTGCTATTGCAATAATATAAGTAAAGCGTGAAGTAAGACTTGTGTTTCGAAGAGCTTGAACTTGTAATGAGTCGCATGATTTTTTGAAAGGAGGCTCAACTACCTCATCTGTATCATGACATCTCGGTTCCCAGGAAAAGCAATGCGACCCAACTCTTCCTCAACCGAAGCTCTCTCAGGTTTTGTTGGAGTACCAGGTGGCTTGGGAGAAGCATGCAGGTGGAGCTGGAGGTTTCTTGAGCGGTTCAACAGTGACTGGTTTGCGTCTGCAACTGACCAACAAAGAAGAAAGCTAAAGGAAGCAGCTTACGTCGACATAGAAAAAACCGTGTACTCATAGTTCCTTGATATGTGAGCAAAAAACATGCCACTGTGTGGGGCCAATCTCAAGCAAAAGGCCCTTCTCAAGCATCCTTGGGGGCAACGATATCAAGGCCAGCAGCGGTTGGCTGCAACGATTCAAGGAATGGCATGGTATTGTAGGCAAGATGGTCAATGGCAAGTCAGCATAGGTGAACGCATTTGGAGCAGGACTGGCTGCGTGACTGTGCTCCCGACATATTGGCACATTACAGTGTCCCCAACATGTGCACTGCCAATGAGACTACATTTTTCTACCGGCTGTTGCCAAGGGAAATGTTGGCTTTGAAAAATGAAAAGTGGCCCAGTGGCAAACATAGTAAGTGGCATCTGGCTGTTTTGTTGTGCATGAACATGGACGGCAGTCATAAATGTGTGCCAGTAGTGATTGGAACAAATGAGAATCCACATTGTTTCAGTAGGAAGAGCATGAAAATAAAATGCTCGTCAAACAAAAAGGCATGGATGACACGGAATTGGTTCAGCAACTGGCTGAAGGACCTGGATGCTGAGATGCACAAGGCGAAACGAAACAGCTGCTTCCTTTTAAACAATCGCTCAGCTCGCCATGTTCAGGACTGTGTGCTCTCCAATGTTGAGCTGAAGTATTTCCCAGCTGCACCTCCCTGATACAACCACTCGACCAGGAAATAATAAGCAGTGTCAAGTGTGCGTACCACACGCGGGTCATCTGTATATATACGCCTCTGAATAAAGAGTGCTAGTTCCGTTGCGGCCGTGACTGTATTCGTGGTTCATCTGCGGCTACCGCCGAAATACAACAATGGCGACGAAGATGGGATCTTTTCGAGGGGCGTAACCGCGCCTGCAACTTTACTACGCCATGAGCTGTATCGGGCTCGCTCCGCCGCCCCCATTCTTGCCTGTACCCGGCCGCCCTCCTGTTCCCTGGCCGCAATGGTACCGGATGTTCGAGAACTTTCTGCTGGCATCAGGAGCATCCGACTTCAAGCCCGAACGTCGCAAGGCCCTGCTGATACACAGCCTCGGCGTTGAGGGTCAACGTATCTTCTCCAGCCTACTGCTTACGTCGGATGCTGCCCAGAGCGGTGAGTCAGCTGCCGGCGGTAAACGTAGTAAGGAGAGCGGGGACACCGCTCAGCCTTCCGTTTATGACGAAGCTATCGAAACCTTAAAGCAACATTTCACAAGCACAAGCAATGTTGTCGCGGAAAGGCACCGGTTTCGCCGTCGTATGCAACAACCGGGGGAGTCTGTACAGGAGTACGTTGCTGCACTACATGCTCTCGCGGTAGCATGTTCTTATGTGTCTCTGGAAGACTCGCTTCGTGACCAGTTCGTGGAAGGGGTCGCGTCCCAGCACCTTCGCGAACGCCTTCTTCTTGAGGGCTCGACCCTCTCGTTCCCCCGAGCAGTGGCATTAGCTTCACAAGTCGAACAGGCCAATGAGGACATTCGAGAATTTGCTTCCGGCAATGTGCAGCGCATATCAGGGCACTCTCGCTTGGCGCTATACGACCATAGAAGCACTGGAACGCGCCACCCTCCGCGTAACGACGCGTCCCTGCGTGAACCTCGTACCGAGGCGAGCCTGCAGCACGACAGCCGCCAACCTGCCTCGTATCTGCGCCCATACAACTCGTCCTCTCACTGCTATCGTTGTGGTTCGCGCCAGCACCGTGCCGCATCACCCCGCTGCCCAGCCCAAGGTCAGCGTTGCTATCATTGTGGTCTCATTGGTCACTTCAGCGCGGTATGCAACAAGAAGCGACGGGCCGTTGCAGTTCGTGAGCTTAGCGAACAGACATTGCCCGACAATGAAACCTTGCCCGACAATGAAGCTGTGAGCATTCTATGTGTGACCGCGTCCGGTCGCGCCGGAATTCTAGTCGAGGTAGCAGTTGGTCACACGACTTTAACATTCCTTATCGACTCTGGATCTTCAGTCTCCATTCTAGCGGGGGATCTTTTTGATAAACATTTTGCCGAACAGGTGCTGCTGTCCGCGCCCCGTGTGCAGCTGTTAGATTATTCAAAAAAGCCTATTCCAGTGCGAGGATGCTTTCTTTCGAAAGTCGCATACAAGGAACGCGAGGCGTCCATTCTCTTCTACGTTGTCTCGCAAGGTACATCGCTTCTGGGTATCGACGCCATTATGGCTCTTGACTTCCAGATTGATGGCTCGTCCCTCCGCTGCCTTGAGACTACTACGTCAACTAGCAGTGCTACCGACGTACAAGTTCCAGTTCAGGAACCAGTTTCATCTGCACGTCTTCCAGCACAGTTGCGCAATGAATTTGCATGTCTTTTCGACTCCGCCCTCGGCCTAGCAAATGGGTTTGTACATCGTGTCAAAGTAAGGCTCTCGATTCCGCCCATTGTAGCAAAACTTCGCCGCCTTCCTCTTTCACTCCGAGCTCGGGTATCTGAGGAACTTCGTCGGCTAGAGCAGTTGGGCGTGATAGAGCGCGTTAACGCTTCAGAATGGGTGTCTCCGATTGTTGTTGTTCAAAAGAAGGATGGAGGCATTCGTGTTTGTGTGGACCTACGGGAGCCTAATAAAGCTGTCGTGACGGATAGCTTCCCTCTTCCACACACCGAAGAACTCCTCCACAGTCTTGTTGGGGCAACGCATTTTTCGAAGCTAGATCTCGCGTCGGCCTATTACCAGGTTTTGCTCGATCCTGAAAGCCGTGACTTGACAACTTTCATAACTCACGATGGCCTCTTCCGCTTCAAACGCGTTTGCTTCGGGTTGGCATCCGCCCCCGCTGCATTTCAACAAATGATGTCTAAAATCCTTCAAGGATGTTCTGGTGTTTTGTTCTATATCGATGACATCATTGTTTTTGGGAAGAGCGAACAGGAACACTTGGCCAACCTGACCGCTGTACTGTGGGGCATTAAGGAAGCAGGGCTCAAGTTGAATGACAAGTGCATATTTGGCGTACAGGAACTTTCCTTCTTGGGACACAGGATCACACCGCAAGGCATCTCTCCTTTACCAGAGAAAATTGTTTCCATTATGAATACTCCGGCGCCCACTGATAGTACTAGTCTGCGCTCTTTCCTCGGACTGATAGAGTATTATGCCAAGTTCGTTCCCAGGCTGGCTGACGTGGTAGAACCAATGCGGGCTCTTCTCCGGAAGAATGAGCCATTCATATGGAATGATGCTGTAGACACCAGTTTCGCCCAGGTGAAGTTTCTGCTCTCTTCCAGCAAAGCCCTGCACATGTTTGATGCATCCCTTCCGGTTGTAGTGTCCACTGACGCGTCGGACTGCGGACTGGGTGCTGTTCTCCAGCAGGTTGATGGCCACATGCTGCGAACTGTTGCCTTTGCTTCACGCACACTTTCGCCTGCAGAGAAGAAATACGGAGTTGGAGAGCGTGAAGCGCTGGCGTGTGTTTGGGCCTGTGAGCATTGGCATACGTACTTGTGGGGACGGCATTTCACGTTGCGCACGGACCACCAAGCTTTGGTCTCGCTGCTCTCTTCTCAAGGCACTGGGCGCCGCCCCTTTCGCATTGCACGCTGGTCCAAACGGCTGCTTCGCTACAATTATACAGTAGAGTATCGGAAGGGGTCTCAAAACCAGGTGGCGGATGCCCTTTCCCGCCTTCCAGTTCCGTCTCCGCAGGAAAATGTCTCATTTGATGAGGTTGTGTCCTTTGTTGAGTTACCGTGCCTCACTAAAGAGCAGTTTCAACAAGCCCTTCGTGATGATTGCATGTTAGAACAAGTCAAGATCTATGTCGCCACATCTTGGCCTGCACATAAGACGCTCTCGGGCGAACTTCAGCCTTTCTTCTTGGTACGTGAAGAATTGTCCGTCGTTGACAATCTGCTCCTGCGCGGCGAACGAATCATCGTTCCCTTGTCTCTCACATCGCAGGTAATCGCTGCTGCCCATGAAGCTCACCCTGGTGTAGTTCGAACAAAAACTCGGCTACGAGAACGGTACTGGTGGCCAGGCATGGACAGACAAGTGGAGCTTTCCATCCAGAACTGCAGCATATGTCAATTGGCTGACAAAAGTACGAAGACTGCTGCCACCCCTTTGCAGCCAGTACCCCTACCAGAGCGTCCATGGCAGAAGCTTGCTGTTGACATCGTCGGCCCTATAGAGAGAGCCCCACATGGCTGCAGATACGCCATTACGCTCATCGACTATTTTTCCAAGTGGCCAGATGTTCAATTCTGCAGTGAAGTATCCTCCCGCACAGTCATCAACTTTTTGCTTCACGTGTTCGCCGGTGAAGGCTATCCAGATGTGGTGGTCTGCGACAACGGGCCCCAGTTCTCATCTAGGGAGTTCATTGAGTTCCTCAAAGATCGCGCCATCCGCCTTGTGCACTCTTCCGTTTACTACCCCCAAGCGAACGGACTTGTCGAGCGATTTAACCGGGTCTTCAAGAATTTTGTGCAGGTCGCCATGCTGGAACAGCGTCCGCTTCGCCAAGCGGTAACCGAGTATTTGGGCATATATCGCTGCACGCCACATGCCACTACGGGAGTTCCACCGTCTGTTCTCCTACACGGACGGCGACCGAGAACACGCCTTGACGTTGTGGGTCATCCGTCACCAGCTTTCTTCAGCGATCCTGTTTCCGAACTTCATCGTCTGCACCAACGAGTTAAGAGCAAGCAAGACTACAGCAAAGAGTACGCAGACCATCGCAGGGTCGCGAAGAAGACAACAGTGTCTGTTGGCGATTACGTTAGAATAAGAAAACCTGGAATATCGGTTAAGGGAGACCTCGCGTTTAGCCACCCGAGAAAGGTAATCAGTCAACAAGGTCCATCAACGTTTTGGCTTGATGATGGACGAACCTGGAAAGCATCGAAGCTATCCAGGGTACCAGCAGCTTCAGCCACATGGAATCAGCAGCATAATGCTGTTTCTAAACCCGTGACTACGTCGTCGGCATCTCAGCAATCCAACAATTACGCCTCAACAGCTCGTCCCGAAGCCTCACCAACTACGCCCACGCTACGAGCTCCAGCGTCACCTGTGCCGGATGACCGTGTGCTTCAACGTCGGGTCCAACCACCGAGGAACAGAAGGACTCCAGATCGATACCGGGACCACATGTAGCTTGTGTGCTAGGTGCAGACAGGTGCAGTGTCAGAACTTGAGTGCTGCACGAACTATGTGCACATGCCTGTGTCTCTGCGAGCAATTTGTCGTTTTGTTTTGTCTTTTGGCACTGCTTGTCCTAGGCCATGCTGTATAATTATTCCATACAGTATTAATAATGATGAGCACATGACATTTATTGTGAAGATAATTGTAATTAATTGCAAATAATGTATATATGTATAACAACACTAATCTATTATTAGTTACCTTGTTCTTGTAAGGAGGGGAATATGTAGTATCTCAGTTTCACTTTCTGTTTGCCCTTACACGCCGCCAGTGGCGCCAGTGTTGTCACCTGTATATATACGCCTCTGAATAAAGAGTGCTAGTTCCGTTGCGGCCGTGACTGTATTCGTGGTTCATCTGCGGCTACCGCCGAAATACAACACATGGCCTTGGAGATGCTTTCACGGTCATGGCAGTCGACAAACAGGGAGATTGCGGACAACTGTGTAAACAAGGCAGGATTCCATGAGAACATTTATTTGAATGAAGTGGGGTGTGAAGCAAATGACAGCGATGAAAGCTTGGCATCCACCATGGATATCGTTGGCTTGTGGCAGATGCTCTGCGATCAGGGTACTGCTTCCAGCAACGTAATGCTCGAGGACTCTGTCTTCAACGATGGATGCACTGTGACAACTGAAGAGCTGGACAATGACGCAAGAATCCAGAGCATCACAGACACAGGCATGGAGAACGGCGACTTGGATGAAGAATTCCAGATGGCAAGCAGCACAGCTACACTGAAACAAATAATGGATGTCCTGAATCTCCTCCGCACACACGCACGCAGGTGCACACCCACATGAAGAGGCCTTGGTAGCTCTGTCAACTTACGAGCGCTTATGACCTCGAACACTCATGAAAAGCAAGCGGCAAGTTAAGCTGATGAAGTTCTTCACTTCCACCTGAATTGGATGGAATTGCTCTTTAAGGTAAAATAAATATCCCAGCATTCATGAATTCATTATTTTCCCGGTTAGTATGTTGCCCACAAAGTTCCATCTGCCAGGAATGTTCTCATCTTTATTTGTACTGCTGAAATATACGAATCTCAACCTGTGATTTAACAAAGTTTTCGGCTGCAAGTATGACTTCGTTATACCAAGGCTCGACTGTTAAGGAGAGCTGCCAAGTCAGAACTTTGGAGCAGTTCAATGAGCTGATGCTAGCAAACTGCTGAGGTTCCGAGTCAAGAGCATATGCAGTGCTGAATGAAGACGAGTGCTTTTCTACTCCAGGAGAAATAGGAGGGCAAGCACAGACCTACAAGAAGAGCATTAGGTGCAGGGCTGTACCTGGAAGCAACTCTCATGCAACTAAAGAGCAGTAGTTGGACCTTTGGTGTCATCAACTGAGAGTGCCAATTCGCAGCCAGGCTTCAGAGGACATTGGTTCAAATGTTACACGTACGGACGCATAGTCAAACAACGCCAAGAAAAACAGCCAGACTGCGAGTGAAGTGAAGAACAATTGCCGTGACAACAGAACAGTCATAGCTAAGCGTAGCTGTGACCTTGGTTGCTCAGGATGCAGTACTAGTGGTAGAACCAGCGCCATAGTGCATTGCTGCATACAGCAGAGAAAAATGTAATGCTGAGAACTATGGACAAAAATTTCGACTCAATAGTAGATTCACGGGCTGGCCTCACAGTCGTGTGAAAGCTGCCGTGCTCGAAATATGAAACCACAGGGTCAACTATAAAGCTCAGTGGGGCATTTGGAGAGCATATGGTTGCAGATTTGGCGTATGTATAGACTCTTTTCGTCAAGCAGCTAGCTTTAGAGGAATGAGATGGTGTTCTCAGTGGCATGCCACTTGTTGCCTCAGAGAACGCACACAAAAACGAAACCACTACTGCTTCTGCCCTGCTACTGTAAAATCAACTGTCAGAAATGTAACTGGGTATTCGTTAATGCACTGTGCTCCATTCATGCTGTAAAATGTGGAACAGTAGAGGAAAGGCATCTGAAGTGGTTGGCTACAAAAAATAGTGACTGTGATAAGGAATGGAATGAACCTGTGTGACCAGTTCATGAATCACTGCTACATAAGATCTACCTGTGTTGGCGGCTACCCTTTATGATGCACGGCTTTCCTTGAGGATAAATAAATTCACTCTTCTGCCAGCATTGTATTGCTAACCCCCAAAGAAAGGACTTCAGCCCCAGAACATCGGCAAGAATGAGTACCGCTTGTTACACAGTGACAAAGGGACTAGCTCCAGCTTCTGGCAGAGCAAGTTTCTTGCACTTTATCTATGCACAACCATCCTAACTCACATGCAAACTTATGCCCACTATATCGCCCACGTATCAAGAATAAGTGAATCGGCTCACTCTTGAATCAATGCGCCAAAGCATGGGTGACAGCAACAACACCGACTACACAGGAATGTTAGAAGCTTAACATTTTGTGACAGTCCACAAGAGTAAGCGAGTGACTAGTGCTAATATGTCTTTGCTGCAAGCTATTACAAAGCACAGATTGCCTATGTTTTAAGCTGCGTGCACAGCAAGAACAAATCTACCGCAAGTGTGCACATCCACGAGCGATTAGACAGAAAATAAACAATTAGATAGTGAACACACCGAGGAACTTTACGGAGTCAGAAACATGACAAGCCACTCCTTCAAATTGATTGCCAAATAAAGAACGAGAAGCAAAACACACTAATCCTGATTCACATAGATACACTGCTCGCGCCATTTGGACAAGGTGTAATGAGCTCCAAAGGTGGTTACATGTCCTCTGGAGCTGCAGCCAAAGCTTTGTGCCACACCCCAGTCACCATTCACATTATCTACTGGAAAAGAGGTTTGCCAAGTTGCACCGGTGTCATGCACATCCACTGTAAACATGGAGGCAGCTGAGGCAAGCAATGGATGTACCACTATGTGATAAAACATGGTGGTGCCCATGGGATCACTGTGAAAAGGGTCTATATTGCCAAGTTTTAATTATGGGCGGTGTAAGGGAATGTACTTCGTATACTTTCACAGCATCATCAGTTGCCCACATGCTATGTGTATGGGGCAGGGGTTCACTCCCTACTCATCCGGATTGCCTTTTTGTTTCTGTGTGACCACAAAGCACAGGTGGTGTCGAGTGAGTCACAGTGCGGGCCGTGGGAGTGCGATACAAATATAGAGAATGGATGTGGAGAACACAGTCTTGTAAACCTGGAGTTCGGGTTGTGCCAACAATCATAATTTGTCCTTGTAGACAAGCCTATAGTGGGAGTGGTGTACACAGTGTCATGGCACTGTCTCCGAAATCCTCTGCTGGCTAAAGGCACCGCCAAAGTTGGAAATGACCTGCCAATAAATTGTGCATGCCTAGCACTTTTCACTGAAGCCGTCACTGATTACATGAGAATTGGAAAAAAATAATGCTATTTTCTCTCTCTTTACAACCACATTTCCTTTTCCCATTTGGTGCTGTAGAATGTACATTAAAAGGAGTCTGGGCTGTAATCCTAATTGCAGATTGATCATAGAGGCTCCGTATAGCAATCTGAGCTCCATCAGTCATTCAGACAGTCGAAGAGTGAGACACTGCTTCCTCTATTGTTGAAGTTGCAATTTATTTGCTTTACCTGTCAGGTGCCTATATAGAAACATTTACCTACAAACATTTGTTGTCTATCTGGTCTACACTGCTTCCTGATTGCATTTGACCATCGCAGCCGATCATCCCGCAAGAAACTTCACATTCCGATGAAGAACAGACCAATGAAGGAAGAATATGACATACAAGTTTACTGGCACAGCCGGCAGGTTTGGCAAGCCTCACACAATGAGCAACTAGCGGGCCTTCAGCGAACCAGGCGTAAAGCATCAGATAGCCACCACCCCGTTAAGCAAAGGTTAAAAATCGTCTGGACCAGGACATCAGGTGGCGTGTTGTTTATTGTATTTTTGCATTTGTTTTAGCCGCATGTGCGCACTCCAGATGCCTTTCCTAGGGAAAGCAAAATGCACCCCGCATCTGGCCGGATTTGAGAGTGGAGATGGCACCACTTCGATGGAGGCAACCTTTGCCTTCAGTGACTGACAAAGAGCAGGGCATCACTGCTGTTGTGCTTGCATCTTGGAGGTGGGGTCAAGTTCCAAGAATGAGAGGAAACAGACCGTGCATGTGTGTGTGTGAGAGGAAGAGGCCTCTTTATAGACCAGACGGAGCTAACATTGCATCCTAGGCTGTGATGTTTTCCTTTGTTCTACTGTACTGCACGTCCAGTATATAAGTTTTCTTTCGTTTTTCCCTTTAAATCGAGTTCTGTGTTATCAATCTTTCACATGGTGCTGAAAACCGGGGCAGGGGCACTGCGGCTGACAGTGGACTTGACTCCTTCAACCGCTTAGATGGAAGCAACTTCAAGGTCTGCCAGTGATTCCGTTAATAGACGAGTCAGTATGAGGTTATGCAGCTGGTGTTGCTGTTGTTGTGTTGCCCAGTTTATGCGAGTACAGCAAAGCACAGGACGATTTCACACGCTGTTGTATCAGCCAATGATCAGAAATGAAGGATGCTAGCTGGCTCCACGAAGAGGGGATGCAGAAAACACCCACACGTGGAAAGAAGTACGGCTTAATGGCTGCAACGTAGAAGAGCCGCCAAGTGTGCACCCTCGCTCGTAACAAAAATGAAGACGGTCCGAGCTGAATGGGAAGCATTCAGGGAGATGGGTGTGAAATAAGAGAAAGGGGTGCACTTTGTTTGTGGGCCTCGCCACCAGACGGGGAAGCGTGGTCACAGAAATCGGGCAACACGACACATGCCCATCTGGTTTCAGTGTCATTGTTTGGCATCAAAGTGCACCTTTTGAGAATGCTTCGTGAAAACGGTGGTATATTTATGACCACTTAGCCGGCTGTGACCAATGAATGCTTTTGTGTATGATCGCCATCGAGTCCCAATTACAGTGTTTGAAGTGTTCAAGCGAACCGGCCCACAGCTGCACAGGGGACCGTGTTTTCTTAGTACTGGCAGGGCAGCCCACTGTTTGGCAGACATGCTGTCAATAAGCCGTGGTTTCATAGGAACATTCTCGCAGCTTGCGTGGCAGCTTCTTGCAGGAGAAAGAGGAACGACGCGGGCAATTTATGGTAACAAGTGCAAGCTTGAGCCTGGTGTCCGGTGCCGGAGGACATCAAGGCCAATGCTCAGAGCCTAACATAAGGGAGAGGGAGATGACACGTGTCTGAGTAAACCTATCCCCATGAGTGTTGTAAAGAGTACCATTGTTTTGACCAATGCCATGTCCGTCACGAAAGTTTTTGTGCTATTGGTTGCAATGGTGTGAACCCACGTGTGATTGACTGGTTTGTGACTCTTTTGTGCAACTGAGGGTTTAAAAAGTCATGTTTGGTTGCGTGAGAGAGAGCAGAGGTTGAGGTTTGGACCCACAGATGCCTTAGAGTTTGAATAAAGCATCTCTTTACTGGACAATGGCTCTTCCTTCACGCTGCCACCGTCCACTAGAGTCATCGAGGGGCACCAACTTTGGACCTTGAACCCCTTCGCTCCTTAACTAGTGTTGAAGCTAGCAGAGGATAAAGGGAAAGTAAATTAACTGGCGCAGTCAGCCTTAGGATCGGAAAGCCCGCCGTGAGGAACGTGCTTAAGTCCAGTGAAGCTGACTAGACACTCACTGCGATTTTTAGCTGCTGGTGCGCTGCAAGAAGCAGTATTGGCATCCCGTACGATCCTTCCAGACAACATTTGCGAGTCAGGAGCTGAGCAGAACGAGAGCTACTGCACGTCAATGAATGAGGACAGAGCCGAACAACTTCGTTGAGCGACTGAGGAGGTGCTGCGGTGTTGTGCATCAGAAGCAGGGCAGCAAGGAATGTCGATGAGGCGGAGAGAGGCGACGCCACAGGTGGTCTGGGGTGATCCAAAGGACTCTGTCACGACGAGCGTTGGAGACAAGACTGACTCAGCTAACAGCGGCAGCAGGCGATGCATCACGAAAAGGTGAGGCTCATTTTGTGCTCTCTCAAGGTCCTTTTCACTGAATCAACATTGTGTTCAAGCACATTCTGGGAGATGGCAGATTCAGATAGAAATGCAGTGGAAGGCAACAGTATGAACAAATCGGATTGCACCCACGAGTTGATGTTTGAGATAGACGCTCACACTAAAGCTGGAGAAGGTGAGGTCCTCGTGTGCCTCATCAGAAGAACCGGAGCCAGCGCACTGGAATGGGACGATACACGAAAGAGTTGAAAGCAGTCCTTGCCCCCATGCCCACTAATGAGCCAATGATTCCCGCATGGTTCAAGAACATGGATGCTCTTTTTGCGGCATTGAGTGTACCTGAGGAAATGCAGGGCACGATTATATTACCATTCTTAACTGACAAGGTGCGAACCTTTGTTGCCAATCAATCGGAGGCTGGTGTAATGCGTTACTCAGACCTAAAATTTAGTTGATTGTTGAAGGAACTACGTATGACTCCAAGTGAATACCACCGAATGTTTCTCGAAACTGAAAGGGAAGCAGACGAGTGAGTCTTGAAGCCAAGTGACGGCACGTCTGGAAACAATGTTCACGTATTACCTCAGAAGTAGAGAGGAGCTGTGGTTTGAGAGTCTGCAGGAATTGCCGATAGCTGATAGGCTAAAGCACTTAATGCCAAGTAAACTCCGCTAACTGGCCATTCAGCAGGAAGAAAAGGGCTGGTTGAAGCCCAAAGAAATAGCAGAGTTAGCTGCAAATTTTGAAGAAGGCCTGGACATTAGCAGGCAAGGCAATTACCATGGTACTGCATCAAGAAATTATAGTTATAGGCCGCAACCTAAACAGTCCGCTAGGTCGAGCTTCAACCCTAATTCTGTAATGTGTTTTGGACGTACGGGGTCACTTTCAAAGAGATTGTGAATCTTCACATGCCACTACTGCCAAGAAAGCAGAAGTTTCATTGTAGTTCCCCAGAATGAGAGGTGAGTTGAGAGCTCTGCCACACCATCACGACACATTGCCTTTGGGAGATAGCGGATTTCGGGTGGCGTCACTGACAAGTGACCTGAGAATCGGGATTTTGGTGGGAGACAAACCCTGCATCGTGCGCATTGACTCAGGTGAAGATATCATGGTGATACGAGTGAATTAAGTATCGGCTGAGATTTCGGGTCAGAGCAGCAGCAGAATAAAGCTAATTGGTGATTTTGGACAGGGTGTTACCGTCCAAAGGGTGTTACCGTCCATACGTACGCCTAATGTATGTGCCGCTCGGTCTTCCATGTTCGTCAGGGAGCGCTACTCAGCGTAGGCCATTGCTTCGTGCAGTAACTGATCACTTAACTACCAGCGCGGCAGTTTTAATCATTCTGGAAGATTTGGAATGCCTTCGTCACTGCCGGCAAGAGCTACTGAATGAGCTGAAGGAATATGATTGGGGTAAGACCTTAAAGCAGAGGAATTGGCACCAGAACAGTATTCTCCTATGAGAGAGCAAGAGCAGGTGACTCTATGCTCTAGCCGTAGCGCTAACGCCGTGCAGAGCGCATTTGAGGAACCATCGGGCAATGAGCACTAGGCGACTAACACTAAGAGCGGGGCAAGCACCTCGTTAGAAGACAAAGGAGAGAGGGAAGAAGGCGCACAAGCATTGGAGCCACGAGTGCAGAGTGGTGCAGTATGATCGCTCTACCCAGAGTCCATGTCAAACTCCCTATAGTACCGACTGTGCTTCTGTGGAGGACATGCCAACTCCATCACCACGGTTTCCTGGCAAGAAGCAAGGTTTCACTCATCTCGGTTGTCTGGATCTTGTGAAAACGATGCCAACCTCGGTCGTCCATATTTCTGAGCAACTGACACTAACCGAGCCCTGTCCTGTTCCTGAGTCAGCAATGTCTATGCACTCGGCCGGGCCCTTGCCACAGAGCTCCAGGTGTCCGGTCCACCACGCCCGATTTCTACTACTGCTGATCAACAGGTGCCAAACCTCCCCGATGAGCCTCCTTCTACTGACGAGCGCCAGGAGACAACACTCCAAGAACCGACTTACTTGTTTCCTGTTAGTTTGGCTTCAAATAATCATGTTCCCACCCACAAAGTGTGCCTTGAGAGGACGAATGAGACGGCTTCTCGTTGCGGCAACAGAGAAGTGCAGACACCCCCGCAGCAAGAGGTACGTTGCGAGATTCTCCGAAGTGACCCTGCTAAGTGGCCGGACATTATTACTGGCAGCTTTCGGAGTGTATGCCTTGAGAAAGGGCCATTGTATTTTCAAAATCGGGCAGAAAATTTTCCGTCTTCTGAAAGGCAATACAAAACTCAGAAACATTATATGTCACCTCATCTTTTCGTGCGAAAGGCTGCAAATGGGGAGGCATACGAGCGACACTGGTTAATGTACTCGGAGTCCAAAGGTTATGTTTACTGCTTCATGTGCAAACTATTTTTGATTTCAAGCAACCCCAGTGCTTTCACCACGCACGGCTTTTCTGACTGGAAAAGAGCAGAAGAAAAGGTTTGCGCACATGAAAATAGCGTCGAGCACCGGAAATACGTGGCAGCATGGCTCGCACGCTCTAACTCGAGCAGCACAATTCACAAGGAGCTGGTTAAGCATCTTGTCACTGAGACCGCTTACTGGACAGAGGTGTTGAAGCGCGTAGTCATTGTAGTTAAGCTTCTAGCTTAGTGCAACCTAGCGTTTAGGGGCAGTGAGGAGACTTTTGGTTCACTGAGAAATGGGAATTATATGGGAGTGCTTGAGGCCATTGCAAAGTTTGATCCCTTTCTAGAGGAGCACATCAAAAGCTACGGGAACAAAGGAAAAGGTCATCCATCGTATCTCTCAAAAACCATCTGTGATGAATTTATCGAGCATATGGCAAAGGCTGTCAAGGAACGTCTCGTTAACGAGGTGAAATGCGCAAAATACTTCTCTTTAATTGTTGATACGACTCCAGACCTTACTCACGTTGATCAGCTGCCAGTTGTTTTCCGATACTATTTAAATGGGAAAGTGTACGAACACTTTCTTGGATTTGTTCCAATTGAACCACCTACCGGCTTGTATCTTTTCGATACCGTGATGTCCCACTTGACGACCAATGGCATATCAATTGATGATTGTAGGGGCCAAGCTTATGATAATGCAAGTAATATGTCAGGAAAATACAAAGGACTGCAAGCTCAAATCAAACACCTGAACGAATTGGCAGTCTACGTCCCGTGTGCTGGTCATTCACTGAAATTAGTTGGCGTGTGTAGCATTGACAGTTGCCTTGAGGCAGTCAAATTTTTCACAGTAATTGAGAGACTGTATGTGTTCTTTGCTGCCTCACCTAAGCGATGGAGGTATCTTTTGGACAGCATGGGCGGAACTGGCCAGCAGCTTGTTTTGAAAAGTCTATCCAAGACCAGGTGGTCAAGACACGCTGAATCATGTAAGGCCATTCTGAAAAATTTCAGAGCAGTATTGTTTTGCCTTGAAGCTATATCAAAGAACGAGGAAGAAAACGAGTGACACTGGGTGACACTAGGAACAAAGCACACTCTCTCTTCAAGAAAATGACAAAACTAGAGACTGCATTCATGGCAATTTTCTGTAGTGAAATCTTGGAGCGCTTTGACAAAACTAGCGTAGCACTTCAGAAACCAGGCTTAGACATTTCAACTGCTGCAGACCTGCTGAACTCTCTAGAAGGCTTTGTTAATTCTTTGCAACCTCTCTTTGATACCTTCGAAGAGAGAGCACGCACGCTAAGTACCAATAAATGTTATCAGGAAGAGGGCAAACGCATCATTTTGAGTAAGAACCCGGACGGAAAAAGCGATAGTGCGCTACAAGGTAGAAAAAAGTTTATCGTAGAGACCTACAATGTTGTACTTGACAGTCTAGGCTGTGCTTTGCGAGTGCGAAAGGCTGCATACACTGAACTCTGCAAAAGGTTTGGATTCTTAAAATTGCTGACAGAAGTTGGGAGCGAGGCCTCTCTGGCACAGTAGGCTGAGAAGTTGGTGAAAACCTACAAAAATGATTTGGAGCCAGCATTTTCCGCTGAAATCGTTCAGTTTGCAAACTTTCTGCACAACTCTGTGTGCCACGACAAGAGTCCCCTGGGAATAATGAAGATGCTGCACGAACGAAAGCTTATTGGCGTGTCTCCGAACATTTCTATAGCTTTGCGAATGTACGTAAGCATACCCATGGCAAACTGTAAGACCAAACGATCGTTTTCCAAGTTGTCACTGATAAAAAATCGCCTTCGTTCGAGCCTTCTTGAGTACAAGGTGAACTCGCTTGCTATCATGTCCATTGAAAGTGACCTCCTCCGCGATCTATCTTTCGAACAGACTATAGAGACCTTTAGCCTGTCCGCTATTCCGGCAAACGGGGGCGGTTTGGGCGGATTGCCAGGTTTGCGGGGTCGTAAGCGTGAGCGGCCAGAGTGGTGCAGCCGCCTGGTGGCGTAGAGGTCAACTAGACAAACACAGAGCTAAAACTGCAGTAACCCACTATATCCTGCTTCGCTGCTGGTGCAAATTTTTGGCAGCAGCGTAATTGTGAACATGATTACGCCGATGTAGAAAATTTACACCAATAGCTAAGCAGAATATAGTAATTAGCTTTGTATTTGTGTGGTTGAGCTTTGCGCCACCAGCTGGTGCCACCAATCTGGCCCCCTCACGTTTACACCCCTGCTAAACCGGCAAACTGCCCGCACTTGCCGGAATACCGGACGCACTAAAATTCTCGTATATCTGATTTCGCCAAAGCGAAGGCGCAAAAGATGCCATTTTAAAAGAGGACTGTTTGCGCTATACATGAATAGTTCCAATAAGTTCGTTGTGTCGCCTCCCAGCCTCCACGTTGCCAATGAAACGCTGAGCAGTGTAATTCAAGATATGCAAATCTTCGTTGTTCATCTTGTTTGTTCTTCTTGTGATATTTAGTGCGCTTATAAAGAACTGTATTTTTGTTGTTTTTGATAGTGCCATGTTTATTTGGTATCGTCCTTGCTTGTCTTACCTTTAACGAAAATATTTTCAAATAATGTTTTGTAATTACAGCTGGTAATTTTCATTTGTATTCTAGTGCATTTTTATGGTGCTTTTATTGCCTTAAGTATTGTATATATCTATTGCATATTTATAGAGTAACATGTATAACGAATACTGCAGTCTGATGCTTGAATTTTAATAAAGAATGTTTTGGATACAACCATGCGTCTCCTCACGGGATTAAACTTAGTGATGCAAGCAAAACCTTGCTTCAGAAGGATCGACATCTGGGCTGTGTTGTCTTTTCTACGTTCTTGTTCGTCTTGAGTGCACTAAACTTTTCCTTAAAGCCTAGCTATTGCTGAAAACAGAATGCAGATTAATCACAAAGTGAACATATGTGTTGGTGTTTACAACAGCACGTGTTTCAAGCAAGTATTGTTGTTTTCCTTATAATAATAACAATAATAATAATCCCGTTGATCGCACTTCGTTCTTTTTAATTTGGTGGGATTAAAATGAAACATGGCATATTTCCAGTAGCGTAGCAGGCGACAAAGGGGGGGGGTCAGTATATGGAAAGGGGGCCTGCATGTGCATTAGTCCAGGGCCCCCATTTTTCCTAATCCGGCCCTGTGGACATACGCCTTGCGCACCTTAGAAGCCAAAAACTCCATCCTGACAAGCTGGAGAACACACAGACTTCACCACCGACTTCGCAAGAAAATTGCAGAGCTCAATCGCACAATAGAAACTCATTCCATTGAACTATTCAAACAACAATGGAACAAAGTGTGTTCCTCGGTTGATGGACAGATGAGAGCGGGCGGCAAATGGAACTGGGAAGTACTCCAAACGCTCAACGGTCGATCTGCACCAGGCCTGGATGGCATCTCCAATAAGCTCCTCTGCAACTTGGATGAACACTCAGTTGCGCAGCTCACCTATGAAGTCAATAAAATCTGGGAAACAGCCGTCGTTCCCGACTCCTAGAAGACAGCCTCAGTGGTGCTCATCCTGAAACCAGGCAAACTTTTTGCGCCGGAGAACATGCGGCCCATCTCACTCACGTCCTACGTGGGCAAGGTGGCCAAACATGCCATTCAACACCGTATATCTAGGCACATAGAAACTAATGAGTTATTCCCTCACAACATGGTCGGTTTTCGACCGGCACTCTCCACACAGGATGTCATGTTTCTTATGAAGCGGCAAATCATTGATGATGACACTAGAGACACTCGGGGCATCCTTGCTCTAGACTTGTCCAAGGCTTTTGATAACATCTCGCACCAGTTCATGCTAGATGCCACCTCGGACCAGGGCCTGGGGCCACGATTCCATGCGTACATTAGCTCCTTCCTCAGGGATTGCAAGGCCAATGTCAATATAGGGCAAATCAAATCCAAGGAATTTACATTGGGAGCGAGAGCCACCCCGCAAGGGGCGGTCATCTCTCCCCTACTGTTGAACATCGCCGGCCACAGTAAGAGGAACGGGTCACGCCCTCTACATGGATGATATTACCATGTGGTGCATGGGAGGGTCTCACGCTGCAGTTGAGAGAGCGCTCCAAGAGGCGCTCGACATCACAGAACACTTCCCACTAGACACGGGCCTGAGTCTGTCACCAATCAAGTTCGAACTTCTATTGCATAGGCCCACCCGACGGGGGGTTAGGTGCTCCACACCCTTAAATCAAGTTCCCATAGCCCTCTATACGAGGGACGGACAGCAAATCCACAGAGTGGATACCATCAGGGTCCTCGCACTCTTGCTGGAATCTCTCGGGGGTAACTCACAGACTATAGCCCGCATTACCTCCGAGATGGAGAATATGCTTCGGCTTATACTCAGGGTCTTGAACCGCAGGGAGGGGTTTAAGCAAGAGCAATCTCCTCAGACTCTACCACGCGTTTCTTATGAGCCACATTAATTATGTAGCCTCCGCATTGTGCTGGTCTAAACAGGATGAGGCCAAAATCGACACCCTCATGCGCAAAAGCATCAAGCACGTGCTGGGTTTACCACTCACTACCAGCACTGTGAGTCTCGTGCAACTAGGAATGCACAACACCCTGCCAGAGGTGATTGAGGCCCAATGAGTGGCCCAAATAATATGACTCTCAGCATCGCGAGTGGGGAGATGCATCCCCGAATCATTGGATGCGGTCACCAGGAAATCACAGAGCACAACGCAACCCTATGACCCCTGGTCCGAGATACATTCAAGGTAGATCCCCTGCAACATAATGTCCATCCTCATTACAATGTAGGGCACCGGTTAGCCCGGGCTCATTCCCTATAAAAAGTGGCTGCAGCCATTCCAAATCTTGCATGTTTCGTTGACGCCGCCAAGTATGGGTGCTCTGATTACTATGCTATAGTGCCGGTTGACTACCATGCACTATCATTAACTCAGCATCCGTGCAGAAGGTTTTTGCAACAGTAGCCGAGCAGGTTGCTATAGCTATAGCATTGAAGGAGCCTCTTTGACCAAATATCTTTACAGATTCCAGGTCTGCAGCCCGAGCGTTCGCCTCTGGCTCGATCTCAAAAGAGGCGGCGGCCATCCTCGGCACTGAGAGGGCTGCTGGTTTTCATATCATCAAATGGTTCTCGGCCCATATGGGAGTCAATGTGCACTCTGAGGTTGTTAACGTCAATGAGTTGGCCCATGACTGTGCGCAAGGTCTTACACACCGCAGCGGTTCTGGTGGAGTCACGGGCGGCGATTTAGGACTGTACAGGGATTCACTTCTCACTTTCCATGAAATCTTGGCACATTATCAACTTGCTCGGCGGGCCTTTCCACTACCACATTCTAAACTTGCTAGACCACAATTGTCGGCCTTTCGCATGCTCCAAACAGGGTCGTTACCCTCCAGGCCACTTTGCACCTAATGTAGAACCCTACTGTCCAGACTGTGGGGAGGCGTACTGCTCTTTATCTCATATGCTCTGACAATGCCCTGTGTTACGCAGCTCATCACTTACCACTCGGACTGGGAGACAGCCCTTAAAAGCAGCGACCTCTCAGAGCAACTACGGGCTCTCCAGAGGGCCTGCGACAGGACGGAGGACCACGATCTTCTGACCTCGACGTGGGTGCAGCCCACGATGGCTACAGGAACTCCCTGAAAAGGGAGGTACCCTAACATGGTTCCTCAATACCATCAATAAAGCATTTTATCTGTCTGTCTGTCACTTTCTCATTGGCAAGAGATTGCTAGTGCTTCTTGACAGTCATCTACAACTTAAATGAAGGAAATTGTGTGAAGACAGAAACATTGCTAAAGAATATTAGACTATTTTTGGTGTCGGTGGAGAAACAAATATTTACTGCAGCTACGATCGGCGCACAACTCCGGCAGCAAAGAGAACTCGCTCATGAAAGGCGATCTTGTCTTAATTCCTGACGAAAAACTACCTCGGCTCTCGTGGAAAAGAGCCAATGCTTACGAGGTGCTCCCCAGTCAAGACAGACAAGTCCGAGCCTGCACAGTGTGGCTACCAGACGGTAAAATTCTTCGCCAGCCTGTGCAACTGTTATATCCAGTTGAACTCTGCAACTGAGGGGGAAAATGAGCTCACTCACTTTTGGGGGGCAGTGTATTGTACTTTGTATTTTTATATCTATTTTAACCGCATGTGCACACTCCAGACAGCTTTCATAGAGGAAGCAAAATGGCGCCTCGTCTGGCTGGAATGGAGAGTGGAGACAGCACCATCTCGACAGAGGCAACCTTTGCCCTCAGTGATTGACAAAGAGCAGAGCGTGCTCTTGTTGTGTTTACATCTTGGTGGTGGGGTGGAGTTCCAACGACGAGAGGGGACGGACAGTGTGTCTGTGTGCACATGTGCACGTGCATGTGTGTGAGAGAAAGACACTATTTTAAACGCCAGACAAAGCGGACGTTGCATCCTCTGCCACAATGTTTTTTCTTTGTTCTACTGTACCTCATAACCAGAATATAAGTTTTTCTTTATAGTACACTGGATGGCACAAAATAAATCAATAGAGAAAAGCACATTATTTGTTTTTTATTGGCTGATGGAGCTCACGTTAGAAGACCGCGCCACACGACTGGCAGAGCTGGCTGGTGTTGTCTGTTAAGCAAGTCGGCCCGCGCACCACTGTCGCGCTGACACGCCACTTTGAAAAACTGCGTGCAGCGACTGAGAAGCATGCAACAATGCCCGGGTCAACAAGAAAGTTTCATACACTGAACGAATTCGGGAAAACCGGAAGAAATCAATGGTTGGTAATTTTAAAGGTCGCCGCACTTCCCCAAGACGCGGTGAGGGTGATGTAGATGCTACATCGAGTGGACAAGGCATCGAAGTTGGCGACAATGTCGTGGGTCCAGCATGTACCCCACTCGCGAAGCCAACAGCAGCCGTGTCCATCATGACACAGTGATGCTGCAGCCTTTTGATGTGGAGCAGAACAGGATTCAAACCAAGGAAAAACTCCAAGAACTGGCGTCAATGGCAGTGACGAAGCGCAAATCGGATTGTTTTAATCGAGACAGCAGCGTGGTCGACAGTACGCTTGACGAGACAGCGTTCACGATCGTCAATGTGGTTCTGCAACCCCTGTTTTTGATTCCGAGCCATACCCTCCAATCAACGATATATCCCTGTCTCCTGAGGGTGTACTTAACTTAACCCTAAACTTAGACACCAAGAAGTTGTGTGATCCTGATGGTATCCTGACTGTTTTTCTCATTCAATACTCTCTTTTGTGCAGCAGATATCTAACAATGATCTTTAGAAAATCTCTCTCAATCACCACTCTTCCTCCCTCGTGGAAACTTGTTTCAATTCTGCCCTTATTTAGGTTGGGTAACATTCAACTGTTATCTAACTATAGACCAATCTCCTTAACAGCACACTCATGTAAATTACTCGAACACATTATCTTTAAACATATTATGGAATTTCTTAAAGCTAACAAGATTTTATGCACTTTCCAGCATAGTTTTAGACGTGGCCTTAGCACTATAACACAAATGACAGAACTTGTTCATGACATCAGCAGCTCTTTAGACATAGGTGACCCCCCCCCAGATTGATGCTATTTTTATAGACTTTGCAAAGGCCTTCGACACTGTCTCGCACCTTAAACTTATGCACAAGCTGTTCACTATACTAAAAAATGCATCTTTGGTTGGCAGGATATCGGACTTTCTTTCCCAGCATTCGCAATATGTATGCTTCAACTCTACTAACTCACCCTTGATGCCTGTTTCATCAGGGGTTCCCCAAGGCTCAGTACTGGGTCCTCTTTTATTCCTACGTTATATTAATGATCGCCCACAACACACCTCAGTTAAAATATGCCTTTTTGCCAGATGTTTGCGTTATATCACGCAATTAAATTTACTACTGATCATGTCGTCCTTAACAATTATTTTGCCGACTTCTGTAACTGATCAAAAGCATGCAAATGAAGATAAACTTTTCCAAAACTGTCTCCATGTACTTTACACAACACTCATGCCCTGCTTTCTTTGCCTATGCCTCTAACGAAATTACTTTAAACAGGGTCTTTGAATTCAAATATTTAGGTATCCTACTAACACATGATTTGTCACGGTCGAAACACATTGACGTCACCTGCAACAAGGCCCTTAAAAGACTAGGTTACTTACATCTTACACTGCGGCTTGCTCCTCAAGAAACTAAACTTCTTACATATAAAACCCTCATTCGCCCCATCCTGCAATATGGCTGTGCTGTATGGAATCCATACAAACACTGTGACGTCAAAAAGCTAGAATCAGCGCAAAAAAAAGGCAGTGTGTCTTGTTTGTAGGAGATATGATAAGGAGTTTTCACCGTCTAACTCTCTTCTCCTACAGGGTCTTACTCCTCTTGCAGAGCGTCGCAAACTTGAATGCCTAAAATTCCTTCACATGTTAATCAATTCTCTTTGCCTCTCCTCTCTAGATAACTACCTGACTTTCTCCAAACCCTCATGTACAAAGAGTTAGCATGCTCTAAATGTCTCAACCTTTTTTGCCCGCACTGATTCCTTTAAACACAGTTTTAAACACAGCGTTAGGGCTGCTGCTTTGCATCCTGAGCGGTGTTGCCTCACCCTTTGAAAGTAGTTTTCTTCTTCAATGCAGACTAGATACATGCCAAGAGGCAGGGGGAGAGTGTTTCAGGCATGAATAGAGAATATGAGCATAGTCTGCTTCATGGGTGTGTGCGGAGCGCGCATTCGGGTGAAAAGGCACCGGGGTGAATAAGGGCAAGTCAGGCAGGAGAGAGGAAAGTGTGGGCCTGTAAATGGTGCCACGTGCTCTGTTGGAGCTTAGACAGGGATTTGTGAGGGGGAGGGAGGGATAGGCGAGAGTTGCAGTAATGAAGGGTGATTTCATGGAAGGTGAGTAGGGAGTCACACTTCTGGAGAGGCTCTACTTTGAGCTACTGTCGTTTCAGTCAGAGGAGTTCCTTCGACAGTGGTCATGCCACTTTCTGTCAGGGACTGATGCTCGTGTATGGCTTAATTTTCAACCAGCCTGGTTCTTGTAGCCAGGCCACCAAAAGTACTCACTGAATGTACATGTATGTAGGTGCCCGTGATTTCCATGTGCTTTCATATGCATGATCCTCTTTGTATAACACCTCTCAGCATTGCTACAAAATTATGTAAAGCCACATCATTGCGTACACAATGTACATGTACACTGTACATAACCATTGTATACATTGCATATATTGAACATCATTTTGTGTAATGTGTGTAAGCAACGAACACGGCGCCGTCACTACCAGGCTATGTTTTCCTCAGAAATTGAGGTGCCTCGAACACATTGAGGAAACAGTCCTGCAAGCGGCGGGCTGCATCCCTGCAGCCTCGCCGCCACTCCTGGTTCGACCCCCTTTGCTGACCACAGGCATCTCCCTCCGCCTCAAGCCCTGTGTCTTACGATCCTGGTGGTTTACAGTAGCCTGTGTCGTAGAGAGAGTAAAGTTGCGTTTAAAAGAGAAAGGTTGTGTGTTTGCTCCCCCAAGTTCCCGAGGCGCCCTTTTTGTGTGGGAGCCGCTTGGGGCGAGTGTACGCCTGTGCCTTACTCTGTGTCGCGTGTTTCTGGTCCGCAGTGGCACATTCATGGGCTGCTGTTGACCAGAGCTAGTTTTTTAACCAAGTGGCGGTTAGCTAGCTGAGTCCGCGGTGGAGAACTTCTTTTTTTACACTCAGAAGTGGGATAATCCCAACAAGCCCATCAAGATGAACTAGGACAGAGAACATCCATACAACACACGTCTTGCTGCAGAGTCACGCGCTGCTGAAGAGGTGATGGGCGCTACCGAGCTCCAACAGGAAAGCAGGCAACACTATGTTCGCGGCGCACCAGACCAGCTACAAGAAAAGGTCACCCAGCTTTCACGACTGCAGGAGGAGATTCGGGAGCTCAGCGACTCCTGCTTCTGCTTCCTCAAAACCGTCATTCCAGCCGGATCCAGGCCCGAGCAACGCCATCATGGAACAGCTCACCGAGGCCTTCTCTGCAATGGCCCGCATGATGGAGAGGATGAATCCGCCCTCGGCAGCGACAACTGTTCATGGGATTCCCGGCCCCTCTACAGCAGTCCCAAACTTTAACGGAGACAGCACCCCAATCAGTGCCGAAGATTGGCTGGAAACATTTTCGCGCATTGCAGATTTAGCCAACTGGTCTGAACAGCAACACCCAACTGCAGTTCACCTCAAGCTGCAGGGCCCCGCTAAGGATAGGCTAATCTCGTCAGCAGCATAGCATCAGTTATGGCAAGAGTTCGTAACTGCATTTAAATCAGCCTCTGTGACTGAAGAAAGCTTCCTGGACTTATGGAGGAGAATGGCCAAACGAGTTCAGAGTCGTGACGAGGAGGTGACGAAGTATGTTCAAGAAAAGAAAAGAATGTGCACCAGGGTCAAGCTAAGTCTGCCGGACACAATTACTGAGATTGTCAGAAGTCTCTGGTCGACTGAAATGAGTTTCGCGCTGCGGGACAGAAAGTACAGAAGTGTGGACGAGCTGCTTCAAGCCATCAAAGCCTATGAAAATTTTGCAGAAAGCCGCGAAAAACAATTCCTATCAGCACAAAGATTCAGCAGCCGAAACCGACTGAGCAGTGGCCACCAGTCATTTCCTTTGTCAACACAAGTTGATGATGCTGTATGCAGCAGTACCGTGCAAGAAGGAGTGCGACGCGCAGATGGAGTACGTTGTCACAACTGCCAAAAAACGGGCCACCTGTTGAGTCAGCGTCCTGAGCCACGGCGCCCACTTCACTGCACAAAGTGTAACCGCGATGGGCACAGCAAAAAATTTTCTCCGAATCAGGGCTTCTCAGGGAATGTGATCAATATTGTACACACCATGCCTTCAAAAAGGGTGTACAAAAGCGTTTGCATTGATGGCGAATGGATGGTCGCTCTTCTCGATACGGGTGCCAATGTGAGCTTGATCAACCTGACGGATGCTGTGCGGCTGAACAGGGAGCTGACGGCGCCTCCCCGGAGTGGCCATACACGGTGCCGGCGGAGAGTAGTCATCCCTCAGCAAACTAGACTTAAAGGTGTGCGTCGATGATGTTGAACTTCTTGCCATCCACATTTACATAGTCAGCGACGACGCCTTTGTTGGACCGGACGTCATTATTGGCATGGATGTGATCGACTTGCCCGATTTGCTTCTGGTCCGAAGTGGTGGGTGTGCCCATTTGCTAAACCAAAGGGAAGCACAAGAGCTGACATGTCTGGTTGCAGAATTGGAGGGACCGAGAGAAGTCGTCACATGTCGCAAGAATGTTCAGGTTCCCTCGCGGATGATTTTGTTTGTGTCAGGAACGCCTTCCCTTGGTGAAACTGACGTGGTCAGCTTCCCTGTTACAAACTACAGCAATGTCACATTGTAACTGAAGCAAGGACAGATACTCGTGCGTCCACCCGCTCCTTGCAATGTATCAGAGCAAGTCCTACTGGCTGCCAACAAGGAAGCCTCAGCACCGCAACCAGTTAGCGTAGGCGATATTAGTGTTGGCTCGATTGTCCCTGACGAAGAGAAAACATAGCTCTGCGCGTTACTCAACAAGCATAGGAAATGCTTTGCTCTCAAAATGGAAGAATTAGGGTGCACCGACATCACTGAAATGAAAATCATGGAACTCCCTGGAAGCAAGCCGGTTTTCCAGCCACCGTGCCACAGCTCTTACTATGAAAGGCAGGTACTGAAGGACATTACTGATAAGCTGAAATCATGTGGCTTAATCCGTGACAGTACTTCCCAGTACAGCAGCCCTGTTCTTCTCACACGGAAGAAAGGATGGCGCATACAAGAGTGTGATCGAATACCGCCGCCTCCGTGGCCACAAACAGTTAAGGACATAGGACAGCCCACGAAGACGCAACCTAAACACTGAGGCCCGTACATTGTTACAGAGGTGTTGCCTGCAGACATACATCACATCTCGAACCTACGAATATAGAAGCGAGGGTGCCGCTCACGTGAAGGCGAGCAGTGAAGATCAGCATCAACAGGCAAACCGTCTGAGCCCAGACAGCGCATCGATGGACTGACGTATGGGGAATGCTCAATAATGGAATTATGAGTGCACATTAGGCAGTGCCACCCACAGATGGAGGATGATACAATGCAACCCACTGATGGACTAGTGGTCGCACTACATTATCCTCTGATGGACTAGAGGAAACTTGTGGAAAGCTGCATGGTGGTGACAACTGGGGAAAAGCTACTCCATTCATCGGCCTCCAGGGACAGGAAACAAGGTAGGTGGCTTCCATGCATGGTTCACAGAGACCACTAGCTGTAATCTGGGACTAGTGGGTGCTGATCATGAGTAGTGACAGGGAAGCTACGGGGCTGACTGATGAGGTAGGGTTGGGTACAGGCACAGACAGGCAAGAACTCGAATTTCAACTTGAAACTTAGTTAGCCTCAAAGGAATTGGAACGTTTGAAGATTCAATAGCAAATTGAGCAACAGAGAACATGGCAGCTTGAAATGCGCAAAAGTATAGATGGTAGAGCACCAAACAGTCGTCCGGAATCCCGCAAAGAGAACCTAGGGTGTTTTTCCAAAATGCTCAGAAGCCTTCTACCTTCTATCCCTTCAGATCCAGAGGTTCCGGTGGTTAGATCACATTGAGGGCATCTTTCAATCGTACGGAGTGCTCGAGAGTATCAAAAGCCACTTGGTTCTGCCACTGACCGCAGGGAAGATTCAGCACATGTTTTCAAAGGTGTCAACTGACGAATTGAACAGCTACAATAAAGTAAAGGAGACCATTTTGTCTGAGCTGCGGCTGTCGCTGGGCAATTATCTCAGACAGTTCCAGTTTGCAACACTGTCACGGTGTGGCATTATTCGATTCGGCAAAGCACCAATCAACGGGCACTAAAAGGTCGAGGGAATAGAGACTGGCGAGCAAGATGGGTATTGCCAGCCACTCGGGCAAGCGGTCGAAAGAAGTCCAAGGCAGGTTTAGACATTAGTCTTTTTGTCGTTGGTGCGACCGTGACGCCCTGACAGCTTTTTGTAGGAACCCCTGAGTATTCTCTTCCTTGCGCGTACGCTGGGAAGCTTACTAAGAAGGCAGGGTGTGAATACTCTGAAATATGTGATGTGTCTGTGCAATCCTGTGCTCACAAAGTGCTGACAGTGTATGTGGTGCCTCTGTGCAATCCTGTGTCCACGAATTGCTGTCAGTTTTTGTGCCGACAGCGCCTTATGGCTGGCTGCCGTAGTTTCAACTGTGTTTGTGAACGGACAATGGAGGCCCGACACGGACTCAAGCGTGTGCGTGTGTGGTGCAATACGAGTGCACAAACTCTATCAGCAGGTGGAAGCACTCGTTCCTTCGCCCCTAATTAAAAGGGGTGCAGCCAAGACCTTGGAAGGAGCCAGGATCCAATTGGATGAACTTGATTGGATCGTCACCAATATCTTCCGTTCCCCAACACAGGGAACTAGGGAAAGGAGAAGTTATTTAAACGCAGGTTTTAGACTGAGCTAAGCGCTCTAGAAGCTGAGCCTACAATCTGCTGAATAGCATCAACGAGCTAGTGCCGTCCAGTATCGCCTGCGTCCAGTATTGCCAGTGCCTAGCCGCGTCTGAACTGCCAGTTACTAGTTGTTGGCGTAAGAGATGACAAACCAACGTCTACAACGAAGATCATAGTAGTTCTCCTCAAGTTAGCTCAACCTGCTTGAGGGAAGACGTCAGACCTAGACTCCCGGGAAGACCAGCCCAGCATCCACCGCAACAAGAGCGGCTTGCCAGCGTTCTTCGGGAAAGCTCTGCCGTCGACTCCACGCTTAATCGACTTGCTGCAGCTGGCCGGCCATGCATATGCCATCATTTGCTTTCTTTTGAACTCTGTTTAGCTGGCCACCATTAAGTGTGTTTTCTGTAGTGTTAAGTTCTATGTTTACTGTTGACTGTTCGTGGCATTTCCTTTGTATTCATCATTGATTTAGATTAAGTACATGCATGTTAGCGTTCTTGGGTTTTTTGTTTCTTTTTATTTTTATGTGAATATCAGTCAATAATATTCTTTTTTTTTTCTGTCTTTCTCCCGACTCTGACTCCTTCACTGTGTTCGATTGAGTACAGAACGACCAACCGGCTTGTATATCCCGTTGACAACTTCACGCCGATGGCGAACGGGTAACAAGCCGTGACAAAAACCAATGCGAGACAAAACCTGGCAGCATTTTGCATCTAGGCTCGACAGCCACTATGCCTTCTATATGGTGACACGAGACGCACAGAATTTTGAAGGTTTGTTTGCACTTCAAGTCGCTGACCAAATCGAACAAACATTGAGCCAGGAAGCACTGAAACCCATTAAGCGTGAAGAGGGTAATTGGTGGGCAACGCCACACAAAGTTGCAAAGCTTGTTGAAGCATACAAAGATATCGAGGGTAAGCACGGAGGCAGGCAACAACATCGAAAGCAGCGGGAGAACACAGGTGCACAGTGAGTGCAACAAATGACACAAGCGCTGTTACACATTTTGTTCCCTCGGTGAAAAAGGGAGCCACTCTGCAGAAAATGCAGGTCGCGTGTTTTGTATGCAATGGACTGCACTATGTGCGAAAGTGCCCCAAGCAACGACACGTGAAAAATCGTGAATAGGGTTATCAAAGATCAGAATTCGGAAGCAGTGCCCGGTGGTCAACAGGCGGTGTCTCTCGAAAGCAGCGAGCTTGGGCCCACCTGCGGTGGCACAGCAACCAAAAATGAGAGAGAGTATCATATACCCGCGGTGGAGTATGTCAACTTAAGGTGCCGCAATGCTTCGGTTAGGGCACTGGTTGATACAGGTACAGAGATTAAGGTGCTCAGAGAAAGCGCCATGCCCAAAAGCCCGAGACATGAAATGGGAAATGTGATGCTGGTAGCAGCTTTCGGCGCAAAAGTCGTGGCGAAGTTGGCATGCGTTGTGCTAAGCCTGGATGTGGGCGTTAGTGTTCACCTAGCAAGGGAAGTACCTGTAATGTACCTGTAAGGCCTCATGGATGGGCACCACCCTGTTTATCTGGCTGCATACTGTGCTCCGTTTTCACCTGTCCCTGGCCCGGTCCAAGGCCTTGCCTGCCCCCTAGGTTGACTCTTCATCTTTTCACGAAGACTTCCGCGACAAGTGGACACCATTCGCATCCCGGTCCGACACCAGACTGGCCCCTCCAAATCTCCGAAGCGGCGCCGCGCTAACCCTAACTCACCGCGCCTGCACCTCTGGAATGCAGCGTCTCACGAAGACCCTGCAGCCGACAGCCACCAATGCCCCGCTGGCCTCATCTTCTACTGCTGCCAGTGCCACTGTGCCTACTCTGTCAACGCTGAATGCTACTAGAAACGTGAACAATTCTAAGTTGGCAGCCCTGCCTCAACCTGCTGCGTTCCTGCATTTTGCGCACGCCACCGTGCATATTCTAGCCACATTCAACGCTGTGAGCAACGCTGAGAGCTCTCACTCAACAGCCACATCGCAGTCGGCGTTTGTCGCCTCAATGTCTCCTACGACCAAGCTCCATGCTGTCAGAGATGCCAAGAGTCTCGGATCACTAACCATGTTGCAGCCAGCAGCGTTCACTGTCGCCGCCACGGATGCCGCTGCATCTATACCAACCACATTGGCGCCTGTTGTAAAGAGCTGCAATCAGATACAGAATCGCAGGTGACCGCGCTTGTTGCAGCTGATCCACCATTTCTGCCGTGCTGGACAGTGCAAACTCAATGCCCGCCGATGACATTCCCAATGTTTCGAGCTGTGTTTCTGTCGCCCCTACCTCCTTGACCACCATGTATCCGTCTGACGACTCGTCGGCGGAGATGGATTTCACGACGTCCCAGACAACGACCATAATACGCCATCATTGGAAAGCGGCTGGAGCACCTTCAGTACCAGCCGTAAACCTGCCTCCGCCGCCCGCCCTCGCACCAAGCTCATCTCAGTTGAGATCCAACTTCCACCCGGTACCCTCACTCCCAAGCTGCCTCTTTACAACTTGCTCGCTGCCATCATCTCCGCCGCACATCTCTCCTCCAAAACCAGTGCAGAGATCACCCTTCAGGCCAAGCCAGCTCAAAGCCCTGTATTTCTGAAAACACACTTCCCTCTCACCGCCCAACTCCTACTCTCTCTCACGCATCTTCAGCTCCACGGTAAGCCAATCACCGTCAAAACATATGCCCCCAATCCTTCCATTTCCTGCTTCAGCGTCATTCATAACATCGGTGGTCACTTTACTCCTGCTCAGCTCATGCATGACCTTGAATCATACACGAGTGATATTCTCACTTCTCGTATGATGGGCAGCACTGAGACAGTGCTCATAACCTTCGCTTGCACCGTCATACCCCACTTCGTATATTTTAAATGCGTCACTTTGCAATGCCACCCTCATAAGCCTAGGCCCGCCACATGCACTCGTTATCTTGCTGTGGGACACCGTGCTCACCAATGCCCTCAGCACAATGTTCCGGCCAAGAGCCGCTGCTGTGCTGCTCCTCTACCCACAGATCCTACCGCTCACGTGTGTGCCCAACCATGGTGCATTCATTGCCAAGTAAACACACATCCCACTCTCAACCCCACCTGCCCGTTACTCCTTGCTAAACGATGCAAGTGTGCCAAAGCCGCGTTTCTCCGTCGCACAGCTTTGCGCAGGGCCATGCAGCCCACCCCTTCCTCCGCCTCTTTCACTAATCATGCATTTCCTTCAACTCAGGCTCCATCACCTCCAGGTTCCTACGCCACTACAGTGAAAGGGCCCTTGGTGCAAGCATCCCTTTCTTCCACTGCTATACCCTCCCCATCCGATTGACGAGAACCGCTCCTTCAATCTCCGGCTCACGATGCTGGAGCGTCACCAGCGCAAACAACAGCGCATCTCCCAAGATTTACAACAGCAAATTTACGTATTGACACAAACCCTAAAGACAACCACCTCCTCTCTTACATCCCAGCTTACAAAGCTAAATGAGCAGCTAGCCACATTCATCACCCCGTCCCCTAACGCCCAGGTCGCCCCATTGGCTGACCTGTTAGAAACCACCCCCACCACACACCACAATCGCTTGCTTCAGCTCAAAACTTCGATTGTCCAGATTCTCACCACCCTCCAAACCCAATCCAAGCAATTGGAATCATTCGCTTCTATGCTGGGCTCCCTCCAGGAGTCACTCCCCCGGGCAAAAAGAAGGAACGTGTCCCCGGAAGCTCTTCTACCTCTAACCTATCGTAGATATGGCACGTGGAAAGGACCTCGAGATTGTGCAGTAGAACTGTCGAAACCTTCGCCACAATAAGACCCCCCTCCACCAGTATCTCCTCAACCGCCCTTCCCTGCCCCATTTTCTCCTTCTCTAGGAGACGCGGACGGCCCACACTGTCCCAGGCTACTGCGCCTACCATGCCACGACGGGCACGCCGCTTGCGTCCATTTATGTACGCAGCGATGTCCTCGTTGAGCCACTTGACATCCCCTCCAGCCTCCATAAATATTTAGTTGGTGTGGTGTATTACCAACCTTCTTCGCGCATCTCACTCACCCTTATGTCCTTCTATAATCCCCGTCACATCCTCTTTATTCACTGCCTTGGGCAAGTTCCTTCATTCTGTTCCCGCCACTACCCATCTCCTCCTTGGGGGCAATGTTAACGACCCTCACACGCTCTGGGGCTACCCCCAGACTCTCAAGCCCGGCCACCTCCTCCACTGTCTTGCCTAGGAATGCCACCTCACCATTCTCAATACTCCTGGCTCCCCTACTCGAGCGCGCACTGTTAGGAATGGCCTGCCGAGGTGGCAACGTGCAAATTATTTCAGCCCGCTGCACGTGTTTCGATCCACTCGCGGTGAACCCTTCCACCCTTCAGAGAACCAGCGAGACTGCGCTAACCAACCATGAACTTACTTCAGGGAACTGCAGACAACCAGCAGCCACACGGCGGGGGTCAGCTCAGGGGAGTTCTTGAGGGGAGGTAATTGGCGGAACCTCCCCATGGGCTTTTCAAGACACCAGACAATGGACCGCGGCAGAGGCCACTGTGCGAGGTCCTGGATTTGATTCACTGGGGATCTTTTACTTGTATGTTGATTTGCGTGGGTATTGCAACAAGTATTGTGTAACAGCAGAGCCAAAGCTTAAAGTAGCGACCATGGTCCTAATGTGTTTGACGAGAGCTGACCTGTTGTGGTTGTGTGAAGAGGTCAAGGTAAACGTAGAGGAGGACTTGACGGAATCAGATTCGTCAAACCATTCTAGAAAGTAACAATGATTTGAAATTCATCGAACAAATGGGCAAACGAATTCTAAGTAAAAAATGGGAACAGAAAGCAATTAGGCAAGAACAGGATGAAATTAAACAAAAACAGGAAAAAACTAGGCAGGAACTAAAAAGTATTTCACAGGAAGAAGGCCTAACAGAAGTAACGAGGCAGTACATTGATGCACTGAACAAAGAGATTGAAGGCTTTGAGCAGTTAATCGAGCAAAGTCAACAGCGGCTTGAGAAATCTCTAGGCTGGACGCAGCGAAAGTGGGAGGAAGTCGATAGCAGATTTCAGTCGAAAGCCGAAGAAAGTAGTAGCACCTGCGAGATTAGCAGCACGATCATAAGTGAACTAGAAGTGCTAGCAGTTAACGATGCCTTAGTGGCAGCAGAGGCCGTTAAAGGCCAGAGTGAGAGCAACGAGGTGCTGTGCCAACAGAGCACTGTAGAAGCAGCTAGGACAGCTGCGAATGAATTGGCACAGTCACCGCGCGTGTGTGTCGCAGGTAATGTTAACGAGGTAGTTAACGAAGCACAGAATACCGCTGACCCGACAGACGCAAGCACCCATGTCGAGATAACTGTCAAGTCAGATCTGCGTGCCGAAGTAAAGTGCCAGCTGAACGATGCAGTTGAGGGCAGTTCGCAGGATTGCGAGCTCCGTAGCTCAAGAGAAAACAAATGCATTGTTCAGGGATCGGTGCAGCTCTCCGCCAGTCTAAGTAGCCAAGAGAGGGATGATTTAGTTAAGGATAATTTGGACTGTGCGGGTAAGAGACCGATCCGGGCCGAGGAGTTGTGTACCGGCCAGCACAAGGCACGAGAAGGCGACATGAAAGCGAGTTCAAAGAGAAAGCGCCATAGAAAGAAGCAGCGTAAAGATCGGAATACGGTGGCTAATGTAGCGCAGCCAAAGACGGCGAAAGACGCAAAAAGCCAGGGTGCGAGGAAAAGAAAGATGCAGTCGTCGTTGATGACGTGTGCACATCAAGCACGTTCGAGCCACCCATCAAAAAGAGACTGAGAAGCATGTTCTGCACGGATGCGGACAAAGGGCACGGGGCAGTTATGTTCCTTGTCGGTCCGTCGTTCTTTTCGAAGTTCAGCATGTAGTACAAAGAAGCGCAAGGTGGCAGGACGAGACGAGGTGATAAGGAGTCGCCACGCGGTCAGTCGAGTTCGTGAGGAAAGCGGGACGCCAGGACGCAAATTGGCAGGAGACTTTAACATCTTGGAGGAGCTGATAGTGAGTCAGCCCTTTTGTTGTTCCTCGGTAGCCAGAGTAGCTATTGAACCGCGATCACCTCGAGTACGGCTCAAAAGTATGAGTCAGTTGTAAACATTTGAAACGGGAGGCCAAGAGAGCTTCCATAGAAGGAAAGCGTGCTGTTTATTTTTGCTTTTTTTGAGCAATGAAAGATTTTCGCAATTTAGGACTGAGTTTCTTTCAATATGTAAAGTATGACCTTTGTTTATGTTTTCATTTGAGAAGCTCAGAGATTTGAAAAAGGCGTTTTGTGTAAACTTTTAATTTCGCGAGGAATTAGCTAAAGAGTAGATTGGCTTTGTTGAGTAACCTGAAGCATCAAGGTTATCGGCAAGAGGCCCATCGTAATGCACGTGTGTACTAGTTAACCTTCTTTTTTTTTTGTTTCTTTAATTTCTAAGGTTAAGCGCGTAGGTTTACAGTAAATGCGTAATTTGCACTGAAAAGCGTTCTTACTTCCATTAGCGCGTGTACTGTGTGGATGGAAGGAAGCAGATATATGACTGGGTTGCTCGTGTGTGTTAAGGGCAGCTGTGTTCTGACTTCTATAGTAATCGTGCGTGGAACTAGTCGTTAGATGACACATTTGTTTAAAGGTTCCTCTGTCTTGCGTAAGTTACGCAAGTTTGGTTGTTCGTTTAAGGAACGTGTCCTGTGTGGACTAAAGGAACAAATGTGAGTAAGCGTGATGAAAACTTTGCGTGTGACGCAAGAGCGCGTTCGGAATAGGGACCACAAAGCTAGTGCAATTGTGATTACGTACCTATGGAGTTGGCCAGACTGTTCAGTGGCCACAGTACGTGCAATAAATATGCCACTGTTATAGGGTAAGAACAGACTGTTCGTGAAGCTAGGCTGCTTAAGTTATGGTCGGGTATTGGTGGTTAAGAGCCTTCAGTTTAATTCTGCGTAAACCTTTACTCTTGTGCAGCGCGACGGTCAGGTTTGGTCGAACTCAAGAGGAATGTGAATGCTCGCTTTGGTGGCACAAAATTTTGGGGCAAAATTCGGGGTTCCCAGTTGAGTGGCTTGCATTGAAATTTTGATGGGAAGCCTGGTGGGTTAACAGCTTATTCCGGACGTTTGAACGCTGAGCGGTATTGTGTTGCCGGGATCGACTCTTCTGTGCCCGTTGTTGTGAGATGGTTGCAGTCATTCCAAGTGCGCAGGAACTCTACCCTCCCCCTCATCCATCACTCACTGTGCCGGAGGCTTGCCTTCTGTGGCACATCCAAATGAATGCACTGGTTACCCCTTCTCGACTCTTTCTCTATCCCTATCGCTCCGACCCCTCCTGTCCCAACTGCCCCAGAGACCAGATAAGACGAGGAAATGAATGATCAGGAAACATCAGCAACTGAAGCTGCGAGTTTGAGTCAAACATTGAAAAAGCTTTCCAAAATCGACAGGTCCTTCATGAAAACCCTGCTGGTGCTGGCAACAGGAGTAGAAGAAAAGGAAACGCTACTAGACAAGCTTCTCACAGACTTCACAAAACTAAAAAGTCTGACGTTGGACGCCACACACGAAGTGGCATGACTCCAAGGAGTAATTGCAACTCATCAGAGTGAAAAGACTGAAAGGCCAACCTATGCAACAGTAGTGGCAGGCCAAAACAAGACACGGGGACAGAGCAAAGAAATACCTGAGTTTTTCTACGAAGCCACCAAAGAAAAACAAAGGAACAAGACAAAGTTCTCATTGATCGTAAAATCAGATCAGTTGAGCAAAGATGAGATACAAAAACTCATCAAGAGGAAGGCCGACCCACATGAGTTGGGAGCACATGAACCCGAAATGCGACCAGGAAAAGAGGGAGTTGTGATCATGGCTTTTTCTAAAACAGGACTTGACAGATTGAAAGAATGTATAGCAAATGATCCAGAGTTGGGTGCTAAACTCAGCACTAAAAATCCCAAAGAAAAGAACTTGGAAATGAAGGTCATTGGAGTTGATGAAGAACAGGGAAATGAAGAAACAGTAAGGAAAATGATCGAGCAAAATGGTCTTCAGTGTACCACGGAAGAACTAAAGGTGACCAGAACTTGGAGAGGCAAACATGGCAAGCCAGCCATAATATCAATGCAGTGCCAATTACAGAGCATTGAATGTGGGTACCATGAAAGATGCATTTCCCATGGCTTGCCAGGAAGCGCTTATATATCAAGTAGGAAAAGTGAACTTCATCACTCTTATTGATCTTAGGTGGGGTTATTGGCAGATTCCCGTGGATGTGGAAAGTTAAGACAAGACAGCATTTGTGACACATCCAGGCCAATTCGCATGGCGTGTCATGCCATTCGGGTTAAAGAACGCTCCCGCCACTTTCCAATGGGCAATGAAGGACCTTCTCACAGTACATCAGCAATATTCCTGCACTTACCTAGATGACATAGCAGTGTTTTCCAGAACATGGACCGGCCATTTAGAATACCTCGAGCATGTTCTAAGCGCAATGCCTGAGGCAAGCTTGACAGTTGATCTGCAGAAATGCCAGGTCATGGTGCATCCAAAAAATACCTGGGACATGTTGTAGGCTCAGGACAACATGGTCCAGACCCAGAGAAGTTAGGGCCATCTAAGAGCTATAGAGAACATGCACAAAGTGCGAACTCAGGAGCGTTGTGGGTCTCTGCAGATATTACAGAAATTATGTAAGAGATTACGCAGATTGCTAAACCACTAACTGAACTGACAGGGAGGAAAGTGCTCATTCAAATCCTATGGGCCATGGAGGCGAATCTGGCATTTAGCGAGTTGAAAGAAGCCCTGTGTATTGTGGCAATGTTACCGACTCTGGATTCCTCCAAGCTGTACTTGCTGTTCACAGATGCTTCTGCAGATGACCGAATCGGGTGAAGAGCGGCCCACATCATTTGCAAGTCATCACTTTAGCGGCACTCAGATGAGATGGGCAACAATAGAAAGGGAGGCATTTGCTGCAATATGGGCCCTCCGCAATTTCGACGTGGGTGTCTATGGCACCAGAATAAATATTGTGTCTGACCACAACCTTTTAACCTATTTAATTACAATGCACCCCGCAGGCGTGAAGCTTGTCCACTGGGCGCAGGCACTACAATGGTACAATGTCACCGTCAGCCACAGAAAAACGAGGGAGAACGCAAATGCCGATGCATTATTGCATCTCACGAGAGCCGATTGGGTGCCACAGGAAAGCTGTGCAGGGGACGAAATGCAAGAGTAGTCCCTGCCATGGTCTCTGGGAGCTGTGTCAGAGAGTCACCCGGAGAGACTGCATGTGCTTTCACATGAAATGTACTTAGCAGCATTTGGTATTATGTCATTATGGTGTGTTTCTGTTGTTAATGTAGCGATGCGCATATACGCGATATTCAATGCCTTGTCTTGTGCTTCATTCTGAAGGTTTTCATGCTCCCAAGGTTATTTTCCTGTAACCAATTCATTACTCCCGATTGAATTATTCCCTTTTCTGGTATTGTTTCCACATGTGTGCATGCATCATTCATGACGACACCTCAAGTTAATCATGCATGACAACCAGCTGGGTGGTAATAACGTGGTCTCTTCGATTTGGCTGCACTAGCTGCACGAGTTCAGAGAGTGCAGCACTGTTGTATACGTTTTGCCAGTGCAGCGCGCGCCCTCTGCACTTTCCTCTTCTTTTTGTACAAGTGCAGGCCTAGTTCTCGACGAGTTCACGACTGCGCTGCACTCACTTCGGAGCAAGTGCCAGCCAGTTCACGATGGCGGGTGCTTTTCCAAGTGCGCAGCCGACGACGGTGGAAATAGCTGTCGGCGACAGTACCAAGACGGTGATGGCTTTTCTTAGCAGCAATGGCTCGTACATTCCTGATGGGAATGGATACCTGTACGAGGGAGCAGGTGAGTGTTGTTCGATGGCTTACTGAAAAAACATGGTAAGCACGTGCGCGGTCTTGTTTGTCTGCTATGGCTTCAAGCAGTGAACAGCAAACTTGACTGGATTCTCTTTTACGTGTGCACGAATTGCGCGTACCTGCGCTCGTACTGACCGTCTGAGGAAGCATTTTAGTACTCGCAAGCGAAGTCGCACCACGCTAACGCCACAGACTGGTGCTGTCAAGGGAAATGAACCCTATGCGACTTCTTGGTCACTTCGCTAAGTTTGCGCGTCTACAGCTCGTTCTCATTGTGTTCTTTTTTTTTTTTTTCAGATGGCGAATGCTACACTCTTGTGTTTCAAGCTGAGCACACACCTGTCAGCCAACCATGTGTTTCCGACGAAAGCGCTATAGACGCCTCTGCCTCTACCTCAGCAGAGGCAGTTGCACCTATACCTGCTTCTGCGGAAGCTGATCCTGAACTTTGGACCGCAGCAAAAACGCGCTTTTTAATCGACAAATATGTTAACCTTAAGGACCTGGTCGGCCAGAAAGGGGGATTCATGTATGTGTCCATCCCCGATTCTATTCAGCATGCTTGCAAACGCAAAAAAAAAAAAAAAGAAATGGATTTGACAAAAGTGCGAGAATTTTTTCCAAGCGGTTACTGTATTTGAATGCACTGGCAATCATTGTAATACAAACCAAAGTGCATTTCATATTTCATCCCAGCATGCTTTTGTAAATGTGACCCCTGTTTTTGCAGTTGAGTTTAATAGTTGCTGCAGCACGTGTTTCAGTTCTCGCTTGATTTCTTTAGGACAAAAAAAATGTTGTGGGCAAAGTTGGCGAACCTCCTCAACGACGAGTTTGGAGGCACCCTTTCAGCTGTCGAGGTCGAAAACAAATGGAAGTCATTGGAGTGCAGCTACAAAAGAGCGAGAACAAAAAATACATCAGGGCACCACCGTGTGCCGTGCGAGTATGAGGAGTGAGTATCCAGTCCAATAAATGTCTACCTGACTCGCTGAATAGTTCTAATAGAACTTACGCCAGGGAGCTGGCCAAGGTGTTGGAAAAAGAAAATCATATAAAACCACCAGCACTCCTCGAGACTGGAGTCTCTGTAGGAAACTCAGAGTAAGTACACTAATTACATTAAATGCATTTGTCTTTGTATGTAGGCTTACAACTGGAATGGCAGACTAAAGTTGGTACATGAGAAGGAACACACATGACAAGGCTAAGCACTGACTAGAAGCTGGAATAACATTTACATTGTAAACAATGCTTATTATTTTCCTAAGCAGTTAGAGCAAAAGAAGCATGTCACATGTGTCCATTCTTGTGCAGCTGGTTTCCTAGTGAAGTACTTGGTGCAAACTACAGAAAGTGATGTAATGTTTGTATTCATGTGTGCAAAGCGTGGCCGCAGAGGACATAGACTCCTCCAGGGACATGGACTCCTCCAGGGACATGGAGGAGGTGCCGGCCAGCATGCCCCCAGGAAGAGGCAGAGGACATCTTCAAACAATGTCCTTGCCAAAACGCTGCTGAAAATGGATGCAGCCAGAGCCAAGCGCCACGAGGAGCGCATGGCCAAGTTTTACATGCTCATCGATGTCATGCGAACAAACAAACAGTAAACACTTGCACTTTGGTGTTTCGTGACCTGTGTGTGCTACATATCCCAAATGAAAAGGAAACGTTCAAAATATGTTTCCGCATTTATTCGCTTCACTTCAACTTGAACAGCACTAGAATTCATGCAAGCACTACACATACAGCAGGGCAGTAGCATGACCCAATCTTCATGAAAACAAGGCTGCCTTAGCCAACGTTACTAGACTAGCTTCAGTTTTAAAACTCGGCGCCGTTGCGCGGAACCGCCACTCGCCCGCGCCTTCATGGCACTGCAGTCGCGCCCGGCTTCACTTCTTCACTGGCCAGCTACGCGGGCGGGCCGGACTAAGCACGCAGTGCAGCGTTGGTGTATTCTGTGGTTTGTTGTTGACAGCAAATTTCAGCAAGCATGTCATCCGTGGAACTGTAGCCTTCGCCGAGTTTCTTAAGAATATCAGCAGACGATGCCGACGTGCTGCGTACCTGGCTACATAGGCCGCTATCGGAACGATGTCGACAGTTCGGCGCACCACTCTTTCTGTGCTCCCAGCAATGCGATGCTTCGCTCGGCGTGAAACAGAGCGATTCCTCGTGCCGACCGGGAACTCTCTGCGAAATCAATGGCACGCGCTCGTGCCACTGCTCTCGCGTTCATCGTCATCTTCCACAGCTGGCTGCATGGCCGTTCATCTTTCCAGCGTAGAATTTCACTTCACTTCTGTCGTCGTAATGGGGAGACCGCATTTACGGGGTATGAGCCACTCATGGTCTTACGTAACGGAAAGATCTAATTTTGAAGAAATTTAATTTCGAAGAATCACAAGCGGCAAATCGCAGGCGATGGCTGCTAACCACGCCGCCGAGCTAACTTGAGACATCGAACGCAAGCGACAACTGCGGACTGCGGACATACCGTAAGTGGCGTCGTTCTCTCCGTCACAGCCGATTGTGTGTGTAACCTCATAACTGAGAAATACTTTAATGAACCCTCGGGATTAACCCAGTGATAAACACAGGGGCCGCACGTTTCAGCTTCGCTGAATAAGCATCTTCACGGAATGAAAAATCCGACTTCTTTCTTTCTTTTTCTTCTTTTCTTTCTTTTTCTTCTTTTCTTTCTTCCTTTCTTTTCTTTCTTTTTTTTTTTGGCTTGTGTGTAGAAAGACCGACCTCATCTTTCTTTTTGTAGCGCTTCTTTGGCGTGGTGAGAAGCTTCGGTGGGGATGAAGATCATCTTACAATCACGCACTTTGGCCAGATATTCAGGCTCGTGAGCTTAAACTGCGTGAAATGTTAAGACGACAGGAAGAAACACACAACATTTAGAAACGCAGCTTCTGCGCTTTGCTGTATGCGTTTCTTCCTTTCGTGCAGTTTACCCTTCTTTCAGTATTAATGAACTGGCGTGATAAATCTTATTGCTGTAGGTGGATACCACTTTCTCGTGGTATCACTAATTCGGACAAGGAAGAACGCCAGCGAGCGTGAAACACGCGCCAACTGCCCGTCCACACGACCTCAAGGCTGTGACGAGGCGTCTGCAGTGGAGCCCGATGGAACAGCGTTGCTATCTCGCGGCTGTCACAGAAGTGGCGACAGCAGCTGTAAGCGCGCAGGCGGGGAGTTTTACAACTGAAGCTAGTCTAGTAACGTTGGCCTTAGCATTGCTGCTTTGCAATGTATTCCCTCAGAGCCTCACTGTAGCCTAACAAATTAGGGTCAATATGACCTGTTGGCTCTCGGTTTCCTGCATCGTCGAAAGGTGGCAAAGTCTCCAACTCTTCCAAAAAATCCCTTTCATTACAAAAATTGTGTCAAACGCAGGCAGCCATTACAAGGAAGCAGCTCTGTACTACAGTTTTGGCGTCAACGAAGTACAACCTTCGAAAGCGCTGCTTCAACAGTCCAAAAGTGTTTTCAATGGTCACCCTTTGTTGGCTGTGCCTTCCATTGAAGTTTCTTTTCCACAAAGGAAAACTGTTCTGGTTATCTCTGAAGGGGGCCATGAGCCACGGCATTAGCGGGTAAGCGCAGTCCCCAAGAAGATACCCACCGTCGCATAATGTGGATGCGTTCTGAAAGAAGGAGCTTTCTCTCAGCACACGCGCATCGTGTGTTGATCCCGGAAAACCGACGAACACGTGCGTGAATCTGTTTTTATCGTGGCAGATTCCCTGCAGTATAATGGACGGAAACTTCTTCCGGTTGTAATAAGAATGTGCAGATTGATCCGGCCTAAGGATCTCCACATGACATCCATCGATGCACCCTATACTGTTCCGGGACCCCCTGCCACCACTCTTTGCAAGGAGTCCAGCTTTCACGCGGGCAATCTCCGCGCTGCCAGGCCAGCAGATTACTTCGTCCCTGATGCCGTGCACAAACTTGACGACTCGGTTGACACAGACATGCACCGACGACTCCGTCACGTCAAATTTATCGCCAATAGCATACATTGAGCTCTGGGAGCCTATGTAGACTAAAGCTATCAGGCATGTTTTTTCAGCCAAAATCTGCCGCCTTCCTTGTACAGCATCGGGGAAGAAGGCAGATGCCATGAAGCGAGCGCTCAGCTCATCGAAAGTCCTTCTAGACAGCCGGAAGAGTCTCTTGAGCTCCACTTCGAAGTATGTGCCCACTACAGTTTCACAGTAGCCAGGGATACAATGACGATCGTTTCTGACGACACAACATGCAACTAAAATGCACATCTTGTCGAATTCTTCGTCGCTGTCGGACTCTAACAGCTCCATAGCCGCTTGCAAGCAGGCAGCCATCTTGATCACGTTTATAGACACACGCACGAAAAGTCCGATGCACCACACAAGAAAAAGAAAAAAAGCAGCACGAATCAGTGGAGCACCCGGCACAAAGAATCCGCCTAGGGAGCTGGCGAAGCGACGCTGGCGACACGCTGCAGATGACAAGGCCTGCACATTTTGTGAACTTGCCTATTCGTTTTGACAGCGACAGTGCGGCGCTAGTGTTGTGAACTGCTGGAACCGGTCTTGCGCGCTCGTTGCACGGTGGTGGAACTATCGCGGAACTAGTGCAGCCAGCGCAGACAAATTGAAGAGACCTATGATCTTGGGTGCAGGATGTAACGTCACTGTGAAGGTTGATTCATGTATGCATACTTTTTGTTTACTGAAACGCATGGTCGCTCGTCTTCTTTGGAGTTCTCTCTGTGTTTGTGGATTTGTTGCTTTGTAATGTTGCACTGTTGGCTCGCACCCAAGTTGCTTCCTGAGAACGCCTGCAAAGCCTCTTTGGGAAGGCAGTGGCCGGACGAAGTCAGGCAAAAAAGGTACCAGCAGGGGTTCTCACGCACTGCTTCTTGCAAGCACCATAAATCATGCAGCGCGCCACTAGTGGTCTCTGGAGAAGGGAGTATTGGGGAGTGTGTGGAGTGGGGGTGAGGCAGCACGGGTAGCTCGGGTAGTTCGAGTGGCACCCACCGCCGGTGTGAGTTATAGAGCCCGGACCATAAAAAGCATTGTTCGGTACCATGTAGACAGAAAGATCCAGGAAAAAAGCCAACAGGGAAAGACAAACTCAGATCCCAAGGAAAAATGAGACCCTGCATTCGCTGTAGAGAACATGATCACAAACCACTAGACAAGGCTGGCAAAGTGGGACATCTGACAACCTGCAATCCAAGCTTTGGAGTGATGAAACTGTTAAACATTTCAGCAGAAAAGGAAGTTCTGCTTACGGAGGAAATATTATAAAGTTTTAGTTTTGGGGGACGCAAGCGGCTTGCATACGCAAGAACTAGGGGCGACGGTACTGCGCATACTCAGACCTCTACGTCTACTTGCGTCCTTGGGTTGTTGGGGCGGCCGAAAACATCGCTGCCCCTAAGAGGTCAGGTTACCCACGTGACTCTCACAGTGTACAAGAACTTGCGAGAAGCGACACCAGCCGAGACAAGCCGCCCATCTCACTACACAGACGGAGAACATGGCTGCGCCAGCGAGGACGTGTGCATGTGTGCATTTCACGGCCGACGTGGTAAAGAAGCTGGTCGCAGAGCACACCGGCACGGTGTCGCCGCAACGGCAGCATGTCAAAATTTGCAGGAGGCTTTAAATAAACAAAACAGACCCCAATGGATTATGCTGCACGAGACGCATAACTACAGTTTACCAAACATGTTACCAAATGTACGTTTGGATTACTTCGGTTCGGCCTGAGTTGTAATGTAGGCACATAGATAATCTTATAAATCTTTTGCCAAGTGCCGAGAGATGTCATTTTTATATATATTGTGGGGATGCGCGACCCTCACGTGTCCCCTGATATGTTGGTTTTCCCGCACGGCTCGCGTGGCCTGGCGCCCGCGGCGGTCGGAGTGATTGAAGCGCAGCGCGAGAGATGGCGCGAGTGTTGCGCTGCTACCGGCAAGGTTACTTGGGTGCGGGAGCGGAAGGCGCTTCCTCTTTGGGTCGGGACAGGAAGCAGTACGGACGTGCCGTACCGCGCGTGCGCCGATCCATGCTTCTGCGAGACCGTCTCGCGTGGCCGCCTTGGAACGCGCCACCATTCGCGTGACCGTACATGCGAACGGCCAGGCGTTGGGATTCAGGATGGGGCGAACTTATTCGCTCGCTATCCGGTCGCGGTGAGTCGGACTTGTAGATTTGTCGCGCGCCCATCGGCATGTTTTGGGGATAGCAACTCGGCTAGCAGGCATTGATCTATGAAAGGTGCAATAAATGCCCTTGTGATTGTTTGCACTACTGTGTTGTCGTTCCTTTGTCCCAAGAGCACGGGAGGAGAACCCCACAATATTAACTGCTTTTATTAAAAATAGTTTAATGTACTTTAGTTCATATGCTTGATTTCATATTTAAAAAAAATGATAACACAGCAACAATCAGACGTTGATGGCGCTGTGAGTGCATGCGACCTCAGTGCGGCTTGCGTTTGGGGCCGCTAACATATAGCGTGTTTTTGCTTGCGTACTCAAATGCAAACGCACTCAAGCACTAGGGGCCCCAACGCCTTGCATCCCCTAAACTAAGACTCTCTATTAAGCGACCTTGAACTCGGGGTACATAACCTACCCTAAGCCAGGTCCTCGACTGTTCTCACTTCAAGCACCAAGATGAATTCGTATTCTCCATTGTTGCAGTGGTATGCCGCCATCGTACCAATAACATCAGGCAGTTACCCCATGTGTGCAGATATAATTCACCTCACTGAGATAGTCTAGTGAGAGAGGCACATCCAGTTGAGAAAATTCTAGGACACCTAGGGAAGACTGAGATCTTTTCAAAACTAGATGCAGCAGGTATACTGAAAGAACTTTCTGTGATAAAGGGAAAGCTATGGAGGCGAATCACATGTGTGACAGCACTCCTGAAAACAGTCCCACAATCTCATTAACTTGGGGAACAGAAATAATGTATAATTTATTACGGAACTTTTGTTTAAATATGGCTTAAAACATACCTCTTTGTGTTAAATTCTAGTTTCCTTCTTTTTTTTCCGGTTAGCTCTTTCGTGTTTTGCAAATGTGAAACCATCACAAACAGCAAGCTAACATATTCCTTATCTGCTCTGAGAAGTCGGAAGTGCTGTCACATTCTGCCGTATCCCTTAATGAAGTTAAACAAGTGCACAAGTTCCATCCTTGTAGCTTTCCCTTCCTTACCACAGAAAGTTGTCCACAAGTATAGTTTTTCAAGTGCGACTCTAAAGATAGTCAAGAGCTAACAACCTGTATTATGCCATTTGAAAGATGCTGTTTCGAGAGACTCTATTTGGATTTTGCTCGCTGCCCGAACACTTCCAATGGCAAATGAGCTGGATTCTCAAAAGACTCAACAGAGTTGTCAATATAAAAACGATATCCTCAGTTTCAAAGCAATGCAAGCTGAAGAAGGCAAGCATCTGAAAGAACCCATTTATGTCTACGAAAACCAGGAGTGCAGTTGAACAAGCTATAATGTCTTTTATATATGACACATCAAGTTTCTCGGTGTCATGGTCAATGCAGGTGAAATCAGTCCGGACTCGGCAACGATCAACGCCTTCGTCAAAATGGAATTATGACAGGTGTGAGCTCTGTTTGTTGACAGTTTTGAGATGGTTAACCACGTAGGATTTCTTTTCCAAAACTCAAGCATGTGCAGTTGGGGACCAAGCCAGCAAGCTGCCTATGACAAAATCAAAAGCTTTCTTACTTCCGAGCAGTGTATGGCCAAGTATAATCCTTCCGATGCAATTACGCTATTGGTGGATGCAACTTCATTTGAGATTGCAGCTTTTACACTTCAACCTCAGCGAAACAGTCAATTCTGCATTGTCACACAGGCATTGAGGTCCCTGACTGAATAGGAAAAGCATTATAGCCAAACCTAAAAAGGAAGCTTTGGCTGTCACATGGGTCAGTGAACGTCTTGAGCAATTCCTCAGTGAAATCAAGTTTTATGAGGAAACCGGCCTTTGCTCAGCTGCTACACTTCTCAGAGCAGCAGCACTGGATGTAATGCCACGACCCATAGCCTCCTGTAAATACTTTTCCATGCCCACCCATAAGCCACGGTAAACTCGTTGCAATGGCTTATACCCAAAAAAATTTGGCTGTATGTTACATTCCTGTAACATGTGAAGGCAAAAGCATGCTACACACTTGGTAATCTAACTAATTGTACTTTTGAAGGGGTCACACTTCATGTAAGATATTGTGAGCCACAGTGTGATGTGAACGTATGGCGCTGTAAGTCGTCCTCCTCAATGACACATGCCAGCACTTAATGCACTACCTAAAGGTGTGGCATGCTTGTAGCCAGTAAGTGCATCCTCTCAGCAGGTGAATGCTGCATTGGCGATCTATCGCGTTGCTCCCGCCGCCTTGCACGTCACACCTCATTTATCGGTTCGTGAGCATCCTTGGCCGTAGCGTACTTTCGAGGCACGCCGCGCAATCCACTAGGCCCTGGTGTGCTCCTCCATCACCGTCTCTGGCGCTTCACAGTCGATTATATTTCTTAGTCTTATGTGGGTATGAGCCCTTGCTGATGGTGATATTTTTTGTACCATAAGCCATTGCTAAATGATGGTGACACTTTCTGAACCATGCGACTAGATGCCATTTTTTTCGGGTATGAGCCATTACAATGAGCCATTTAAGGCTTTCACCTTAAAAATGCAGCATCTACTGAAGTGGTACAAAAAATGTCATCATCAGCAATGGCTCATACCCCCATAAGTAAGCAAAGATGCAGTGGCCCATACCACTTAAGGCAGAGGCTACAAGCACTCAGCAAAGTGAAGCAAACCGTGCATACATTAATTGAAATCACCCAGACAACACACAGAATACCATATGTTTCAATAAAGAACAAGCTCAAAACAAACATACGAACCATAAATAAAGCAGTGCACACCCCCCTCGGAAGTACGCTATGGCCGAGGATGCTCACCAAGCGAGAGACAACGTGCGACATGTGAAGCGGTGGGAGCAAGGCCCAACCGCAAGTACTGCTTTCCCCTGCTCAGAGGATGCAATGTAAAGGCGAAGAGAAATGTCATTGGCACAAGTCTGACTCCACTACATGAGCGCGTGAAGCCACAGCTAAGCGTCGAAAACGAGCCGAAGAAGCTGAACTTAATGCATTACCAAGTGTGCAGCAGGCTGTCGCCTTAATGTGCTACAGGAGTGTAACATGCTGCCGAATTTTCACTTGAGTTTCTGGTGTGTTAGAGTTGGAGGTGACAGCTTCATTTTTCTTTTCACCTTCCACCATGGTTATGGGCCCTCTTGTGCACGTACAGGAGCCAATAATATCTGTCTTGGATGTTCCATAGAGCACCATCTTGTGATCAGGCAGGACTTGCCACATCGAAAAAAGTTATGCGACACTTCGCTTGCGAGAGCAGATCAGACGTAATGGTTCCCCTCGAAGATGTGTTTACAGAAGCACTTAAACACGTGCTTAAGTCCATTTAAAATTTATTAGCAGTAACATGAAGATTCTTGCAATAAACATAAATCTGTGTTCTCACTGTCGTGCATAGTGTTCCAGTACTTGCAATCTCAGACTAATCCTTTGTGAATTATGTGCAAAGTGGCGTGCCTCTTTACATTTGCCTTTTCATTGTAGGATGTAGCACTCTGCAGCTTCCAAAGTCAGACTTTAGTCCTCTGTGAAGTGTTGAAAAAGTGGCACAGCTAATTGTGTCGCCTCATGTGTGTTGGATTGTGTAATATGCTTCTAATATTTCATCATTGTACTGAAATTGCTCTCCCCTTTCCCCACTTTTCTCCACAACTATCATATTTTTCTCCTCCACATTCTTTTCTTTCCACCTCCATCTTTCTCACGGCCGTGGGACAGTGCGGGTGTCGATAAGTGAGACAGTTACAATGCCCGCGGCAATTCATTTTTCACCTCCTCTTTCCCCACTTCTAATAAAGCAAATGATTGATCTATCAATCAGTAAATTAATAAATAACTGAAATAGCTATAGTGCAGTGATTAGAACATCTGGCTGGCAACAAGAAAGCCAAGAGTTTTAAAAGCCAACTGCAATGAAATTTTGGACCACACGAAATGCCTAGTTTAAGATAATTATAGAGAAGCCTCAGAGCAAAATATTTCATTTGTGATACCAGCGGAAGTGTCACAAAAAGCTTGCCAAAATAGTCATTTCTGATACAAAATTGAAAAAAAAAAAAAAAAAATAAGAGAGAAGAGCATCATCACCACTCACCAGAAGTGATGCATGACCTAGAATGTGCAGCTCACCTGCATGACCTCTCACATTAGGCGACCGTTGAAACATGTAGAAAAATGTAGGAAGTGAAATGCTGCGCACGGTGCTGGGACTTGTCAGCAGTGCCAACTACCAGGTGCATGCTCTGATCAAGTGCTCTTTAGAGGCTGCTAATAAAAAATTTATACAATGACCAGTCCTGCGGCTTTGCCAAGATTGCTTCAGTGGTGTACACTACTTAATAGTAGTGTACCCTTGCTCACAAACAAGGACTATTTCCTTCTGCTTGGCAACACACTGTGATGACAAATCAATGGAATAGCCAATAGCATTACACGTACTATTTATAATTTCTATGATATTTATCACCATCAGACGTGTTGTAGAGCTCCTTTAAGTGACAGATGTTTTGTGTATGACATCACAAAGCCATGCTGAAGCCCTATCAGTCCATTTTGTTGTCCAGTCTCACCTATGTACTGTTTGCTACAAGCGGCACATTCTATACAGTAGACTATGTTCCTTGATGTACAAGTGAAACTCAAAGTCATTTTGTGTGAGTAATTTGATGTTGTACTTTTTCACTGTAGTAGTAGATTCAATATGTTTGCATGTAGAGCACTTGGGGTGCCCACAGGGACTGGATGCTAACTTCATCTTTGTCCTTCTCTGCAGGTGGGGCGTATCTTATACAAATGACGGAAGTGTTTTGGGAAAGTCACCAAGCAAGTGATTAAGGAATGTGGAGATGCACTCTGTCGGGGTGTTGTTGTTTGATACTGTTGTGTCCATTATTAGTTCGGGTTTCAGTCTTCGGATGCGAACGGTTGCAGCCGCATAGTGGGAGTGTCCAAAACTACACGTGAACGTTCTCTACTGTGTCGATGGGTGGCGCCACATCCCTGGCAAGACCTGGTGTGGGACAGTCACGTGAAGAGTGTGTTTGCGCCAGGTGATGTGTGGTCGCCATCTCTCTGACAAGGCTACGTTCATTTTGTGTATTACGTGCGGAATAAGGTAATTTCCAGTACATAACATTGGTGACAAGGTGGATCACCCGTGGCAGGGAAGCCCAGAGGGAATAGTGGAGCATCCAGTGAGTCATGGCTGAGCGCCAGCATGATTTTTCTGCACATTTGGAGCAGTTTACTGGCTCCAACTGGGCATCGTGGTTCGGCTGGCTACAATTTTTCTCCGAGGCCAACGATGTGACTCACCCTGTCAAGCAACGAGCACCTTTGCTTACATTGTGCGGTGCTCAAATTTACGACGTGGTTTGTGCGCTGCTTCAACCGAAGACGCCCGACCAAGTGAGCTATGCCGAGATCGTGGCCGCACTTCAGGCACACTACGACCCTCGTCCGTCCGAAGTCTACAAAGGCGATGTTCCAAAGGCGAGATCAGCTTCAGGTGAGTCAGTAAAAGACTACGTTGCCACTCTATGCAAGTTGGCTATGAGCTACAATTTCGGCACGCTGCTGACGGCAACAACAGCCACAGCGACACCAGTTGAGGGAAGGGCATGACCAACACTGCAGGGAGCTATGGGCTGCAATCCAACGCTTCTGCCATTAGATGTCATGTTGCACGATAGCTTTGTGTGTGGTCTTCACGACCAGAATCTTCGACAGTGACCTTTTGCAAGGCTTATGATTTCGCCATTCGAGCGGAAAGCGCCGTCCAGCAGCAACGACAGATAAAAGCTGATCCCGTAGAAGTCAACAAGGCGGCAACGGACGCCGGTGATAGTGCTTCGATCTCGAAGACGCATTCTCACCAAGGGCAACGCTGCTGGTGTTGCGACGGTCCGCACAGTCCCAAGATGTGTAAGTTCAGCACAACTATTTGCAATTACTGCTGGAAACAAGGGCACATAGCCAACGCTTCTATTTCGAGGAAGAAGGCTGAGAAAAAGACATACCAGCGCAGCATCTCCTTAGAAACTTCACGGACTGGGGATGTGACTAACGAAACCAAACATGAGGTTTCAACATTGCATGACCTCTGTGCAGTGGCAGATGGATTCAGTGCCCCAAAGTTTACTCACACGCTTACAGTGCACGGCAAACCTGTGACTTTTGAGGTCGACTCCGGTGCAGCATGCATCATGGTTAGCAGAGACACATTTCAAACCGTATGGCATACACACCCACCCTCTCTGAGGCAGGACGACATACATCTGCGCACCTGGTCAGGTCAGTAACTGCAGGTTGTCGGAACAGCGACAGTAATGGTTCGTCACAAGAACACAGCTTGCAAGCTACCACTTCTCGTTGTCGAGGGCACTGGATGCAGCTTGTTGGGACGCAATTGGTTCGACAGGCTGGGCATCAAGCTTCACGGCAATCACCACACAACAGAGGAAGGCAATTTGACCGAGATGCTCCAGAAGCATGAAGACATTTTTCGTGAAGACACCACAGGACACACGGGTGCGTCAGTAAATCTGGAACTGAAGGAGGGGGCAAGCCCCATGTTGTTGAAGGCACGGCCTGTGCCCTTTGCCATGCGCGCATCACCAGAGGTGCAGATTGACAAGTACGTAGAAGACGGTATTTGGGAGCGGGTGCAACACTCAGACTGGGCTACACCGCTAGTATGGGTGTGGAAAAACGACGGAAGCTCGCGCGCCTGCAGTGACTACCGCTGTACAGTAAATGAGGCTGCAAAAAAGGCTTCATACCCCCTGCCCACAACAGAGGAAGTGTTTAGCACTTTGAAAGGTGGCCGGGTTTTCAGCACTTTGGACTTGGCTCAAGCTTACACTCGGCTTCGTGTGACTCCAGCGACAGCACAGATTCTCATAGTAAACACTACAAAAGGGCTGTACAAGGTAAACAGGCTTCCATTTGGTGTTTCAGCCGCCCCAGCAATTTTCCAGCGGTTTATGGATACCACCTTGAGCGGATTGTCGGGAGTTTGTGTTTACCTGGACGATATCATTGTGAGTGAAGCAACAGCAAAACAGCACAAGGATCACCCAGCGTCAGTTCTCCAGCGGCTGGCTCAGGCAAACCTTCGATTGTGCAAATCCAAGTGTCGGTTTGGTGTAGCGGAGGTTAAATTCCTGGGTCACAAGATTCAATCAGCAGGGATTCACACATCTGGGGAAAAAGTGGAAGCTATCGTGAAGGCACCAGCGCCCACAAGTAGGCAGACACTGTAGTCATTTTTAGGCATGTTGGCCTTCTATGATCGCTTTCTGGAGCGCCGTGCTACAGTGGCAGCAACCCTGTATGAACTTCTGGCAAAGCACAAGACTTGGAAGTGGGAGCCACGGCATCAAAAAGCATTTGATGAGCTCAAACAGTGCTTGTTGTCGAGGACTGTCCTGTCACACTATGACAAAAACAAGCCCCTCTTGATTTCATGTGATGCTTCACCTTATGGTGTAGGTGCCGTGCTTACTCAGCTGGACAGCCAAGGCATAGAGGCCCCAATCGCATTTGCATCCCGGACATTGAGTGCTGCCGAACGTAACTATTCACAACTTGACCATGAAGGACTCGCTGTAGTTTTTGCAGTTACCCACTTCCACAAGTACATTTTTGGTCAAGAAGTCACGTTCGTGACTGACCACCAGCCGTTACTGGGGATTCACGAACCACGGAAGCCGGTACCGGAAATGGTTTCGCCCCGAATAAAAAAAATAATTCCCAGTACATAACAGATACTATCGGGCTCCCTGGGATATTAGCAGTATATAGTTCAGTGGATAAAATTGTATTAATTCTTGGAAGGAGGTAGAAGCACCCGGCAGTTTTGTTGCTTGCTTTAAGAATTTTGTGTTCTAACAGTGTTATCAATTCATCAACCAAAAGTGATTTGAGCCTATTGGTAATTGTCAGTGTATAGGATGATGTTGAATTGTTATTTAGCTCATGGTAATGTTCTGGGTTGTTTAGTTGTCAGTGAGCCTCTTGTTTGTACTTTTCTACTGTCCAAATAACTATACTTCCACCCTTATCTGCTTCCTTAATAACAATGTCATTCTGGTAACTAAGATTTGAAATGATACGACTCTCCAACGCAGTTATGCTTTTAGGTCGCTTAGGTGTCTTGGATTACCTTATAATTTCTTTACTGACAGCTTTAATATATAAGTCAAGCTCTATGGGTTGTTCTGGTTCGGGAGTCCAAGTCGATTAGGCTCTAAGTGATGTTGCCCCGCATCTGGTGTGTTGTTGTCTATGAAAAAGCATTTGATACGCATTCATCAGGAAAATTCTCACAGGTCCTTGTGAAACTCGAATTCATTTATTGTGTTGTTCGTAGGACAAAAGTTTAGGCCCTTTCTGAGCACACCTATTTCTTCTTAATGTTTTTGAAATGTCTACGACATTAGACTGGTTGAATTTTGTGGAGGCTTTCACCACATGTGGTATTTATAGATTCGAGGTCCTTCTTGTTGGCGTGAGGTGGCTGTTTTTCTGGAAGGTTGTTTTTTTTATTAAAGCTTGCTTTTCTTCTTTTGTTTTTGAACTAATTTTCCAAACTGTTTTTGTGGTAATGCTCTAAACCTTTCTTCTCAACCGGTGTCAGAGCTATGTTCTGAAGTCTGTGGTTAAAACATTCCAGTTGTTCTTCGCATTCCTTGAAGATATTCAAAAGTGACAGTGAGCCACTGTTTAACGTTGTTTGCTAGTTTGCACGATGGTATGTTCCTAGAGCAGGTATAGCCTTCAGTGTTAGTCCTTTAGGGATTATATTGTTCCATGTGCAGACTGTGTATGTTTTCAGATGGGAGGTGCAGCTCGCATGTTTTTTTATAAGTTTTCTAGCCTGTAGGAATTCGGTGCTTCGTGACAGAGAAGAATTATTAACTTGCGATGGCTGTCATTCATCTTTTTTTTGTTTGACTCTGTGCGTGTGCAGGCAGGCGTGTGGGTGTCTGTGCGAACGCTTCGGTAGCGGATTTTCAGCTGTCTGTTACAGTTGTGCCTTTTTGCACTGCTGTTGACACTGTTTTTGGAGTAGTGTGTGCTGTGGCTCGTTTGACTTTCCGCTGTCTGTGTTTCGAGCATTCCTGAGGTGACCGTTCCACTTGTGTTGTTCGGGGTGGCACGGTTGGCAGAGTCGGTGGGGGTGGTCTCTGAGGTAGATTTAACCAGTGCTTTTCTGTACTTGTCGTTAACAAAGGATTTCGTGTGTTAAGAAAACAGCTGTATTCCTCTGCGGTTTAGGTGGAAGCCGTCCCAAGCTAGGTGTTTGTGCAGTGTTTCATGTATTTCTGTATGATGCACTGTGTCAATGTTCTTGTGGAAGTGCTCCAAGGTGAAAATTTACGAGTCGAGTTTGTTGGTCACCTCATTGTGCTTTATGAATGTGTTAGTTCGGTGGATTAGTGGGCCATGTTTGTTTTGAGGGCGGGGAGCAACAGTTGCTACGGTTATATGTGTGTTTGGGCGAGCGGCTTGAATTGTTCGTATTACGTCATTCACAGACTTCATTGTTTCTGTGGCGCTCTGTGTGTTGAGGGTGTTTTGCCTATATCGATAATGAAGTGTGTGATGTCAACTGGTGTATCACAAACTAGTGGGAGAATATCTGACGGTTGCGCCTAACTCAGGTATCTTAGGTATGTACGGTGCGTGTAGGCCTCGTGGATCGTGTTCCTTCAGGTATCTGTACCGACTGTCTGAACTTTTGTCCCATGAAAAACACAATAAATGAATTAGAACTTCACAAGGATTTTTCAGAATTTCCCCGATGAATGCGCATCCCACACTTCCTCGCAGACAACAACATACCAGACACCGGGACGACACCACTTAGAGCCCACTCAACTTGGACGCCCGAACCAGAACAAGCAATAGAACTTGACCTATATATTAGAACTGTCAGTAAAGAAATTATAAGCTAATCCAAGACACCTAAGCGACCTAAAAGCATGACTGCATTGGAGTCATATCATTTCAAATCTTAGTTGCCAGAATAACATTGTTATTAAGGAAGCAGATAAGGGTGGAAGTATAGTTATTTGGACAGTAGAAAAGTACAAACACGAGGCTTACAGACAACTAGGCAACCCAGAACATTACCATAAGCTACATAATGATCCAACATTATCCTATACACTGACAATTACCAACAGGCTGAAATCACTTTTGGCTGATGAACTGATAACACTGTCAGAACAAAACTGCCGGGCACTTCTACCTCCTAAAAAAATTCATAAAATTCCATCCACTGAACTATACACTGCTAATATCCCAGGGTGCCCGATAGTGTATCAGAGTGTATCTGGCAGAGTGTATCTCCACATTCCTTAATCACTTGCTCGGTGAGTTTCCTAAAACACTTCTGTGATTTGTACAAGATATGCTAGACCTGCAGAGAATTATGGAGCACATTAATACTGAAGGCCCACTACCCCAAGACATATTCTCGCAACACTAGATGTCACGGCCCTGTACACCAACATTCCTATCCCCGATTGCTTATCTTTGATAAAAGAAACAAAGTCTACTTGTCTCTCCTTGATTTATTTCTAACACACAACTACTTCGAATTTGAGGCGAGTTACTACCTACAAATACATGGGACAAGTATGGGTATGCCTTTTGCACCAAGATATGCAAACATATTTATGGGGATTATAGAAACAGATTCCCAATCGCACTGCACAGACAAGCCCCACACATACCTACGATACATAGACGACATACTCATAATATGGGGACACGGTCAAGATAGTCTAGATAAATGCATAGCATTTCTAAATTATCTTCAGCAAACAATAAAATTGACATCAGAATATTCAATGGAGCACATAAACTTGCACATCAAGCAACATAGTCTACTGTCTAAAATGTGCTGTTTGTAGCATACATAGGTGAGACTGGGCAATAAATTAGTACAAGACTCAACAGTCATCGCGCAGATACAAAACACAATTTACCTAAAGCAGTAGCCAGGCACTACAATGAACATGGTCCATATATACGACAAAGCAACGCTCTATACTCTACAAATAAATTTCCATTCACCTCGCAAGAGGAAGTATACGGAATCATACCTCGTACACAAGTTTAAATGCCTACACCCGACAGGAATCAATTTGGCACGTGGCAACTTAGAATTGCTAGAAGCTGTAACTTAAATCTGAAATTCTCACATCAACCAAGGCCCAAGACACATTATGCCACCAGCTAACCTTAATTCTTAACCTCACCTATTCCTCCATTTTCAATTTTTCTCTGCCTACTACTCAATTTAATATACTCTTCCAAGTTTTTGCGCATATATCAACTGTAGGACCCCTTTTTTTTAACATACACCTGCCCCCTCCCACTTTTACTGATGTCACCCTCCTATTTGTTTTTCAGTTTCGGTTCCCCCCCCCCCCGTCCTTTTTTTTGTCTGTTTTATTGTATCTTTTTGAAACACTCTCACCAACACATTCCAATGTCCCAGATGCTAGGATACCTTTTTCAGCACTTCAGCCACATAGGGTGTCGCGACTTCCGTACACCGCTGTGACGACACCTACATTGAGCAACTGAGGCTAACGTCCCTTGAAAGGCCAAGCCGCTGCCTTCCAGCTACCCCTTTCATTGCACCCAAGACTCCCTGTCACCATCATAACTCCTTGAAAATTATCTGGCACATTGTTGCTACACTACTCAAGTCATTCTTTCAAGTGATGTCTTTTTGTTACTCACGCACTGATCGGCTGACCAGCTCTTCTAAAGCCACAAAAGCATGCCACCAATGATACCCCCGAATGTCCCTCACCTCTCACTCCCCCAACATACTCCTATGCCTGTATTTTTCTTTTGTTTTTTATTCTTTGTTTTTCCCTCTTGGTCATTTTTTGTTCTTCCCGCCTTTCCACACTTGACTCCTCATCTTAGAAACCATGCTTACAGACCTCAGGCGACAGCGCTCATTTACTTTGCAGTCTCTCCCTTTACAGCCAGATGCCACCGACAACAACTGCACGTGCCATTACTCTACTACCCCGTTAAAGCTAGCATGCGAAGGATGACAAGGCCGCCTTTGATGAAGATAGGTCCTCCTATCAAAACATTGGCCCACTTTTCTGAGGCACCTTATCCCTGTTTACAACCTTTATACCACAATGTGCTGCTCCATCTGTCAGCCCCATTCTTGATTTTGGATTTAGTATTACATTGTAATACTGACAATACAAAAAAAAACAATTGTCAGAGCTGAAAAATGCATATCTCACGTGTCATGTCATTGCCTCAACCCCACATAACAATGTGCAACAATGTAAATAAAGGATAACAGTTTTTGCAATAAATATTAGGACACTGTGAAGCACATACTATGTATAAAGGACATGGTCTTGCCTCACAAATAGCGCTTCAATCCGCAAAAGGTCCCTGTATAGCTCCTTTGGGGGGCAATGTGTAATGGCTGCAATCACCTCTAATAGAAAAAGGAAAATTTTAGGGAGCGAGTGTTGCACAATGGTGGAATACTTCATATCATAAACTCTCCTCAATGCGACCGTCCAGTACCGGTCACAACTGTCTTGCACAATGGCCGCAAACTCTGGCTCCCTTTGGCACAACTCAGCCCAACCTCCGAGAGATGCGACACCATCACTGGCACGGGTGAGATATGTCACATCCTGGTCAAGAAATGATTCCTCCAATATTACCCTCAGCCCTGAAGAAACTGCCACCCTTTCAGAGAAGAAACGTATGGCTGGTGAAATCGCAAAGCTAGTTGCAGGCACGCTTTTAAAGGCAAGTTCCCTCTCATGCATCTCCCGAAATGACTTCTGCAGACCCTCCCTTAGCGCCTTTGTGACCATGCAACGGTCACCTGGAATGCTGTCAGGATGACGAAACAAGACACCCACGTCCCTGATGTCATCGAGATCCTCAGGCTCGAAGATGTAGCAGCTCGAACGCAGCAAAAGGACCCTGGAGCGCATGTGTTTCTCCCAGCGTGCCCACACAAACAGGTTTGCTCCGGGATGGCGGCTGGCCAACTCTTCGGTGGCTTGTGACAGCCGTTTCTCCCTGCTGCCATTTAGCCCGAAAGTAAGCTTCAGTGACAGTAGCAGGAGAGCCGCAGCTCTGACTTCGCAGACGGGAGAGAAAAGGGGCACGGAGCGTGCTGTTCGTGCGGGAGGCGCGTCCCAGCGAGTTACCATGTCGGGATGGGTGCGAAGAACTTGCTCGCAGACGTTCACGAACTCCAGAGGGAGGTTGAGGTCCGCCACGAGGCGCATGACGATCGGTAGGAGTGGCGGCTGTTTCAGCTCGTGCCGGACTCCGAGGAAGTGCGCCAAATGGGCCGCCTGCACTGCAAGCTCGTCAATCGTGGGCATCGCCAGTCTCACGAAAGTTCGCCACTGTTGTCCCCACAGCTTGGCGTCCTCGGGCAGGAACTTCACAACATGCAGGTACGGCAGGTGCCCGTCCCGGGCCCACCTCAAGATATCAGTCAGCAATATGGGATCTCCCGTAATCAAAACGCCTAAATAGAGAACGCACAAAAGCCGCTGGAGAGTTATCACGGTCACCTCAGTTTCCCGGCCGACTTTCTTGTCGTGCACGTTGACGCCACGGCTGGACACGTGGTCGAGATACTCCTTGGCGGCTGTCGACCTAAAGTCCTCCCACTCGTCGTCGGAGACCTGTTCTCCATCCGTAGCTGTGGCGGCCTCTTCTTCTAAGATGTCCTCGCACTCCGAGTCGTGGTTGTGCGCTCGAGAGACCGCGCAGCGGTTCCTCAGCTGCTTGCGACGGCGAGACGAGCGCGGCGTGAGTCGCGTCCGCACACCCGAGCCGAACAGCGCTTTCTGCAGTTTCTTACGCTTGCGTTCGTTCGTTTCGGAAGTCGCGAGAAGCTCTTCGACAGTTCGCAAGTCGCTCCATCGGTTCGCGACGCCGAGGCGGGGCGTTCGCTCGTCGTCCTCGACGCGACTCACGGCTTCTAGCTTGACGAGGTAGTCCATCCACAGCCGACACACGACCCCGCGGATCTCGGGAGAAGCGCCCAGCGATACCAGCGCGTCGACTTGGCGCACGAGAATCATGTTGAACAGTTCGTTCGTCTGGTAGTGGCGCTTGCTCTCCTGCGGCTTGTCGCCCATCTCCTTGCGCGACTGCCGCGGAGAGGCGCGACCGACGTGCGGAGGTGGTGCGGCACCTTCATCGTCCACTTGTTCGACGCGCACCTCTTGGCTTTGGGTGTTGCACTCGGAGCAGTAGTAGAGGCCCGAGACTTCTTCGAAGTCCTCGCCGCCACAGGACGCGCACACAACCATCGCAGCACTACTGACAGGCAGTTAATCACGGTGACACAGGGCGAGACTCGCCGAGGCCCATGTATGAATCGGCAAACAGCACGGTGAAGTCCCTCGCCGATGCACAGCGCACAATCACATCACAACACATTGCCAAGCCGAGCGTCGATCCGTAACAGTGCGCACTGACTAGTGTGACTAGGCTTCAAACTAGTAAATAAATGCACCACTTGACATAACAACAAGACTTATTACAGCCAAGCTTCCCGCTGCAACACACGTGCAAGCAACAAGCGCACAATGAAACGCACAGACACATGATAGGCTATGGATTGACTCGACTTTCACAAAGCTTTCTAAATTACTGCGTTTATGTTTAAACATTTAAACAAAATTTAAACTATACTACAGCAATTTTCTCAGAAAATTTTTTTGAAATCTTCTTGTTACGAACTGCTTGACACAAAAAAAAAAAAAAATGGGGTAACATAGCAATGGTGACGTTGATTGGGGCGTAAAACATGACCTCCGAGATGAACTCTTGTTACTGTGGGACAGGTGTCACTGTGGTTTCAAAATGAGTAAGGTCCCTAAATTTGGGAGGATGTACAAGCCAGTTTTGGTCATTACCTATAAGCTGTGTGCAAAACGTACTGACCATGATGTTTTTCTATCTCCAGCAATCGTCTTTGGTGCTAGCAGGACTCAAAAACATGGCCTTCGAGACTGGCTTCTATCACTCGTTACTACGCAGAAACCTGGCGCTGTTGTATGCATGGGAATGCTCATATAGCTTCTCGCTATATTAATCTTACTATACTAATATAGTGAGAAACTCTATGGCAATGCCCATATATGGTAACTTCAGATTTGCATCGTTTTCGGAGAGCCAGGACACCTTGAAGACGTGCCTGGCTAGCACCATTCTGTCTGTCAAAATAAGAGTTTCTCACTATATTAGATATCGTGAGAAACTCTATGTCTACACCCTACCTAGACTAGCTACATGCGTGTAGCTAGTCTAGGAAGTCACCATTTCTTTTAAATGGTATAGAAAACGTTTAGCTGCACCTACCTACACGAAGCATGAAAACCACTGTTTCGATGAGCGTAGGTATCAGATGCCAAAGAAACAGGCTGGCCGTTAAAGCCGTTAAATCCGTTAAAGAAAGGCCGCAAAACACGAGTTTCTTTCAGTCTTGCATTTTTTTTTGTTCAACAGTGTTTCTTTAAACTGCACGCAGGTTATACCTCATGTGAGAGGTTGCTATATGTGCCATGGTCAACAAATTCCCACTTACGTCCACGTGAATATAGACCATAGTGCGCCACGAATGCATTGGGTATGTCCCGCTCTTCAATGAACCTCTTCCACGCCAATATTAACTTAAGTCTCTGTGTACGTTGCAACAGAACCTTGCAATGTTTAACACCCGAACCCTCTCGAGTAAAGACAGCCTAGCAGGACTCTGAGAAACTATCAGGCGTTTTTGGGGGGATATATAATTGGCCTTAGTGAGGTTAGAACTGGTGAGGCTTATACAGTGCTGACAAATTGCCACGTCCTCTGCTATAGAGGACTACTAGATAAGAAGCAGTTGGGAGTAGGATTCCTAATCCATAAGGACATAGCGGGCAACATTGACGAATTCTACAGCATTAATGAGAGGGTAGCAGTAGTCGTAATAAGGCTGAATAGGAGGTATAGAATTAAGGTAGTACAAGCCTACGCTCCAACCTCCAGTCACGATGATGAAGAAATAGAACAGTTTTATAAAGATATTGAATTAGCGATGCGAAAAGTGCAAACTCAGTATACTGCAGTCATGGGCGACTTCGATGCAAATGTGGGGGGAAAGCAGATTGGTGAACAAGCAATTGGCAACTCCGACGCGGATTCTAGGAACACTCGAGGAGAGATGTACTGGCAGAATTCGCAGAAACGAATAAGCTGCAAGTAAGGAATATCTTCTTCAGGAAGCGTTGGAACAAAAAGTGTTCTTGGAAAAGCCCTAATGGTGAAACAAGAAATGAAATTGATTTCATACTTTCCGCAGATCCCAGCATAGTGCAGGATTAGAAGTGTTAGGTAGGGTAAAGTGCAGTGATCATAGGTGAGTAAGGGCTAGAATTCACCTCAATTTGAAGAGAGAAAGTGTAATATTGGTCAAGAAGAAACAGGCCAACCTATCCGCAGTAAGGGTAAAAGCATAGCAATTCACTCTTGTACTTGCAAATAAATATGCAGCCTTAGAACAGAGAGATGAAGATGACATAGAGGCAATGAATGAAACCGTAACGAGGCTGGCTTCAGAAGCAGCAACTGAAATGGGAGGTAAGGCCCCAAGACAACTAATAGGTAAGCTCTCCCAAGTAACAAAGGATCTAATAAAGAAACGACAAAGAATGAAAGTGTCCCACTCATGAGATCAGATAGAATTCGTGGAACTGTCAAAACTAATAAAGAAGGAGAAAACAAGAGATGTTCGAAATTATAACATGAGAATGACTGAGGAAGCAGTGAAAAATGGGTGCCGCCTGAAAACAGTGAGAAGGAAACTAAGCATCGGACAAACCAGGATGTATGCACTGAAAGATAGGCTAATATGATCAGCAATCTCGAATATATAGTAAAAGCAGCGGAATAATCTGTACTGACCTGTACAGTACCCAAAGAAGCCGCGATACCTCTATTCAAAGTAGTAATGAACAGGTTACAGAGGCTCCTTCTATAACTAGCGATGAAGTTAGAAGGGCCTTGCAAGACATGAAATAGGGAAAGGCGGCAGGAGAAGATGGACTACCAGTCGATTTAATCGAAGATGGTGGAGACATAATGCTTGAAAAACTAGCGGCCTTTTATACGAATTGTCTATCGACTTCAAGTGTCCCAGAGAACTGGAAGAATGCCAACATTATACCAGTCCACAGAAAGGGAGACGAGAAAGGGAGAATTCAATAAGGCCAATTAGCTTACTTCCGATATTATATAAAATATTCACCAAGATAATCTCCAACAGAATAAGGGCAACACTGGACTTGAGTCAACCAAGAGAACAGGCAGGTTTCAGGAAGGGATACTCTACAATGGATCACATCCATGTCATCAACCAGCTAAATGAGAAATCTGCAGAGTTCAATCAACCTCTCTAAATGGCTTTCATAGATTACGAAAATGCATTTGATTCAGTCGAGATACCAGCAGTCATAGAGGCATCACGTGTCTTCGAAAGTATCTAAACGTTCTTTCAACACTGATAGCAGCCGCAAAAGCAACGTTAGCAATAAGTAAATCTAGCGCAATCGTTTTTTTTTTTTAACCTAAGTATCCCACGTTACTTCATAATGTGAGTTATATAAAAGGGGCGACCAGCAAGCTAGGCGGAAAATCTACTGGAGATGAGAGGTGTTAAGTGCAGAAGGAAGGCATTTCTATGTTAGATATCGTAAACAATATTGTCGCAGTTCGCTTTAACACGGTGTCATTGTGTGTTGTTTCGATGTGCAATCCTGCCCAATTCTCACTCCTAGCGATGAGTGATGACCGTAAGTGACAAGAATAAGGGGAACCGAGGGACTCGATTTTTTCGTACAACCACATTTAGATATACTACGCTCATGTATCCTTCTTTCTTTCTTTTCTTTTTTTGTAACTGTAGCATCTTTTTCATGCTTTTTCATTAACAACACCTTCGTGTTTACCTTTTTCTTAAGTTACTGGAATTACTTATTTAATCATTAACCCAAATCATGTGAAGTAGCATATCAGGCATTTCATCAAGTCAATATCTCCAGCTATATTGAAAATCGTCGTCACTGTCAGAACTGAATGGAGTTTTGCTTCACCTTTGTGTGCGACAAAGGCGCCTTTAAATTTTTTTTCCTTTTTTTTTTCTTCCCCCGAACACATGCCTTAAATCAAGTTGCATATAAAAATAACTCCATTCTGGATTCGGTTTTTCGAGGTGAGTACTTTTCCTTCGCCTCATTTCCGCTATTTTCGTGAATAGGCCTCCTTGCATTTATTTATTTTTATTTATTCTCACGTTCTTTACTGCTTATTTGCTGTTTTTGTTTTCCTGTTATTTGATATTTTACCCCAACCGCCTGAAGTACCGACTCTAGGGCTTGGCTAGCATCCCCAGCTATTAAAACACACCTTTGCAATTCTATTAGGCGTACAAAAATGTGACAGCATAGACCTTTTTCTAAAGCCTGCTACCCGAAAATCCCAACTAGATTTCTTAGAAAACAAATTTCAAAAAGAAGGGAAAAGCATTGTACGCACCAACATGTTTCAAGAACAGTGTCGCCACGGGCACCATCCCCGGTAGCACAGTGGGACAGTCGACCATCAAACCGAAATGGAGGGGAGTCTACATACAAGTTATTCCGGGTGTAGACCCTTCTCACGGCGATCCCACGGGCGCCACCATGTTTGATCACGTGATGACACGTCCATTGCTTAATTGCCTCCGCTGCCCCCGCCGCCTCCATGTTTAAACGGATGCCAGTGCGACTCAGCAGACTTCTGTTTCAGAGAGTATTGTCGACGGGGATCGGGTGGACGACAAGGACCTTCGACCCCAGCTTCAGAGGACGCGCTTTCGAAGTTCATTACGCCCCGTCCAAACGGCGCGGGCAGCGTGTGCGGTGCTCGTGCCATAAGCGGCGCCAAAGAATGCATTCCAAGCTGTCCAAACTTCCCGATCCTGAATAAGAACAGGATCAGTGTCTGTTGCTCTTCAGTATTCATTTGCCAATCTCTTTCAATCATCGGCTCATCGGGTTTCTCACTCACTAACGTTTCAATCAATCAATCAATCAATCAATCAATCAATCAATCAATCAATCAATCAATCAATCAATCAATCAATCAATCAATCAATCAATCAATCAATCAATCAAACTTTATTTTCATGAACAAGAAAATGTATAAAACGATTATTTGGACCGATAGTTGCTCGATAGCGATAGTGCGAAAGTGGCTAGTGGCCGTTCCAATACAACACACAAGTAAATAAGCGCAGATAAGCTAAGAGGAAAAAAAAAGGAACTCACGCGAAAATTAACTAAATAAAATTTAAATAAAGCTTATATGCATACATACATACATATGCACGCGTATAGCTAGGTGTACAGTTATCATATACACATACATATTTTTAACATGCAATGAACATAAACTCAAACCATTTTTTCCCAACAAACACGCAAGTTCACAGATACTGGGTAGACAGGAAGAAAATGGCTTGCTTGTCTGGCGGAAATTACATGCAGTTTTTATCTCAAGGGGTTTCATGTTCGAGATTTTAGTTCCATTACATTCTATTAGTCCTTCGCCATAAAGCTTACGGCATTTGGGCAGGTTAAAGTCGCGATTTGAAGCATGTCGCGTATGACGTGAGTAGGAACGGAAAAATGATCAACAGCAAGAGGCGAGTTTCTATGAGTTATGTCATAGATCGGAACAGCAATCTTGTAGTCGCGCAACATCGGAACTGAAAGAACGCGTTGTGATTGGGAAATGTTACCTATAGTTGAACGTGGCTTACGACTCTCAATATTCGTTTTTGGAGTCGTTCTAGAGGTTTTAGATAACTAGTGTACGTCACACGCCATGAATCGAGGCGGTAACTTACGTGACAGTGACATAATGAAAAATACAGTGCACGATAGTACAGCTTGTTGAAAATATTGGCGAGCTTTTATCAGAGTACAGCCGCCATATGCTACCTTTGCTCATAGATTCTGTGCTTGCTCATGCCAATGTAAATTCTCATTAAAAATGACCCCTAAGTATTTGAAAGAAGGAAGTGCAGAGCAGAGCAATGGCTCATACCCACGTAAGGCAGAGGCTACAAGCAGTGGGTCATTCCCCCGTAAGGAAGGAAAAACGGGTTTTTGTTTGAATTCCCGCATAAAAAATTATGTTTTCTCTTATATTCAGATTACTTTCTCGTATATTCAAATTACAATCCAACGCTATCGTGTCCGTAGGTTGTTTGTAGCCTGGACTTTGAGATTTTTCTGGCGCATTCTAATTTGATAAATTCAGTTAGCTCAGTAACGCCTATGCGCCAAGTGGAGGGCCTGCGTGGTTGTGGTTGGGTATTGCTTCTAATCGCGGAGGTTCCGGCCCCCGTCCCCGGCACACAGGCCTTGGGGACGGGGGCCGGAACCTCCGCGATTAGAAGCAAGCAAAGAGGTCTTGACTCTTCGCGGCTTCTTCCGCCAGGCGGATGGCGTGTTGCTGTGGAGTAGGGTCCTCGCTCCGCAGCAGGGCTTCCCAGGCCTCTCTACAATTTATGTTTGCTTTAGCCCCTGGTGAGCTAGCGCATTCCCAGATTATGTGATCGAGGGTCCCTCTCGCCCCACAGTGTTTGTACTCATCATTTTCTCTATCATGCATAACATGGTATGCCCAGACCGGGTTTACGAAGTTCCCAGCTTGCAGGCGCCGCCATGCGACTGCCTCTCTATTGTTTAGACTTTTATCCGGTGGTGGCACCAGTATCCTGCGTAGCCGATAATTTTCGACAATCTCCGTATAATTTTGCAGACGCTCGTCCATGTTCCGGCTGTCGGGTGGTTCCACAGCCACCCGGAAGTAGAGAGCTCGGGCTAACTCGTGGGCCGCCTCGTTGCCAGGAACGAACGTGTGTGCAGGGGTCCAAATTAGGCTAATTTTTCTGTTCAGCCGTCTACTGGCCAGAACCCTTGCCGCTTCCGGCGAGATCCTACCCTTTCCAAAATTCCAGATGGCCGTTTTGCTATCGCTAATTATGAAATTTGCTTCCGTTCCCACGCAAGCGAGCGCTATCGCAACTTCTTCAGCCGTTTCCGAGTTGCGGCTTCTAATGGTGGCGGCTGATACGGGGGCACCTCGGCCGTCGACCACCGAGGCGACCGCCGCACCCGACTTGCCACTTACCACGTCCACGTACGGAACCGACTTGCTGTCCATTGAATCAAAGCGTTTGATTAGTGCTTCTGCTCTCTTTTCCCTCCTCTCCGTGTTGAATATGGGATGCATGTTACGAGGAAGAGGGGGAATGATAACATTTTCTCGGCAGTCCAGCGGGATGTTTGTCTTGCCTCGTAGTCCGCTATCTGTTTGCAGGCCTACCATTTCGAGGATAGCTCTGCCCGTGGTAGTTCGGCTTAATCTTTTGAGCTGCGAAATTCTGACAGCCTCCGCTATTTCGTCCCCGGTATTGTGCACTCCCATAGAGAGGAGCTTTTCTGTGGAGGTGGTAATTGGTAAGCCTAAGGCCCTCTTTATGCACCGACGAATGAGCGAGTCGAGTTTCCTCCTCTCCTCTGACCTGATGTTTAAGAAAGGCGTGGCATAGCACACGCGGCTTATTACGTATGCTTGGGTTTAGTTTAAGCAAGCTTCTTTCCTTCAGGCCTCGTCCTTTCAGCGCGACCCTTCTAAATATGCCAAGTGCTTGTGTGGCAAATCCCTCCAGATTTTATCTGGCAAATCCCTCTAGATCATTATATCCGTTTTCTTGTATGAAAAGTGCCAAGATTCTGATTTTGTTTACCTTTGGGACTGGTTTCCCCTCTATTTTAATGTCAAATTCCCAGCTACGCTTGCACCGGAGAGACTTTGGGTTGCAGACGAATAACTCCGATTTTTGCGGAGAGCACGAGAGACCCCTACTGGCAGCATAGTCCACGACAGTGTCCGCCGCCGCCTGCAGGCGCTCCTCGATGCTCGCATCGCTCCCCTGGTTGGTCCAGAGGGTGATGTCATCCGCATACATACTGAAATTTATCCCCTGTATGCTTCTCAGAGCTTCGGGGAGGCCCCTCATCGCCACGTTGAAGAGGAACGGGGAAAGAACCGAGCCCTAGCTGCGGTGTACCCCTGCTTCCTAATTTCAGTGTTGGAGATTCAATATCTTGGAACTTCATGCAGGCAGTCCTGTCTTACAAAAAGTCCTTGACATAGTCGAATGTTCGCGCGCCTACCGCGATTTCTTGGAGACCGTGGAGTATCGCTTCATGTTTAACATTATCAAAAGCCTTTGTCAAGTCCAGGCCGATGATTACCTTGGCGTCTCTAGAACGTGAATCGATTATGTCATGTTTTAGTCGGAGCATCACGTCCTGCGTGCACAAGCCCGGTCGAAAGCCGATGATCTCGTGCGGCCACAGGTCGTTCTGCTCCATAAAGTGCTTCAGTCTGGTCTGGATTACGCGCTCCATCAATTTCTCCATGCATGAGGTTAGGGAAGTGGGTCTTAGATTTTCTAGTTTAGGGGGTTTGCCCGGCTTTGGAATTAGGATCACGTTTGCCATCTTCCACTGGCGTGGCAGGTGACCTTTAGTCCAAATTTCTTGCATGTACTCCGTCAGAGCGCTGATGGAGGCATCATCCAGATTTCTTAGAATTTTGTTAGTTATCCCGTCAGGGCCCGGGGCTGATTTGGTTTTTAGTCCCAATGTTACTGCCCTGACTTCCGCCTCCGTGATGGGTGCGTCGAGCTCCTCATTGGGAGCTCCGTCGTACTCCGGGAGGGGGGTGCTATGCGTATCGCCAATGTACATGGTGATTAGTTTGTCCATAAATTCCGCGTCTGTACCCTCATACGCGTGCCTGGCTTTTGACAATCTAATTCCCGATAGGGTTTTCGAATTGGTCGGATCTAATAGGTGTCTCAGCAGACCCCACGTTTTGGAAAGGCTCATCCCCTCTCCATCTCTTCGCACCTGCTGCACCAATTGTGTTCGCATAATTTGATCGCATAATTTTCAATTTCTTTGTTATGTCTAGCAATTCGCCTTCTAAGATTACGGTTCCATTTTTGCTTCTTTAGTCTGCGCTCCATACCACGTTTTGCCTCCCACATGTGAAGCAGTTTGCTATCGACTATTTCCGGGGCATCGTCCCCTTCAAGCGTCTTGGTTGCCTCTTCAACGTGACGCGCGATGACCTCCGTCCATTTCTCTATGTTTGTGATTTTCCCTATGGCAGCTTTCACTCGCTTCTCCCTTAATAATCCCCATTCGGTGATCCTCGGTTGACGAGCACGACGCGTCTTCACCCCTTTTTTAAGGATCGAGGCCAGAATGAAATGATCACTTCCGAAATTGAGCTCCGAGTTTTCCACTTCAGATCTGTCATATTTTTGGAGAAGGTCAGGTCAGGGGAGGTGTCTGCGCACACGCTGTATAGCAGTCCGACCAGGGTGGGTATACCCACCCTGGTCGGACTGCTAGGGTCCGTGTGTAGGGTGAGTCCTAGCTCGTGCGCGTCCTCCCATAGCTGCCTACCTTTTGGATCTTGTTTAGCGTAACCCCATCCCGGATGCGCTGCATTAAAGTCACCGACTATTAGCAAGGAATTAGTCCCGGCTGCCTGAATAGCTTTGCGAAAGAGGGCCCTGAATCGCACCTTTCTCTGCTGTGGAGTACTGTACAAGTTTAATAGGAACACGCTCGGTTCCTCTTTTCGTCCCGTAATAATTTCCAGAAGCACTGCCTCAATATCTCTCGAGTTGATTTCGTGCACGATTGCCGCAATATTCCTCTTAATCAACGTAGTGACGCGAGATTTCTCACCCCTGCCACTTGAAAAAGCTTGGTATCCCGAGAGTTGTGCTGCTTTGCCCGTCTCCTGCAGAGCTATAGCTAGCGGTTTCTCATCTAATAGCGTCAAGTACTGTTGCACTAACGCTCGCTTGCGCTGGAAGCCGCGACAATTCCACTGCCAGATTAAAGACTCACTTTGCGCGCCTCTGGCCATGTTGGAGCTGGTCGAGTTGTTCCTCCGCTTTTAGTTGCCATTCTCCGATGGCTACTAATTCTGCCCTTTGCTTTTGTACTTCACCCGTAAGGGCTTGGATCTGGCTTTGAGTCAGCTGTATTGCTCCCATAATTTGGGCCATGAAAGAATCAAATTTAGCTTCGATTTTGGCTTCTAATTGTTTCTCTAGTGCCACCAACGGATCAACGTCTTCCCCTTTGCGTTTCATTGGGGGTGGTCTAGCCGATTCGATAATCATATTTTCCTCCTCCGGTGCCGCACGCTGCATGGGAGTCGCAGACCGGGCCGGTTGGTTCCGATACCAATTTTGGTTGCGCGTTGTGGGTGGAGGGGGACCCCGTACACGCCTCTAATTTTGGTCTATGCAACTCTTGAGTGAGCTTATTAATGACCTCTTTAAGCTCCCCAACCTCTTTCCGTAATTTCTCGATCTCCTCATCTTTTTTATCTTTTGCCTGGGAAACCCCACTGCCAAAGCTTACATTGTTTCGGTCCCTACTCTGCTTCCGCTTCTTAGTCCATGGGTGCACCGGGTCCCTGGAGCTCGATCTCCCCCTTTGTCTGGATCCGGAGCGCCCCCTGGTGCGGGACCGCGAACGGCCACGCTGCTGGTGCCCTCCGGTGGTCTCCTCCAGCCTCGGAAAGAAGTCGGTTCTGACGCTAAAGTCCTCGTTTCCGCGCCTGACCTTGGAACGACCCCTGGAATTCACCTCGGCAGTCGCTCCGGCTTGCTGCTGCTGCTTCTGAAGTTGCTGCTGTAGCATGTTGGTCTTTCGTTCCCACTGCCTCTTCTTCACCTCGTAAGGAACACAGTAGAGTTCTCTACATTTTCTGTCACTGAGCGGGTGCCCTTTCCCGGCACAGTTGGCACTTGGGTTCACATAAATGGTCTTGTGGTGGTTGCTCCATGCCACAGCCACGGCACTTCACATTCGCGGGGTCCGGGCTGACGTCCTCGCGGTTTCTGAGCCGCCCGCAGGCGTTACAAACTTCGTACTTCTTGCGGTAGATTGCGCAGCGTTGCGCCACGGGCGTGTCTCACCCACCGCGGCACCTCTTTGTCTTCGAACAGTATTAAAACTGTCCTCGACGTTCTTCCGAGTCGTCGTACTCCCAGGACCGGAGGATTCCCGTAGATTTGCAACCTTTTCAAGATCTCTGCGTCCGAGAAGGACAAAGGGACTTCATGCACGACGCCTTTTCCGCAGTCCTCCGGCATAGCGACGTGCGTAGTCATTTCAGTTTTTTCCCCTTCGAACACGAGGAGCTTCAAGTCGGCGTATTTTCGCTTCCTTTCCGCGCTGACGGTACCGACGAGAGTGGAATGTTGCTTCACATTCATCAAGATGACGTCCTCTCTGGCGGCGTCTGGACTGACGCCAGCCGCCCTAAGTATTACGTCTGCCAAATACGCACTTCCGTATTTCATTAGACGTACGAGACCGCCGTGCGGCCTCATGACTACTATCTCGGCGCCGTCCGGAAGCCGGACAAATTGCCTTTCAACGGACTTAGCCGCCATCTTCCCCTCTGCGATCTTCTCGGCGGCTCGCTGCCGTTCCATATGGCGTGCCTCGTTGTTTACTAGGGGGGCCGCTTTTCCTTTCTTCTTTCTAACGTACCATTGCCCCGGCACGTTCAATTCTTCCGGATCGATCTCCGTACCTTCTACGGTCTCCATCATAGTCTTCGAGCTGAGCCTCCGCCGCCGCCGGTGGCTTCTCGTCGCTATGTCGAACCTTAGGCTTAGCTCACCATGCAGCGCGTCGAACACTTCAAAGTCTCAATATCGTGGGAAAACGAGGGCCCACCTTGGAAAAATTGATATCCTCGGTGTCCGTTCGTCGAGTGCTGTTGATTCCAGCTAGAAACCAAGACCGTCGAATCCAACTTGTGCTCGAGCGGCCGTTGTCGACGGAGCCCCGGATTACTTTTGCTGGCAGACAACGTCACCGATTCCGACACCGACACCGGCGGTCTTGTCCCGTGATAAGCGCGCGTTCACGCGCGAGGAGCACACCCTCCCAGAGATCGACCAACGTGAACAACGCCTAGGCGCCGCGCGTCCCGCCGTGGTAGCCAGGGCTACATCTAGCCGTCCAATTAAGCGAGGATGGTGCTTCGTGAACCCCCACCTAAGGCGCACGGATTCACCTTCAGCGCGCCAAAGGGCAGCAGCGCCGATTAAATAATCGACGTCATCGAAGAAACCGTAGGGACGGGAGGCCTTAAGACCCTCCAACACCAGGGAGGAGTGAAGTTCGTCGCGCTGTCGCGTCCGCAGCAGCCGCCATTTAAGCTATCGCCCCGGGGTTTTTTCATCTTGAATGGTGCCTAGGTCCCTGTCGCTCATGTCGAACCGCGAGTCTTCGACGTTTCCGCGTTCCCTGTGCCCCCCCCCCCTATGGTCCGTACGTGGGAGACGCCGCACTTACAGCCGTCTTGTCTCCGTATGGAAAAGTTCTTGCAATTCAGGAACCGCAGTTCAAAGGCAGACCGAAAGTCGGCACCGGCGTAAGAGTCATTCGCGTGGAAATGGCGAAATCCGTGCCAAATTTTACGTCGATCCAAGGCCCCTGCATCATGTTCGACTACCGAGGAATCAGGAAGGTGGGCTCAAGGTGTGGGATAAAGGGCCACTTCGGGAACGTATGCGAAAGGAACGTATCTTCCTTGGAGGCTTCAGACAGTTCGGAAGACTAGCAGTTGCCGCCGCTCCCCTCTTCTGAGAATAGCACTACCGAAGCCAGCGCAACTGAAACAAACTCAAGCGACGCGATCTCTCCTCCAGAACACGGAATCAACCAGTCAGCAGACTTCACAGCGCACGAAGCCGACATCCCAGCCAACCAGTTCACCGACAGGCCGCGTCCTCCGGTAGGCCGAGACGCCGACACTTGGCACCGTGCGAGGTACGGCACTGGCCCAAGCCAGCGGATGCCGTACGCCCCGAACAACGGACTTGTAAAGAACCCAGTAAATCAAGTTGCCGACCTTCTCCTTAAGGCAAAAGCAATGGACAGTGCTAAACAAGAGATAAAGAGAGCACGCGAAGCAGGAAAAGACACGAGCAGTTCGCGGAGAGTAAATCGAAAGTTCCCAAAAAGTTCCGCGCATCGCCAGTTGGTGGCGTTTTTCGTTTGCATCATTGCAATGGACCATTTCCGGTCTCTGAATGTTCAGGGGTTCCGGTCCTTCGACAAACTGGGAGAGGTGTTGCACTTCGCGCGAGCGCGGGGCGTCGACGTGCTCTCCTTGCAAGGGTGCACTTTCAAACTTTACGACCCATTCTTCTGATCAAGCAGTCTTCTCCCTGACAAGCGCCGTCTTGTGGCGCGGGAGTAAGTGTTCTTAAACCCTCAGTTCAAACTCACTATCAGTGCTTCCTAAGTAACATTGCTGTTCTCTGCTGTTTTGTTTGCTTTCTTAGGTTTTATATTGTGCAATTCTGCCACATATCTTTTTTTTTGTTCTACTCTGCCCCTCCAGTCTGGGCCACACGGCCTGCAGTATGATGGACATAAATGAATAAATGCGGACTACAAGATAGTCTCATTAATGCTGGCGAAAAGAATAAGCGATGCTCTTCCGGACATGGTCAGCTAGACGCAGATTTGTTGTGCGCAAGGGCGATCAATTTTTTCATCTTTAGCATTGACAAGGGATCATTTTACCTTCGCTTTTAGGACAAAAATCGAAAGCTGTTTCGTATCGCTAGGCCAAGTGAGGGCTTTTGATTGTGTCGAGTATCGTTACATTTTTTGGAGCATTGGAAGCATTCGGTATTGCTGTTGAGTTTGTAATAGGATCGGTCTCTTGTACTCGGGTGTATCTGCGAAGTAAACGGTCGTCTATAATTGATTCCTTCCCTGTCAGACGCGGCCTCAAGCAAGGGTGTCCACAGAGTCCTCACATGGGGAGGTATTCTGTAGGAGCCCACCTAGTGGACATGTCCATTTCGTCTGCTGCTGAAGAGCTGGTTGGCTGTGGCACCTCACAGTCTCGGATGCGGAACTCAGCCCAGCCAATCAGAACTTGAATAGCAACCGAAATGGACATGTCAACTAGGTGGACGCCATTACAGAATGCCTCCCCTTTTCGTTCTTTGTCTCGATCCTTTGCTGCGCCGCACTTCACTCTGTCCACCGATACGTGGCTTTCCCCTGCAACGGCAAGAAGAAATAAAGGTGTCTGCATATGCAGGCAACGTATCCCTTTACTTAAGAAACGAAGAAAGCTGCTACGCCTTCTTACGACTATTTAGTGAATACACTGAATTACCCGGGGCCCTATATTAATTGAACAAGGACAAAAGCAAAGAAATGGCACTTGGGAACTTTAAATCCGCTCTTGGTGTAGAAGTCGAATGGGTAGTGGGAGACAGAGTCCTGGGAGTGGCGTTCCTCACATCTGGTGAAATAGCACAGGAAACATGTTCCTATGGGTGGGTAGCGCAACCCGGACGAAGGACGAGAGGCAGAACACAACACGAGCCTGTTCTGCCTCTCGTCCTTCGTCCGGGTTGCGCTACCCACCCATAGGAACATGTTCAATCACCAACTCGCCCAGCTTGCCGTCTTAATACAGGAAACATGCTGAGACCTGCGTAAGAAGGCAGAAAAAAAGGAGATGTCACTGGCATCAAAGTTCTCGTTCACACTGGCTGAGCGCAGCTACAAAATAAAATTCAGTATATGCGCTGCATTTTACTACGCGACACGCATAGCGCGCCCGCCACGCAAGGCCTCGCAGAGGCTATAGCCACAGTCTGCGGTTCCTATGGGAAGATAAAACGGAATTAGTGGCACGACCATTCCTTCGTCTTTCAACGCACCTAGGTGGGCTTAGCATCCCGTGCATTAGAACAATAAGTCCCGCCCTCGCACTGCGAAGTTTCTACGACCTAGGGAACAATCCCGAATATCCAAGCATGCAGGAAGCTTATAAAATATTTCATAGGAAGCTCCAGAAGGCTCTTATATTGGGTAAAAAGGTACAGGCTCCACGGCGGAGCAGCCACCGCCATTTTATAAACATATATGCCGCAGCCTTCAGTGCATTAGATCAGCTTTGCCCGATGTAGATTTAGTTGACACATCGGCAACGGAGGTGAGCGAATGTTTAGCACTTGAACGCTTGACGCATGAAGAGCTGCAGATGTGCAGGAGCGTCAGCTGGTATACAAGCTGACTATACGTCGGCCGTGCCCGCTGAGGTGCGCGACTTCGGGTTGAGGCGAGGTTGGCGCGTTTTGCCCACGCGGAACTGCACTGTAGCGTGGGGTATAACATCCAACAACCGCTGCCTTCAGTGCGGACAGGAAGAAACGTTGCGACATACTCTGTTCGATTGTGCGGTTGCAAAAACCTTGCCGTGGCGCGTGTTCCACGTTCGTAAAAATTCAAGAGCAAAGCCGCGAGCACTCTTCGAGGTTGTTTTGTGGTGTGTGGGAGCTTTCGTGTTGTGGTGTGAACGATGTGCTTGCCGCGCTACAGGGGCAGCCAAGGAGAGGTACGTACCCGCTACTACGCTGCGTGCGCAAACGCCTAGCTGTATGTTTGTGTGGACTCTAAACGAAGACCAGTTCCTGCGGAAATGGTCGACACACTTCACAGAGCTTCGCAATGGGCGCAATACGGCGCAGCTGTTACCGTACTAACACCTTAATTTCTGGCAGGTCAGAACACCTGCCAGACTTGGATGTCACCTCAATGATTGCTTTTTCTTCTTAACGAAGCCATGTTTATGGTATGTGCCATTGTAGTTGGTTTTTGGATGTTGTCTTGTACTTGAAACCAAGTTGACATCCATTTTTGTGGATGAGTTTGTCGAAATAAGCTTCTCTTCAACCGGATTTTCTGCGACACGGGACTGATATGTCTCACTAGGCTTAAAAACACTGACATCAGTCAGACGTAACGCCGCAAGCACCACAGCTTTATTGCAGCCGGCGTCCGTGTGTTCCGCTGCTCACGTGTCATGATGACCATGGCAGTGCCGATGAAGGCACGATGAAGATGACGATGAAGTTGGCGATACATCACTTCTCCCCCTCTTACAGGTCCAAGCGTTCAGGAGGCCGTCGCTGTCGGGTCGATCTTCGTAACGGTGGCGGGCTATCCGTCTGGGCCACTTCCGGACTATGTCGCGACGTGATTGGAGTGCTATCTGCAGGGTTTACGGCTACCCTCTGTGTCGAGAAAGAGTCTGAGACAGTTCGACGTCTCACCTGGTCCAAGTGTCGCCGCTGAATTCCTTTCCCGGAATCAAAAGTGACCATTCTGGACCCCAGTTGATCTCGCACTACTCCTGGTATCCACCTGCGACGACTTGTTCGGAAATCGCGTATCCAGACTGGGTCACCTGCCTGAACTGGAGACCCTCCAACTCGTGGTTGGATTTCTGGTGACCTTTCATCGGGAGCGATACAGTCCAGCTTTGTTCTTATTTGGTACCCCAATAAGAGTTCCGCCGGCGACTTTCCATCCTTGACGGGCGTTCGGCGATATCGACATAAAACCCGCGCTATGCGTATTTTGAGGTCTATTCCGGGGTTCTTCTTTAGTCCTTCCTTGAGCGTACGCACAGCTCGTTCGGCTAACCCATTCGACTGTGGATGATAAGGGGCTGTTGTGAGTTGTTGCACATTGTTCCGTGCCAGAAACTCACGAAAAACTTTGCCCACAAATTGTGGTCCGTTATCAGAAACAAAGGTTTTTGGAAGGCCGAATCGTGCAAATATTGATCTTAGCGCGTTGGCCGTGGTTTGCGAAGTGGCAGTTTTCATTGGAATGGCTTCCATCCATTTCGTTTCCGAGTCGACGACGACTAAGACCATTTGTCCGTCCAACGGGCCTGCGAAATCTGCGTGCAGCCGGCTCCACCTTTCCCCGGTGGCTGGCCAGGCCAAAGGTATCTGTGCTGGTGGCATCGCTGCAGCCTGCGCACATGTGGAACATGAGTTCACCAGTCGCTCTATGTCGGAATCCAGTCCCGGATACCAAAACAACGTTCTCGCTGTGGTTTTCATGGCTGTCATGCCGGGGTGTGTCTCGTGCAAAAGACGCAACACACGCCTTGCCGCCGCCAGGGGAAGAACAATGCGGTGTCCCCAGTACACCAAATTATGGCTGACTGTAAGCTCTGTTCTTCTGTTGAAGTACGGCCGGAGATGCTCATGGCCCTGCGGAAGATATGACGGCCATCCCTGGGAAATCCATTTTTTAACCTGCAGAAGGCTGGTGTCTCGATTAGTCAGATGTTCAACCTCGCGGGCGCAAAGCGCTGTTTCCTCCAGAGAGTGGGCATACAAAACGTACTCGTCGGCAGCAGAGTCCCGCGGTTCCTCCATTACTGGCAAGGGCAACCGACTGAGGGCATCAGCATTGGAATGGTCACTGCCCTTCCGGTACTGCAATGTGTAGTTGTAGTTGCCAAGAAACAAGGCCCAACGCTGTACTCTTGCGGCCGCCATCGGTGGTATGGCTTTACCTGGATGGAATAAACCAGTAAGAGGCTTGTGGTCTGTTACTAAGACGAACTGATGTCCGTACAGGTAGTCTTTAAACCGGGCGACGCCGAATACCAGTGCCAAAGCTTCTTTTTCTAACTGCGAGTAATTGCGCTCGCTCTTGGTAAGTGTCCTGGACCGGAATCCGATGGGGTAGTCAACACCCTTCACGCGGTGCGACAAAACGGCCCCAATGCCTACTGATGATGCATCGCACTCCAGCCGCAGTGGCTTATCCGGGTCGAAGTGAGCCAGAAACTTGGAAGCCACAATTGCCTGCTTAACTTGCTGAAATGCTTTCTCCTGTCCCTGGCTCCATTGTCACTTGACTCCTTTGGATAAGAGAGCATGTAGCGGAGCTAGCATGGTGGCCAGATTGGGCAGGAACTTGCCATAGTAATTTATGAAACCGAGAAAAGCTTTCAGCTCACTCACCGAGGTGGGCTTTGGGGCTTCAACAACGGCTTTGATATTGTCGTCCTTCGGTCGCAGACCCTTCGCGTCGATACGATGACCGAGAAATGCCGATGAAGGCACGATGAAGATGACGATGAAGTTGGCGATACATCAGGGACTCTTAACGCTATCGCGTTGAAATCCGGCGCAGGCGTCCTCGTGAGTGAAAATTCCCGTATATATTTAGATATATGTTTCTAATGTTCCGTTTCTCATACGTTGTCTTACATTCTTGACAAAGTTGTTCCTCGGAATTTCGAGAATTACATCCCACAAACAAATGTAGTGAAACAAAACACGGACACCGCACACCTTTTATGCCAAATCTTATCAGACTTAAATATTAAAAGTGCGAAACAATAACACAAGCCTGAAAAAGTTTTTTTTTTTTTTGCGCGGCTGTGCACTACCTCCGCGATCGACCCACGAGAGAGGACGCGTTTGTATTAAAAAGCTCTCCTTCGTGCATAGCGTTCGCCGCCAGTGTTTCCCGGTAAACCTTATGCTTACCTAAGCTGCAGTTGCCGGGAAGCGTGAGAAGCAGCGAGAGACCTTTGAATGCTGTCGCGTTCCACTCTCAAAGGCGAAGCTTAAGCGTCCACAATAATGGGCACGAGCCGTGGTTTGATGGCACATCATCATCATAAGCAACGGCACGGGGTTCGGGCTCGGGCGCGGCGGCACTGGAAGAAGAAGGCCGGCCGAGGATCATGCCGCACCGCGAGTCGACCAAGGGTGTCCGCCATCCCTCGGCGGCCCGCAAGTCCGACCCCAAGGCCAGCAAGCCAGAAGGAGAGGCAGCCGTTAGCACGGTGCAGGCGGTGGGGCACATCTCACTGCTGCTCTTGTGCCTGGCAGCCCTGGGCGTGTCCTGCTACGCCTTCTACCTCTACTACGTGCTGCCCGTGCTATGGACGCCTTCGAGCGCGGCACGCAACTACCAGGTACTTACCGTAGGGATGAAGTTGTTCGGTAAAATTCAACTCGGGCTTTCAGTTCGAACGGAGGAAGTCCTACTTATGATCTGTGTCTCGTAAAAAAATAAAGCAGATCTGTTGCACGTCGTACAATCTATGTGAAGCGAAGCTCTCGTGAATTGGTTAATCAAAGCCATAAATTTTCCCATTCGATTCCTGCGTCTTTCGCATGAAGGTAACTGGCACGCGCGCATGTGCTTTCGCGCGCCCGTACGCAAGGTGACACACGCCTAGATCTTCTCAAAGAGCTATAGCTATAGGCACAACAGGAATCTACTATAGCAACTGTGCCCTAATTGTTAGAGCATCAGGCTGCTGCTGTGCTGGGGGGCCCGAGGTTCAGTTCCACCATCGGGCGCGTAATTCAATTGTTTTACGACGAAGCTGTGAAGGGTTAGTTCCCCCGGGATCCTGTCCGTGTGTTGACACAAAACTATCATCAGGATTGACTCCGGTGTCGTCGTCTTCCCCAGCTGGCTCGTTGGCGCCCCTCGGCGCTACCGCGCGAACGCGCTCGTGCCGCTGCTTCCGCGTTCGTCGTCGTCATTAATTATTTAATTAATAATTAAGAAGCAAGGACGCAACCAATCTTACAGCGAATTACAGCGAAGCTGTTATGGGCTAGTTCCCCCAGGATCGGGTCCGTGTGTAGACACATTACTCCCCACACGTGGGCCAATCCCGAAGATAGTGCAATGCCGGGCCGACCCGCGGCAAAGGTGAAGCTAGCGTTAAGCACTCCCCATACGTGGGCCGATCCTGAAGATAGTGCAATGCCGGGACGACTCGCGGCAAAGGTGAACCAGGCGTTAAAGGGAGACTAAAGCGAAACAATAAATCAGTATATACTAATGAAGCATTGTTTGAGAACCCTACAGGCAGTCAATTAAAAAAATAGTTTGATTATTAGATGAGAAAATGAAGGTCCAAGTATCAGTATTTAAATTTCGTGCCGATACCCCAGCGGCGGTACGTCAGCTTGACGTCAGGGATTCCAAATTATGTTTTCGCTATTGGGCCGCGTTGGCTGAGTAAAGGTTCCCGAAACTTGCCATGTTTAATATTTGGTTCCTTTAGAACACAATGTAGTCAATCTGTACCGCTATATATAATTAGTAGGCGCTAGAAGACGCCATCAAAATCCAAGACGTCACAGCCACCAGGTGCGGGAACTTAAGTAAGCTTCGCCACCCGTATTTCATTCTTGCGTTTTTTCTGGCTTACCAACCGTCTTATCGTTGTAAGAGTGGTGTTTTTGGTGTTGTAGAAAGGTAATTTACGTATGCAGAAGAAATCATTTTTCACTTTAGTGTCCCGGCAAAAGTGAAGCAGGCATTAAGCAATCCCCATACGTGGCCGATCCCGAAGATGCCGGGCCGACCCGCGTCAAAGGCACTCCCCACACGTGGACCAATCCCGCAGATAGTGCAATGCCGGGCCGACCCACGGTGGAGGTCAAGCAGGCGTTAAGCACTCCCCGTAGTGCGGGCCGATCACGAAGATAGTGCAATGCCGGGCCGACCCGCGGCGGAGGTCATGCAGGCGTTAAGCACTCCACGTAGTGTTGCCGATCCCGAAGATAGTGCAATGCCGGGCCGACCCACGGTGGAGGTCAAGCAGGCGTTAAGCATAGTGTTGCCGATCCCGAATATAGTGCAATGCCGGGCCGACCCACGGCCCGGCATGGTGCTGAGGTCAAGCAGGCGTTAAGCACTCCCCGTAGTGTGGGCCGATCCCGAAAATAGTGCAATGCCGGACCGACCCACGGTGGAGGTCATGCAGGCGTTAAGCACTCCACGTAGTGTTGCCGATACCGAAGATAGTGCAATGCCGGGCCGACCCACGGTGGAGGTCAAGCAGGCGTTAAGCATAGTGTTGCCGATCCCGAAGATAGTGCAATGCCGGGCCGACCCACGGTGGAGGTCAAGCAGGCGTTAAGCATAGTGTTGCCTATCCCGAAGATAGGCCGTGGGTCGGCCCGGCATGGTGTTGAGGTCCAGCAGGCGTTAAGCACTCCCCGTAGTGCGGGCCGATCACGAAGATAGTGCAATGCCGGGCCGACCCGCGGCGGAGGTGCAGTTCGCCATTAAGGGGCCCACATAGACATCTTGGCTGGTCATCCTTTTTCACAGAGTGGAAAGACTGAGTTTTTAAAGTAAAGGCTATTCAGTAAGATAGCCGCAGTACCTAGCAGCCTTGGTCACAAAAGTCCGAGAAGGTTCGCAAGGAAAGCTTTGTCGCTCGTAAAGCTAAAGCGGCACGGTTTTTAGACGCCGTCGCATACACTCCCAGAAAACTGCGGGTTATATTTCCGCTCCTTAAGCTCGTTTTTGAAGCGCGCTAAAAAAGAAGCTGAACAATATTTTATACCCCTTACCCACCTTATATACATTATCTACTCTTAGTGATTGTCAGGAAAAGAGTGAGTGATAGGCGAGGTGTCCTTTTTAAATGGGCTGCGGTTTACTTCCGCAAGACAAAAGAAAGAAAAGAGACCTTGGGATTGCTGGGTGTTCTATGCATCATGTGTAGCAAAAAGAAATAAAAATAATGAGATGATACGAGAGTTACGAAAGGGAGGTGCGTGTGTCCTGCTTGTGTTTTGTCTTCATGGCCTTGATTTTCTATCTGCCAGGACAATGTTTATGTAGATTGCCGTTCTGCTTCCAGCTATATGTCACCTTATTAAGCGGACAATGCCAGAATGCGAGACCGCGGGAGTCTGCATATCGAGCTTCTGTGACCGGGCAACATTTATTATTGCTCTTGAGAGGCAGAGCATGAGTGAAGTACACAGAGATTTCATTAGAAAGTTTACAAAAAATGTAGTCGTGACAGACAGCACACTTTTGCTATTTGAGATGGGTTACTGGAAGAGGCGGGCATGATTTGCATCACTAGTTAGCTTTTTATGCCATATCATAAGGGCACATATACAATTTACGAATTAAAGTGTTGATTCCTTAAGGCATGTCCAGCTTGCAACGAAACATAAAGGTAGCATCAATATCAATAAGCGTCGTCAGAGTTGCAGAAGACTGCAACGTTGTCGCTCCTGTATTCTTTTTTGTTATATAAAAACATGTTTTTATGTAAAGAAGGGCAAATTTAAGTATAGAGCATCGAGGCATTTCGCAGAACACTTTTGAAATGGACATCAAGGAGCCGGTACGTGACAGCCTCCGAATTAACGCCCTTAGAATATGTTGCCTCGGGGCTACAATTCTCGGAGCATATTTCTTCTAGCATTTCCTGAGTGCTTGCCGCAATCCGGTTGTGTAATTAGTTAAAGGCAGTAATTTGGGGCACAGCCAGCTCGAATGAGCGCGCTGCGGTCTGCCAAGCTCCGAGCTCCAAGGATAAGTGACGACGGCAGATTCTCTAAGAGAGCGGCCGGACGACTGGAACGATGGGCGACCAACTTGCGACATGCGCAGGACGCGCCGTGGCTGCCGTCCGGCGGGAGCGTCCGGGGTGCCCGCCGCGTGTGCAACTTCTCCGTGGACCTGGGCGCGCCGGCGCACACCGTGGACGAGCGCTTCGTCTCGTTCAACCTGGACGCCGCGCTCTTCCGCCGGTCGTGGGACTGGCTCGAACTCGACCTCGAGTGAGTGGTCCCTTTCGGCGCTCCGGCCTAGCCGTCGTGGGTGTTATGAGCTGCGCACGATTTTTTTTTTGTCTTTACGTGTGGGTTAGACACAGTTGATTCCTCTTAATGGGAAGCTTTATAGCTTCCTGCTATCTTTACTCTGGCTTCGCGAAACAAGTAAATCGTCTTTCGTGAGCGTGCTTGTAAGTCATTGCGTTCGCTGACGTTTAGTCATCCCCCATATAGTATATAGGAAGGGCCCACCGGCACTTGAGCAGCATCAAATAATTGCGAGTTTTAGGAGACTATATAGCAACTTAAGTGTCGCTGCTCTTCTGTCGACGGCCAACAATATTATCGGAGTGTTCTTAGCAAATTAGACAACAGAACCATCTCAGGAGGGAAAGATATCTTTACGTCACGGTTGTTATTTCTACACGCCACGCACGGTCTCAAAATTTTACTGAGATACTTTCGGCTGCGTGCTCTAATTAACCGCGGCACACGTCTCATGCACCAAGCTCTACAGGTGATTCACGGCCACACATAAAAGAACGCCGAAGAGCTAACCTTGTACTTCATCTTTGAAAAGCAGCAGTTCGGTTGATAGCTTACTTATTGCTTGATGTTTTAGTAAAACTCAATTCCAAGCCTTTATTCTATATGCACCGGAAGTTTAAAAAAATGGTTATGGGGATGTTTCGAGGATAGAAAGAGTGTATTTTACAATATATACACAAGCGGAGTCAGTGTAGCTATAAGATGGCTGACCAGCAAAAACACGCAACAGCCAGCGTCTCGCGATCTTCTTCTTCCTTCCTCTTCGTTTATCCTTCCGCAACAATATTATGGGGTTTTATGTGCGAAAACCACGACCTGATTATGAAGCACGCCGTAGTGGGGGACACCGGAAAATTGGACCACTTGGGGTTCTTTAACGTGCACTTAAATCAAAGTACACGGGCGTTTTCCCATTTCGCCCCCGTCGAAATGCGACCGCCGTGGCCGGGATTCGGTGCCGCGACCTCGTGCTTAGCAGCCCGACACCATAGCCACTAAACAACCACGGCGGGTCGCACCGTGATTTGTTTGCTGCTCTGTAGAGACACGTTTGATGACTGAGATGAAATCGAGTTTCAGAATGCTGTTGGTCTGAGCGCCGACAATTTTTTCACTTTACTGGACGCTTATCTCAGTAGTACTTTTATCCTAGTAGCATCTTTATTATGCGACCTATTTCTTTCTAAAATGGACATAACCCTTGACAGCAGCCTTAAGGGGACACGTGTGTTAAAAGTTGTTAGATACGTGGACGATCTTTTTTAATTACAATAAACCAACAATATTCTTTAACTAGTCACTACGAAATTAACAATGCTTTGAATCTTTTTAAACGCTACGGCAATGCATATCATACTGACCGCAAATAAAGACGGGGACAGCGGAAGAGAACACAAACACTACACGGTCGATAACTTTCAAGTGTAACTTTCAGTGTTCTCTTCCGCTGTCACCGTCTTTATTTGCGGTCAATATGATATGCAGTAAACACCAACTAGGCCAAACTGAAGTTCTTCTGAAGCTACGGCAATGGCCTATATCTCTGCCTAGAGTTTGCGCTTAGATGCTCGTGTGCCCACCAGCTCGAGCCTCGTTTTTAGCATCGGGTCCACCAGCTTTTAAGGGCCGGATACGCTCGTTCGATTATGACTTCAGAGGCGGAAACCCTGCTGCAGAATCTCAAACGTAGCATTAATCGCAAGGTGGGTGAGGGAGTTGAGCAGGATTCTCGAAGAAAGACACAAGTGACACCTTATTTCCACAAGGTGAGCCACGACCGGCGGCTCACAGGTGGAGCTAGCAGGTGCAGTCGCTGTTGTGCCTTCCGCCCCGAAGAATATGGCTCGCTTGTGCCCCCGAATCACGGAATGTGCTGTGAAAACATGCAAAGCCAAGCACGCAAAGCACTGCGTGCAGTGTTCCACTGAAGTGGTCCATACCAGCTACCGCTAAGCGGCGGAAAAACCTACATCGGGTAGACCGGGTGTTGTGTGAATGGGCAAATCAAGAACCACGCCAACAATAATAAAAAAAAAGATATGAGAGTGCACCTTCCTGCGTATTCAAGGTCGTGCTGCCGTGAGCCACTTCTTCCTGAGGTGAGTGAGCATCATGGGCAGAAGTAGAGATAAAGCCGTGCGGGAACCGCTAGAGATATATCATATTCACGTCAGTGGTCAAGATAGCTAGTGTTGGTCAAACATTAGTATCCTTATATGACGCGGAAATAAAACTACTACCAGGTTTGCCGCATGCAAGGTGACTTGTCCTTAGCGCTTTGCCGCCCTCTTGTAGCAGGTGTGAGCGATATATATATTGTTAAGATGCGTTATAGTTCGATTGATTAGACGCTCAGATAGCAGAGCACGTAGCGAGAGGACACAGAGCTTCGGCAACAGACACAAGGCTTCCAACCAAAACGTTGTCGTCGTCTTTATTTATTTATTTATTTATTTTCAATACCCTAAAGGCCCCGAGAGGCATTACATAGGGGGGGATACAATTCACACATGATATTGTAATAAAAATGACTGAAGGCAACAAGCACAGATTTCGGTAGAAGAAACACTTTGTAAAAGAAAGACGAAAAAAAAAAGAGGGAAAAAAAAACGTAAAGTAATTTGGGCGAGAGTACATGGTACAATTCATATTTGCTGTACATGGCACTTTTCAACAAGGCACAAGTGGCAGGTGGGTGCGGGTAAATGGAAATTTAGAAATTATACATATATGTAACACAGGTCAGTCAAGAAGTGGCAGCTGAACATTTTATACATTTAAAAATGTGCGCAGGGCTGATTGGAAGGCAGACGGGTCAGTGATTGTTACAATATCTTCAGGTAGGGCGTTCCATTCGTTCACTGATAACACGAAAGGGGAATTTTGGAATTTTTTGGGCCTAGCAAATATGGGAGCCACTTTGCATACATGGTCATTGCGGGTTGACAGATAATGGGCGGGTAAGATGGGAGCAGATGAAAAAGATGAACCACTATAGTAAAGGGAGTGAAAAAAAGACAGACGGAAATATTTCCGTCGTGTGTCAAGATCCGGAAGATTAAGGGTCTGCTTTAATGCTGACACACTTTGATATGGAGAGTAGGAGCGCAAAATAAAGCGGGCGGCCTTATTTTGAATTGATTCGATGCAATCAGAAAGGTTAGCTGTGTGAGGGTTCCAAATAATTGAGGCGTAATCGAGGGTTGTTCTGACAAGGGAGATGTATGCACGAAGTCTTGTGTCACTGTTTGCAAGGTACAGACGGCGTTTTAAAAAGCCAAGTTTTTTTATTGCCTTGTTAGTAATATGCTCAACATGCATGGCCCAGCTTAAGTCAGATGTAAGAATAACGCCCAGATATTTAAAGGAAGAGGTTCGTTCGAGTATGCAATTGCGTAGAGTGTATACGTTAGATGGAAAGGTTAGCTTGGAAGAAAATGTCATGACCTTGGTTTTCTCTGCATTAATTTCCATCTTCCATACGCGACACCATTCAGCTAATGTGGTTAAATCTTTTTGTAATATGGCAACGTCATCAGGGGTGGTTATCTGTCTATAAATTACACAATCATCGGCAAACAGCCGTATTGTTGAAGTTATATTCGTAGCTATGTCATTAATATATATTAGGAATAATAATGGGCCTAACACTGACCTGCAGTGCCTGCCGCGCGTTCTTCTCCAGTACAATTGCCTTCCCGGAGAAGAGCCGTCTCGGCGACCTACGGGCAAGATAGCACAGGTGGATCAAAGTACGGCTTGAGCCGCTGAGCGTACACGATTTCGCGCCCTCGGCGGCGCTTATCGGAATGCGGCTCAAGGGGTTCTACCAAGTAGTTCACAGGAGACGTTTGACTGACGACACGGTAGGGACCTTGGTACTTGGAAACAAGCTTTGGTGAAAGTCCAGGGCTGGTAGCCGGAACCCAAAGCCGGACTAGTGAGTCAGGGGCATAGGGTGCCAGAGAGGAGGGAATATCCCGAAGGTGCTTCTGTCACTGCTGATCTGCCGAAGTAAATGTGCGGGCGAGCTTTCGGCACTCTTCCGCGTGTGCAGCAGCTTCGGACAGGGTAGTAGCCTCCGTTGTGTCAGGGCAATACGGAAGGATGGTGTCCATTGTGCAGGAAGGCTCGCGTCCGTAAAGAACAAAGAAGGGGGAAAATCCTGTAGTGGTCTGTGTGGCGGTATTATAAGCGTACGTCACGAAGGGGAGAATTCGGTCCCAATTGGTTTGGTCAGATGCGACGTACATGGCTAACATATCGCCAAGAGTGCGGTTAAAGCGCTCAGTCATGCCATTAGTTTGCGGGTGGTATGCAGTAGTAGTACGGTGAATTACGTTGCATTCCTTGAGCAGGGCTTCTATAACATCAGACAGAAAGACGCGGCCTCTGTCGCTCAGCAACTCTCTGGGGGCTCCATGGCGAAGTATGATGTTACGCAGAAGGAACCCGGCAACATCCCGCGCAGATGCGTTGGGCAGAGGCGAAGTTTCCGCGTAACGCGTGAGATGGTCTATCGCCACTATTACCCAGCACCTCCACCAAATGTTAAGGTGCGTTATAGTTCGATTGATTAGACGCTCAGATAGCAGAGCACGTAGCGAGAGGACACAGAGCTTCGGCAACAGACACAAGGCTTCCAACCAAAACGTTGTCGTCTTTCTCGAAGCAGTGCCTGCCGCGCGTTCTTCTCCAGTACAATATATATATATATATATTGAAATGGGGTTTATTGTAGCTCGTTCGAGGGATCGCAGGTAGCTCTAGATCACGAGTCCTAGCGCTTCGCATCAACAACCCGCGCTCGTGTCTCGCGCCGCAGCAGTGGCAGTCCGCACAGTGCCACATGCATATTACCCACTACAACTACCCCCGGGGCGAAGAGGAGCCATCCTGGCGACCTAAGGCGATGATACGATAAGGGGGTCGTGGTACGGCTTCAGGCGGCTGACGTGAACAGTCTCGCGGCCACGGCGGCGTTTGTCCGAAGATGGTGTCACCGGTTCGACCACATAATTTACAGGCGAAGTACACGCGACGACCCGGTACGGACCTTGATATTTCGGAGCAAGCTTTGGGCTAAGGCCTGGAGCTTGGAAGGGCAGCCGAAGCCAGACGTGAGAGTCCACGGCGAAGGAATGTGTGGGCTGATCGTTGTCGTGGCGATCTTTGTGGATTCCTTGGGTATCCGACGTGAACGAGCGAGCCAGTTGGCGGCACTCTTCAGCATGGCGAGCAACTTCGGAAAGAGGGGTGAATTCAGAGGCATCCGGGTGATATGGTAGTACGGTGTCGAGGGTAGTGGATGGTTCACGCTCATAAAGAAGAAAAAATCGTGAGAAGCCTGTGGTAGCCTGAACGGCGGTATTGTATGCGTACGTCACAAAAGGGAGGACGTCGTCCCAATTTGAATGATCCGACGCAACATACATGGTGAGCATGTCCCCAAGGGTGCGGTTGAATCGTTCCGTTAGACCGTTAGTTTGTGGGTGATACGCCGTAGTGGTGCGGTGAATAGTGCGGCACGCGGCGAGTAGCTCATTAATAACTTCGGACAAGAAGACACGGCCTCGGTCACTGAGTAGTTCTCGCGGTGCGCCGTGCCGTAAGACGAAATGCCGTAAGATGAATGCGGCGACGTCGCGAGCAGCAGCCGAAGCGAGTGCAGCAGTTTCAGCATATCTTGTCAGGTGGTCTACTGCGACAATTATCCAACGATTTCCGGCAGCACTGCACGGAAGAGGCCCATAAAGGTCGATGCCAACCCGATCAAAAGGACGTGCAGGACACGGTAAAGGTTGCAGAGGGCCTGTCGGATGAGAAGATGTCTTGCGTCGCTGACAGGCTGCACATGACCGAATGTATTTGCGGACATAAGAATACATGCCGCGCCAGTAGTACCGCTGGCGGAGCCGCTCGTAGGTTTTCAGGACGCCAGCATGAGCTTGTTGTGGGTCTGCATGGAAATACGTGCATACGTCGGAACGCAAATGGCGAGGGAGGACTAGCAGCCGTTTGCGACCGTCGGGCTGATAGTTCCGGCGGTACAAGATGGCGTCCCGTAGCACGAAGTGGGTGGCTTGGCGACGAATGGCTCGAGGGCATGTAGACGTTGAAGAACTGCTAAGAATGTCAATGAGAGACAGAATCCACGGATCTTTTCTCTGTTCAGACGGCATGTCAGTAACAGCAAGCGTAGCAACCGGGCACTCTATGGATGAAGGTGGCCTTTCGTCGGATCGCATGGGCGCACGGGAGAGCGCATCTGCATCAGAATGTTGGCGCCCGGATCGATAAATGACGCGAATGTCAAATTCTTGGATCCGAAGAGCCCAACGTCCAAGACGCCCCGACGGGTCTTTCAGTGACGCAAGCCAGCAGAGCGCGTGGTGGTCTGTCACAACGTCGAACGGACGGCCATACAAGTAAGGGCGAAATTTGTTTAAGGCCCAAACTATAGCTAAACATTCTTTTTCCGTGACAGAATAATTGGATTCTGCCTTCGTGAGAGCACGACTCGCATATGCAACCACATATTCTGGAAAGCCAGGCTTCCGTTGTGCAAGGACGGCCCCAAGACCAACGCCGCTGGCGTCGGTATGAACTTCAGTCGGTGCACTCGGGTCGTAGTGGCGTAGAACAGGCGGTGAGGTAAGCCGACGACGCAAAGTGGTGAAGGCTTGGTCACATGCCGGAGTCCAGTCACGAAGGTCACCAGAGCCAGCCAGGAGCTTCGTCAGGGGAGCGATGATGCAGGCAAAATTGCGCACAAAGCGGTGAAAATAAGAGCAAAGACCGACGAAACTGCGGAGCTCTTTCACTGTAGTCGGCCGCGGAAATTCTGCGACAGCACGAAGTTTGTCAGGGTCGGGAAGGACGCCGTCTTTGGACACGACATGGCCAAGTATGGTCAGCTGGCGGGCTCCGAAGCGGCACTTTTTAAAGTTGAGTTGAAGGCCGGCGGTGGTAAGGCAAGTAAGGACTTCGCGTAGACGAGAGAGGTGAGTGGTGAAATCAGGGGAGAAAACTACCACGTCGTCTAAATAACACAAGCACGTCTTCCATTTGAGGCCTCGTAGAAGATTGTCCGTCATCCTTTCGAATGTCGCGGGTGCATTGCAGAGGCCGAATGGCATTACTGTAAACTCATACAGGCCATCAGGCGTAATAAAAGCTGTCTTCGAGCGGTCGGATTCATCCACTGGCACTTGCCAATAGCCCGATCGCAAGTCCAAAGAAGAAAAGAATTCGGCACCATGAAGACAATCCAGGGCGTCATCTATGCGCGGTAGAGGATAGACATCTTTTCGTGTAATTTTGTTGAGGCGACGATAGTCCACACAGAAACGAATCGAGCCATCTTTTTTCTTAACGAGTACTACAGGAGATGACCAAGGGCTGCAGGATGGCTTGATAACACCACGTTCAAGCATGTCTTCAACTTGCTCGGCGATGACACGACGCTCGGTGGATGACACGCGGTACGGACGCTGGCGTAATGGTGCGTGGTGTCCCGTATCAATGTGGTGAGAGACGGTACTCGTGCGGCCTAATGATGCTTGGTTGCAGTCAAAAGAGGCGTGAAAATCATTTAAAAGAGTAATAAGCCGCTCACGTTGTGTCGGCTCGAGGTCATCGGCAATAGAGCGACAAAAGACATCCGGTGGTACTCGGTTAGATGGCGCATGGGGTGCCAGTGCTGTTACGTTGGCAGTATCCACGTCGTCGGGAACAGGGAACTGCACAATAACGTCAGCGTCCACAGTCTGGATGGTACCAATAGTCTCGCCACAGTGCAAAGCCAAAGTGTACGAATTTGGGTTATAAATCAGTATTTCTGCAGCCCCATGGTGAACCGTGAGGAGGGCGAAAGGCAACAATATAGGCTGGCGGCGAATGAAGACGGCAGCGGGTGAAAACATGACCGTCGCTTCGGCAAGCGATGCGCATGAAAGAGGGACAAATACCGCGCTGTGAGGGGGAAGGTCAGTATCTGAAGCTACACAGATCCTGGTAACATCATGAACTTGAAAGTCGTGAGATGGCAAATCGCACAGAACGGAGAACTGAACCTCAGCACGTGCACAGTCAATGACCGCGTGATGGCGCGACAGAAAATCCCAACCGAGAATCACATCTTGGGAGCAACAAGTTAGCACAAAGAAATCAATCGAATACAAAATGTCTCGAATCAACACCCTGGCAGTGCACATAGCGACTGGCTGAACTTGTTGTGCACTGGCTGTTCTAAGCAATAATACCGAAGGCATCATGGTCACTTTCCGTAATTCACGGCAAAGTTTCTCACTAATCACAGATACAGCAGCACCTGTATCGACGAGCGCAAGACATTTGATGCCATCAACAGACACTTCAATAACGTTAGCGGGGGAAAAACGAGGACTTTGATGTTCCGACGATGACGCAGTTCGTGCCTCAGGAACTGCGGAAATCAGTTTTCCGCCTCAGTAGTACTGGCACTGGGCCTAGGACGCATGGGTGAGAGTGAGCGCCGACGAGGGGAAGGTGAGCGACGAGTATTGTAGAGCTGTGACTGCGGTGCTGGTATGTCATCAGCAGCGTAGACTTCCGGTGGTGGTCGTGAAGGCATACGGAAAGGTCGGAAGCCGGAGCTGGGTGGTCGCGCGGTGCCCACGAAGGCCGGCAAGCGCCGGCGGCAGAAGCGCGCTACATGTCCCGGTGTACCGCAGGCATAGCATATTGGGCGGTTGTCAGGAGTGCGCCAAGGATTTGTACCTTGCTGCTGTGCGCTGAAAAAGGCAGCGACCTGCTGGCGAGGCGAGGGCGGATGAGAGAACACCGGCTGGAGAGGCGCTGAAGGCGGAGGTGAGAATCCCGGCAGACGAGGCGCCCGTGCAGCGGCTTCAGCATACGTCAGAGGCGCGGCCACGGGAGCCGGCTGACACGGAGGTGGAAGAGCTTCGGTCACTTGCTCTTGAATTACCTGTCGGATCGCTGGAGCCAAATATTGAGAAGGCTTCTCCGTGGTCGGCAAAATCGAGAGCTGTCGCGCGACCTCCTCGCGCACAAATTCTTTTATTTGCGTCAGCAAAGTTGTGTGGTTGTCGCCAAGAACCAATGCTGCTAACGAATCTTCCGTAGGCGGTGGGCGCCGAGCTAAGATGCGTTGTTTCCGTAGCTCGTCAAAACTTTGGCACAAGTTGATAACTTCGGCCACGGTACGCGGATCCTTCGCTAGCAACATTTGAAATGCGTCCTCATCAATGCCTTTCATAATGTGTTTTATCTTGTCCTGTTCCGCCATTGACGGATTCACGCGCTTACACAGGTCAATGACATCTTCGATGTAACTTGTGAACGTTTCACCGTGATGTTGCGCGCGCCCCCGTAAGCGTTGTTCTGCGCGAAGCTTGCGCACAGCGGGGCGCCCGAACACTTCTGTGAAACTTGTCTTGAATCTGCTCCACGTTGTGAAATCGTGTTCGTGGTTTCGGAACCAGAGGTTCGCGACGCCGGTTAAGTAAAACAGCACATTGTGCAACTTCGTGATGTCGTCCCACTTGTTATGCTGACTCACCCTTTCGTAAGATAACAACCAATCCTCCACGTCATGATCATCGGTGCCGCTAAAGATGGCAGGATCATGCTGGCGCAATGCACCGGAAACGATGATCGTCGGAGGCTGTGGTGCATCTTCCTGGGTGGTTTCGTCAGGCATGGTCGCAGCAGTCGGTAGCGTCCGGCTTCGGAGTTCGTTTTCGAGGTTACCCCGCACCTCCACCAAATGAAATGGGGTTTATTGTAGCTCGTTCGAGGGATCGCAGGTAGCTCTAGATCACGAGTCCTAGCGCTTCGCATCAATAACCCGCGCTCGTGTCTCGCGCCGCAGCGGTGGCAGTCCGCACAGTGCCACATGCATATTACCCACTACAATATATATATATATATATATATATATATATATATATATATATATATATATATATATATATATATATATATATATATTGAGAAAAGGTTTATTGGCGGCTCCTAATGTAAAGACACAGGAACCGGGAATGGTGAAGCAGCCCGAAGCACTGTCCAAACGGACGCCAGCAATCAACAGCGCGAGCCGAAACGAGCCGCGCGTTGGCGATGCGGCTGTGCCGCGAGGCGCGTCTTCTTCTTCACAATCTCCCCTCGGACAAAAAGAGCCATCCTGGCGCCTTAACAATCGGGAGGCAGAGGGTCGTGGTAGGGCTTGAGACGCGAGACGTGGACAATGTCACGTCCACGCCGGCGCAAGTCTTCAGGTGGTGACAGGGGCTCAATGAGAAAATTCACCGGGGATGTTTGCTCCAAGATTCGGTAAGGCCCTGCGAATTTCGGGACGAGTTTCGAGGAAAGCTTCAACGTTTGGAAAGGGACCGACAACCACACAAGAACGCCTGGAGCGTAGGTCGTGTTTGGATGCGTGTCGATGCGGTTTTCTTTTTGGCGCTGCTGTTGCTCTGCCGTAAAGGAGCGCGCTAGCTGGCGGCATTCTTCGGCTTGTCGGGCGACGTCGGAAACAGGTAGACACTCGGAGGCGTCAGGACGGTATGGAAGGAGCGTGTCTATGGTATGCGTAGGCTCGCGGCCATACAGGAGGAAGAAAGGTGAAAATCCCGTAGTGGCCTGGATCGCGGTGTCGTACGCGAACGTGATGAATGGAAGGATGCGGTCCCAGTTACCATGATCAGATGCCACGTACATAGAGAGCATATCACCAAGTGTGCGGTTAATCGCTCTGTGAGCCCGTTAGTCTGTGGATGATATGCCGTGCTTGTCCGATGAATAATATGGCATTCCGAAAGCAAACTTTCGACGACTTCGGAGAGGAAGGCGCGACCTCGATCGCTGAGGAGTTCCCGAGGTGCGCCGTGTCGAAGCACGAAGCGATGTAGGACGAAAGAGGCTACATCCCGCGCTGTAGCACTTGGTAAAGCAGCAGTTTCGGCGTAGCGTGTCAAATGATCAATAGCAACTACGATCCACCGATTGCCGTCTGGCGTCATAGGAAGCGGGCCGTATAGGTCGATGCCGACGTGATCGAAGGGTGTGGCAGGGCACGGGAGCGGCTGCAAGGCACCAGATGGGCGTAAAGGCGGCGATTTGCGGCGTTGACAGTTAAGACAGCACCGAACAAACATGTGTACAAAATTGTACATGCCGCGCCAGTAGTAGCGGTGGCGAATTCGTTCGTACGTCTTGAAGACTCCGGCATGGCCACACTGCGGATCGTTGTGGAAAGCGGCACATATTTGAGACCTTAAGCCTTAAGCTGCGGGGAACCACCAGAAGCCACCGACGACCTTCAGGAGTGTAATTGCGTCGGTGCAGCAGCTGGTCACGAATGGCAAAATGAACTGCTTGGCGTCGGAGGGTTCGGGATACAGGGATGGTCGACGATCCAGAAAGATAGTCGAAAAGAGAAGCGATCCACGGGTCACGACGTTGTGCGGTTGCAAAGGAGTCCATGTCGAGAGATGACACGGAATGTGCGGAAGTTGTTGCGCAGGCCGAGTCTGGAGGTAAAGGTGAACGAGACAAGGCGTCTGCGTCGGAGTGTGTGCGTCCACTGCGGTATACGACGCGAATATCGTACTCCTGGATGCGTAGTGCCCAACGGGCTAGGCGGCCAGTGGGATCTTTCAAGTTGGCGAGCCAACAAAGCGCATGGTGATCTGTGACCAAGTCGAATGGGCGCCCGTACAGATATGGTCGGAACTTGCCAAGTGCCCATACTAAAGCCAAGCACTCTTTTTCGGTCACGCTGTAATTGGCCTCAGGCTTCGTCAGTGTGCGACTCGCATAGGCGACTACATATTCGGGGTAGCCCGGCTTTCGTTGGGCGAGTACGGCGCCGAGACCGACCCCGCTGGCATCTGTATGTACTTCAGTTGCAGCTGACGGGTCGAAATGGCGAAGAATAGGTGGGGAGATGAGAAGACGACGCAGCGTAGCAAAGGCAGAGTCACATGCAGAGGACCAGCAGGAGAGGGCGGCGTCACCGCGCAGAAGCTGAGTCAATGGCGCCATGATCGATGCGAAATTTCGAACAAAGCGCCGGAAATATGAGCATAGGCCCACTAAGCTTCGAAGTTCTTTGATGGTCTGAGGCTTCGGAAACTCAGCGACTGCTCGAAGTTTTGCAGGATCGGGTAGAACGCCGTGCTTGGACACAACGTGGCCTAAAATGGTGAGCTATCGCGCGGCGAAGCGGCACTTCTTGAGGTTCAGTTGAAGGCCAGCGTTCGTTAGACAGGTCAAAACTTGTCTGAGGCGGAGCAGGCGAGTAGGAAAATCAGGCGAGAAAACCACGACATCGTCGAGGTAACACAGACATATAGACCACTTGAGGCCACGCAGCGTGTTGTCCATGAGTCGTTCAAAGGTGGCAGGGGCGTTACAAAGCCCGAAAGGCATCACCTTAAATTCATATAAGCCGTCAGGCGTAATGAATGCGGTTTTCTGGCGATCGGCCGCAGCCATCGGGACCTGCCAGTACCCTGAACGCAAGTCAAGGGACGAGAAGAATTCTGCTCCCTGAAGACTGTCGAGGGCGTCATCGATGCGCGGCAAAGGATAGACGTCTTTGCGCGTTACCTTATTTAACCGAGGGCAGTCGACGCAAAAGCGAATAGACCCGTCCTTCTTGCGAACGAGAACGACAGGAGATGCCCAGGGACTGTGCGAAGGTTGAATAACATCACGGCGCAGCATATCTTCGACTTGGGTGGTAATGACACGACGCTCTTCGGCAGAGACGCGATACGGTCGTTAACGTAACGGCTGATGTGAACCGGTGTCAATGTAGTGCTGCACTTCCGACGTGCGGCCCAGGTGAGGTTGTGAAACGTCGAATGAACTTCTAAATTTGTGCAGGAGATCAAGAAGGTCGGCGCGTTCGGCAGGTGTGAGGGTATCGGCGATGGCATTCGAGAACGCATCCCTGAACGTTCCCTCAAGCGCGGACATCGAAGATGGTTGGCCGGGGTCGACATCAAAAGAGTCTCCAGGGACGTCAACCAAAGACGAAGAGTCGAGGAGTTCCACGAAGCCAAGGCATTCACCAACAAGCAACGTAATAGGCGCACAGAGGGGATTGTAAAAGTATATATTGCTGCAGCCGCCAGCCATGTCAAGCGTCGCGAAGGGTAGTGGGAAAGATTTACGGCTCATGAAGACGTCGGACGGTGTGAAGAGGACCGTTGCATCAGCGATGGCATCGCAAGAGACGGGTACGAGGGCGAAGGAGCCATGTGGAATATCTGTGTCCTCGCGCACGGTAAGTTTAGAAGGGCGGTCGCAATCTTCGTCCAAGGGTGCGTCACAAGGGGAAAATTCAACTTCGGCGCGTGCGCAGTCGATCACGGCTTTATGACTGGATAAGAAGTCCCATCCGAGGATGACGTCATGCGTGCAGGCGGGAAGAACAATACACTCGACGATGTAAACAATGCCGTGAATAAGCACACGTACTGTACAGGCTGCGTGCGGAGTGACGTGCTGCGCGCTTGCCGTACGAAGCGACAGTCCAGAAAGCGGCGTGGTCACCTTGCGCAGCGAACGGCACAGTTTGGCGGCTATCACAGAAACGGCTGCGCCGGTATCCACAAGAGCGAATGCAGGAACACCTTCTACACAAATTTCGACCACGGTAGCAGGAGAGGCGCGAGGACTTTGAGAGTTCGAATGGGGCGCAGTTCGTGCCTCTTGAACTGCGACGTTCAGTTTTCCTAGTCAGGTGGTGCGGGTCGCCGACGCATTGGGGAGAGCGAGCGTCGGCGAGGGGATGGCGAGCGACGCGAAGGAAATTCTGGGATGTCAGCACGAGCGTACGGTTGGTGGGAAGGAGCGGCGTATTGGCGAAATGGCTGGCTGCCGTACTGGAAGGGCCGCGAGGCGTCGCCGAACGCTTGAGGGCGACGGCGGCAATATCGGGAGACGTGTCCGGGAGTGCAGCAAGAATAACAGATGGATCGATTGTCAGGTGTCCTCCAAGGACTAGCTCGCGGTGCGGTCCAAGATGTAGCATGGGCTCCCGGTGGCAGCGGTTGGGACTGGGTCGTGAAAGACGCCTGTGGAGTCCTGCGTACTGCCTGCGCGTACGTAAGAGGCGCGGCCACAGGCAGGACTGGCTGCGCATAGGTGAGAGGCGTGGCGACAGGCTGCACTGCCCGCGTAGAGTTGAGATTCGCGGCAGCAGGCGGCTGATGGTGTGCGGAAGGGACAACTTGGGCGACCTCTTCGGAAATGAGGGTGCGGAGCGTGTTTGGAAGACGGGAGGTGGGCTCCTGAGTGAAGGGGACTAAGGAAAGTTGGTGGGCAACTTCCTCACGCACAAAGTCCTTGACCCGCTGAAAGAATGAGGATGGGTCGTACATGTTGTCAAGGCTCGCCAACAAGTCGTCGCTTCCCAAAGGACGCCGAGTCGAAGCGCGTTGCTTCCTTAACTCATCGTAACTTTGGCATAGGCTGACAACTTCAGACACAGTGCGCGGATTCCTGGCTACGAGCATCTGGAATGCGCCGTCATCGATGCCTTTCAGTATATGGCGAATTCGCTCAGCTTCGGGCATTGCGGCGTTGACTCGTTTACAAAGGTCCACGACGTCTTCTATGTAGCTTGTGAACGTTTCTGCCGTCTGCTGTGCTCGGGCGCGCAAGCGCTGTTCGGCACGCAGCTTGCGAACAGCGGGTCGGCCGAACACTTCCGTAAAGGTTGTCTTGAAGACTGACCATGTGGGCACGTCACTTTCGTGGTTGTGAAACCACAGTTGGGCAACACCAGCCAGATAAAAGATGACGTGAGTTAACTTGGCTGGATCATCCCACTTGTTGTGTGCGCTCACCCGTTCATATGACGCAAACCAGTCTTTACGTCTTCGTCGTCTGCACCACTGAAGACCTTGGGGTCCCGTTGTCGTGGAACGCCGGTGCAGGTGACGGACTGTGGCGTCGGTGCCGTTTAGGAGGAGCTGTCGGTCATGGCGGGTGGTAGCGTTCTTGATCTCAGCTCCAGGGTTTCAAGCGACGGGGTTTGAGTACCCCGCACCTCCACCAATTGAGAAAAGGTTTATTGGCGGCTCCTAATGTAAAGGCACAGCAACCGGGAACGGCGAAGCAGCCCGAAGCACTGTCCAAACGGACGCCAGCAATCAACAGCGCGAGCCGAGACGAGCCGCGCGTTGGCGATGCGGCTGTGCCGCGAGGCGCGTCTTCTTCTTCACAATATATATATATATATATATATAATATGTTGTGTGTATCTGTGTGTGTGTCAGAGTGTGTGTATACCTGCCGCCGATTAATGTGTCCGTTACATAGTGTTATTACAAGGCGCTGTGCACTCCACTGCAGTAAAATGAACGCAGTAGGCTGATGCTTCCTACATTTTCTTCTTATTTAATTATTTAGTAGGGGCCTGAATCGCCTTTTAAAAGGCATTACAGCAAGCTTAATGTATCAAGTTTATTAGTAACAACAGTCTTTTATTCCTTTAAAGCGTGAAAAAAGGCGGCAATTGATATCATACAAACAGGATCTTGGACAAGAAAGTTCCAGTCTTGAGTGGTAAGAATAAAAAGAAGGGTCACCTCTAAAAGTAGCCTTATTTACAGAATAATTAAGCATGCATTTATTGCACAATACTTCATGACGCGTTTGTCGTTAAAAAGCGCACACCAACAAGTTAGTCATTGAGTGCAAGCATTGTGGAAACTAAAAAAAAAGATAGTTCTTTTGCATCATCATCACCAAATTGTTCGTCTGTATCGATACTAAGCGTGGTGAACTAAAACGAAGACCGAAATTGCAAAAACCATGTCACGTACGCAAATGTTTACAATAGGCTGGGGGGGACGGATGTTCTTCACGTTGATGCAGGGTGCACAACTTCCATGGAGTAGCAGGAGCCAATCATGTCTTTGTGCACTGCCCCCCTCCCCGCCCCAACGATTGACGTGATTTCAAGAGCCATACATGCATAACCGCAATGTTTTGCAGAGGATGCACTGTCTTGCCACTACTGGACAAAACAGGAAAAGCAAGTCGCGCGCACAAATGCGCGCGCGCACCATGACTGCAGGGGATTAAGAGTTGTCTTTCACATTTGCGCCGTGTGCAATAGGTACCGTCTAGAACGTGGTGGTCGTGGCGTATTTCCGGCTCTTGCAATGTCTTTCGACGCTCTAGGTACAGAAAAGCACGTCCTCCGACATAAACTTTTCTTACTCGGAGAGAACCCGCGCTCCAGCGGTGACACGGACACCCCATACGCAACGCCCGAAGCGACGCGTGATGTTTTCACGCCGCAGGAACCCTCGCCTGCTGGCGCTGTGTCGGTCGCTGGCGCCGAGCCTGCTTCGCGTGGGCGGCACCACCAGCAACCTGCTGCTGTTCAGCGAGAAGAACCGCACCGCGCCGGACCCGGTGCGCGACTGGCAGAACAACCTGCTCTACCCGGAGTACAAGGGGCCCCTCGTCATGCACGGTATACACGCGAAGGGCATATGTGCCGCAGGTGGCCGCGGTAGCAGTGGGGGAGCACTCGAAACGGCAAAAGCGTTACGCTTCAGAACGCGAAACGGCAAAAGCGTTTCCCTTCAGAACGCGAAACGGCAAAAGCGTTTCCCTTCAGAACGCGAAACGGCAAAAGCGTTTCGCTTCAGAACGCGAAACGGCAAAAGCGTTTCCCTTCAGAACGCGAAACGGCAAAAAAGTTTCCCTTCAGAACGCGAAACGGCAAAAGCTTTTCCCTTTAGAACGAGTGCCAAATCGGAAAAGTCTAACAAAATTCGCCGGGCCCGTACGCGAGCCTTGCGCGTATTAGATAGAGCCGCAAAATGGTGTCCCTGCGTGGCAGTATATCCTGGTGCCGTTGTTAGAAAGAAACCGTAAAATATAACTAGGAGCAGCGGTGTGCAAATGTCAGCTAACTGGTGATTGACTGAGATGAGAAAAAAAAAGGACAAAACGGTACACACGAGGAGAACACGGACGCAATGCTACCAGCTTTCATGCGCCGAGAGCAAGTGACAGAAGGAAAAAAAAAGCGTTGAACAGTCTAAACTCACAAGGTAAAAAAAAAATCGATAACGTGGTGCAGACGTCAACTGAGCACAACTGTCATTTGCTAACGTATAAAATTTGTCCGTCATAAAACACAAGCGAATGCGAGCTCACTCACAAAGTACCTTATTTAGGTATGGCAAAATTCTCAGTATTCCAAACTGCGTGCCTTCTGTCCCTCAGACAGATGTACAGAAAGCGACAGGACATATAGGGAACATGGATGCAGCTCGTCGCAATCGACGTGTCTAGCCACTTTCAATGATCGCTTCTGCAGTCGTATACGGACACATGTAGGTCGTTGTGTTGAAATTTTAGCACCTGACAAGCGCTTGGCTCTCCGTTAGTTTTCTTTAACTCGAGCTTCCCTTGTAGCCTACTTTTGTTTTCGTGGAAGACACGAAATGATAGCGTCAAGTTCCCCACTGGCTGCATAATTGCCGTTACGTTTCCAATAGGACAAACAGGCAATCGCGTGAATTAAATACGCGAGCCTTCTCGACTCCCTACACACCAGATTTTGTTATCCCCAGGCGACGACTGGATTCGTCTGAACACGTTCGTGAAGGCTGTCGGCTGGGAGCTTCTGTTCAGTCTTAACGGGCTGAACCGGCGCAGCGGGGCCTGGGATTCGTCAAACGCCGTGCGTCTGCTGCGGTTCAGCGACCTGCTCAAGCTCAAAGTGCACTGGCAGCTCGGAAGCGGTGCGTGAGGCAAACGCCGGCTGCGAAATCTCGTGTACTCCCATCCTTGATCCCGTCGCATGTAGCTTCAGCGGCTGGCTATCTAGTTTTATCTTCTCAGATCAACGTGCAGATTCTTACTCATTGGAATCAAGGGCCAATTCTGTTCTTTGCGTTTCCGTTCGATCTAACGGTCATGGAAAAGCGAGGAACCACGTACGCGTCTGATTTCATCTTGATGCCTTAGTTTGCTCAATCCCAGCGAATGAGGACAGCGCAAGAGCTGCGTCTCTTGCGGTTCGTATGTATCGTGTGACATTGACAACAGATATTCATATATAGGTTACGTCTCAGAGTAAAAAAAAACTCCTCCTGACGTTTCTTCCGGTAGCCACTTGCCAGTGCAGTAATGAAAGAGTGGCCGCAACCCGAGTCCCAGTTGGTTCAGCTTAGGACTTTAAGAAAAAAGAAAGTACTTTTGTAGTGGAGATGATGACCCAAAAATGAAGCCAGGCAGCCGTCATTTCACTAAGAGCAAAAAATAAACATTGAGCGTATAGTGGATAACCAGAACTACCTATATTCTCACTTGCTGCAAGTTGAAGACGGCCTATTTCGCCAGCTCAAGTGCATCGCTGTGTCAGAGCGCCTTGTCAAATTCTACGGGAGACCACGAGATCAGTATTGTAACCAAAACCATGCCGCTCGGGCGCCGTGGACTGTCTCTATAGGTCTAGCATATGCGCCAGAGACATGCGAGGCCACGGGAGAGTCCACGTGACAATCTGAGTTAGGAAGGGACAGCCGCACTGGCTGTCCCTTCTCATGGCGTGGCTTTGGTTACAATATTCAGCCTGAATGTGATATGTTAGCCAGAAACAACGAGCCTTTATTTTCCCATTCGCATAGCATCTACATGGACAGAGCAAAAGCACCCATCTCTGAGCGGACTTCAGCTAGCGCAGCTAGGCGACGTAGGGGCAAGCGCTGACTAGAGCTCTGGTGGTAAGATGGTAGCGCTGTCACGTGTGCAGCGGAGCTCATGCGCTGCACGCCTGCACACGCAGAGCTCGAGGCCACCGGTCTGGTGCATGCCGACGAGCTGGCGCGCGACTACGGTGCTTTGCGGCACCTGCTCCTCTTTTGGCCGGCGAAGGGCCACCTTGTGGGTCCGGACATCGGGGACACCTCGCCAGAAGCCCTCGCATTCCTCGACAGGTGGGCGGGGCGCATGACGGCCGTGTGCTCAGGCGAACCGAGCACGTGCCTCTCTGTCATGACTTTGTCGGGGCACGCAGGGGGAATGTGCTGCGACAGCGCTGCACGCGTCGACGAGCGCGAAATCGAGTGGACGATAAACGAATTTTATACATTTTAAGAATGAATGAACAAACACATTGGCCCAGACACAAGATTAAGGGATATTATGGTTAGGGGAAAGAAAAAGAAAAACTTATGTCTCATCTTTGTTCGCACGCCGGATATAGTTTTGAGCATTTCACCACCACGACACAACAGACGGTGCCAATTAGCTACCACCCATCTCTTTTCACTGGTAATTCCTAAACGAACATAAATAAATAAATAAATAAATAAATAAATAAATAAATAAATAGTGACGTCACAGTAAGGGCTGAGCTTTATGAGTCCGAGAGAGACGACGAATGACCCTAGGTACAGCCCACGTTGATGCACCCACAAGCGCGATGAAGACGAAGGGCACCCACATGGTGACAATAATACACAGATGGCGAAACATTCACATTATTTCCTTTAATTATAATGTTGAGTGCAATAAATAAGGAATATATGTCTGAGATCTCCGAAATACCAAAGAATACCAAATCGCAGCTGCATCTGGCGCGCGTGGCCTCGGATATCGCACTGGCGTGCTGCGTAGCGTCGATACCGCGGCCGCCACGGGGTGTCGCGACGAGCGCTTTGACCGCTGACATGGAGGAAGTTTCCTTCCTCCATGGCCGCTGAGAACCGCGTGCTCCAACTAGTCTCTGTGGGTGACGCAGCTTTGGGTGCGTGGTGAGGCGAGGCAGCCCAAGCGCCCAGTCGAGAGAGCGACGCGCGCGCGTGAACCGCAGGTATCGCCGTTTAAGATGAAATAAAATTAACCAAGATACCCAACCTTTGTATGGGGCTCTTCCCTCCTTGCTATACCCCCCTGTGTAGTTTCCAGCACGTTAGTGGAGACGAAAGGAGAGAGGAAGCCGCGCATAATTGCAATAACTGTACTTCTAATTTCACTTAAGCTCGATGAGTTGGATTTTTTTTTTCGGGGGGGGGGGGGGGGGAGGGGGAACTAAGATTCCATGAGGCGACCACCTTCAATAGTTAGTCCATGCTATGATTAATTCAAACATAGTTTCAGGACCCTTTTAACGACTTCAACGTATGTTAAATTTAATAGCAAACTTTGAATACACATCTAAGACAGCGCAACGAGCGATGCAACGAAAACGGATAGTCAAAACGTTAAGAGACAGGAAGATGGTGGTGTAGATTGGAGAGCAACGAAGGTAGCGGATATTCTGTTTGTGATATCGAGAAAAAAGATGAGTTGAGCTGGTCGTGTAATTCCTAGAACAAATAAGCGATGATCAATTTCAGTAACAGAATGAGTGTCTGTAGGCGGTAAAGACGGACGAGACCGCTCGAAGATTAGGTGGTGCGATCAAATTAGTGAATTTGCAGGTACAGAACAGTGCGATTTGACGCAAGACAGGGGTCATTGGAGATCGTTTAGAGAAGAATTCGTCCTGCAGTGGCCTTTAGATAGGCTGATGACGACGATGTTCATGATTTGGCATAATGAAATAAGCGCTGAAATAGAACGTGTACCAGCTTACGGCACCGGTGACAGGTCGTTGTCACCCGTTTGTATTTTGAGAGTCATGCTTGTCCTACTACTGCTGCGGTTTAGCAGCGACCGCCCACGAGCACGAACGGCAAGGTTGCTCGATCGCCAGCTGATATTATTTTCATTCTTCTTTCACGACAGTTTCATCGAGGACGCGTACAAGAGCATCGACGCCGTCACGTTCCACCAGTAAGTATCTCGCTATTATATTTATTTTACTATAATTGCTATTAATAATCTTAATATTATTATGGTTTGTTGCTGCGACTGGACTTAAGTGTAACGTCCGCCCGCGGCCACCAGCTGCACAGCTGCGCCATCAAAGCGCCAAGTGGCAGCCGCCGCTCGGGGAAGAAGCGAAATCCCGATGCTGCGCTCAACTGCTTGCAGAGTGAGAGAGAAAAGATGTATAGGTATGAATTTCAACGAGACGCGCGTTCGTTATGCTACCCTACGCAGGAGGGAAAAAAAGGGATTAAAAGGCGAGAAGAAAGAAAGGAGAGATTGGACATTCGAGAGCATTGAGAACATTGAGGGTGTCGCTTCGTCAGGAGGTGCACATACAGACATTCAGTCCATCACTGAGGTCTCAGGACTTGGGAAACTGCGGCGTGTCGCCTTCTCGGCTCGAGACAGCGGCTGCTGTGAAGCGGCTGCACTTCCTGGCGAACGTACGGCAGGCCGGTGGGGATACGAACAACCACTTCGCTGTGTTTGCCGCACGTAGGACCGTTGTTGAATTCATAGCAAGATATTGTAATGGAACCACCTGTAGAAGTCAAAGGAAAAAGGGGTGAGGAAGCGTGATGCGAGAACGTACCGAGTGTTTTCACTCCTAGAGTAGCACGCCACCGCAGAGAGAGTTATTGGTGTTACTTCAACAAAATCAAAAAGATTCCATCCCCAGAAGACGAATATATCAGAGCTGGGAAAAAAAAAAAAAACGGAGGATGCCCCTCCCTTACTCGGTCAGTCTCAGAAGGCTGAGCCAAAGTTGCTACACTCATTTCAATAGTACCTTGCAGCACTGTGGAAGCTGCAGGGCTCGTTAACCGATATGAAAGGTCAAAACTTCTACAGATGTGTTAATCGGCGCCACATTGTATGCTCGTCGTCTGCTCGGTGTCTTTTTGGCGTCGTCTCAACTCCATTGTCGGTACTTGCTCCCCGCAGTTGACACAGCTTGTTTATTACGCCTGAAAATTTAGAGAAACGATAAGGCTAGTAACTTCTCCCGAGCACCACGAACTGTGGCTATAGTAACGTTACTCATATTGCAGCAGTCGGCAACGACGCATCGTTACATGCTCAAACTAAAGCCAATAAGCATTCAATATTGTGCTGCCGAAACTCGCTTGGTGATTTGGTGATGAAGCCCGACAGCTCGATTTTCGCTTGCCCGTTACAGTTTGTGGCTGCCACAAACTGTGACGAGCAATTGTGACGGGAACACGATTCAAAGTAGAATCGTGTTCTAAAGTTTTATGCGTGCCTGGCAAACAACGCAATGTTCCACTAGAAGTGCCTAAATTTAGAGAAGTCACTGGCACCTAAGTTTTCATCGTCCTCCTTGTCAGAACTTCTGTCAGCCCCTGTATATATTGACAACTGGTTGTTAGTTCTCGACAATGTCTTCAATGATGTGGTCCATTTGTCGCATCTTCTCTTCTTCCTCGATCGCATGTTTTACGTTGTTCTTCCACTTCTGTTGACTTGCTTGTGCAATGGAATCTGCCAGTATGTTCCTTCAGCTCTTTTACTTGGAATAGGTGGTTCGCAGAAGCCACAAAACGCTTTATGTCGCTCCACACCAGCTCTATAGGGCTGAGCTGGC